>NC_088400.1:58770525-59095525 GCF_034236695.1 Oncorhynchus nerka
ACCGCCTTTCACCCACAGCCTGGGGCCAGAGAGAGGGAGTGGGGAAGGGTGAGACGGAGGGAGGAAGGAGAGAAGCAGAGAGAGAGAGAAAGTGGGAGAGGGGAGTGAGAGTGAAACCTGCTTTAACTCTTTCGTGTTTAGCGAGCAACCCCTCCATGTTTTCTCAGCAAACACATTCTCCCCCATGTTCTCTCCGTGTCCGAACAACAGCAGGCTTTGAGTTGCATCACTTAAGGGCCCTATTAATAATTTGACAAGTTTTCCCAGAGATTAATTGCGGTAATGATTGGGGCCAGCGATTATGTGCGGCCAAAGCTCCATAAACCAACTTAAGGTTCATTTCCACCCCTCATTTTCCACTTATCAAACTGTTGAAAGGAAGCACGGCACGTCACTGTGATGCATAGGTGCCGTCTGTTTTTAGGCTAAATCCCAATACCTCCCCTTAGCCCTCCCCCTTGTTTTCGAGCGTCCCAACTAGTGGTAGGGTTGAGATGCATAACCCTAGAGAATGAGACATCACTACATCACTCGCGCACAGTAGAAACCACCAAAGGATAGCTTACCACGCAATTCTGCCGCCAGCACAATGCCTGTAATGGCGACAGAAAAAGCTTTCCTTATATTTCTAATGCAACAAATGAAACGACAGCAAAACAACAATGTCCCGTAATGCACCCATCTCCTGGCTGTGGTTCAATGTGGGATAGTGCTGAAGCAGGACCTTCATTCCATAATCGCAGCTTGACAGGTAACAGTGTTTTTCTGCAATATCCTAGGGATTGATGATTAACCAGTGGAAGCCATGAAAGGCACTGTGCTGAGCTAATATTTAAACCAAATATTTTAGGGCCGGTACACAGATATGCTTCATAGCTACAGTGCCTTGCAAAAGTATTCACCCCTCTTGGCGTTTTTCCTATTTTGTTGCATTACAACCTATAATTTAAATTGATTTTTATTTGGATTTCAGGTAATGGACATACACAAAATAGTCCAAATTGGTCAAGTGAAATGAAAAAAATGACTTGTTTAAATAACAAATGAAAAAGTGGTGTGTGCATACGTATGTATTCACCCAACTTGCTATGAAGCCCCTAAAAAAGATCTGGTGCGACCAATTACCTTCAGAAGTCACATAATTAGTTAAATAAAGTCCACCTGTGTCCAATCTAAGAGTCACATGATCTGTCACGTGATCTCAGTTTAAATGCACCTGTTATGAAAGAGACTGGTCAGAATTGAAGGAATGATGGATGGCACTAAATACAGAGAAATTCTCGAGGGAAACCTGTTTCAGTCTTCCAGAGATTTGAGACTGGGATGGAGGTTCACCTTCCAGCAGGACAATGACCCTAAGCATACTCCTAATGCAACACTCAAGTGGTTTAAGGGGAAATATGTCTTGGAATGGCCTTGTCAATGGCCTTGTCAAAGCCCAGACCTCAATCCAATTGAGAATCTGTGGTATGACTTAAAGATTGATGTACACCAGCGGAACCCATCCAACTTGAAGGAGCTGGAGCAGATTTGCCTTGAAGAATGGCAGTGGCTAGATGTGCCAAGCTTATAGTGACATACCCCAAGATACAGTGCCTTGCGAAAGTATTCGGCCCCCTTGAACTGTGCGACCTTTTGCCACATTTCAGGCTTCAAACATAAAGATATAAAACTGTATTTCAAAACTGATAGAGACATACCCCAAGCGACTTACAGCTGTAATCGCAGCAAAAGGTGGCGCTACAAAGTATTAACTTAAGGGGGCTGAATAATTTTGCACGCCCAATTTTTCAGTTTTTGATTTGTTAAAAAAGTCTGAAATATCCAATAAATGTCGTTCCACTTCATGATTGTGTCCCACTTGTTGTTGATTCTTCACAAAAAAATACAGTTTTATATCTTTATGTTTGAAGCCTGAAATGTGGCAAAAGGTCGCAAAGTTCAAGGGGGCCGAATACTTTCGCAAGGCACTGTACTTGCAGCTGTAAGTGCTGCAAAAGGTGCATCTACAAAGTATTGACTTTGGGGGATGAATAGTTATGCACACTCAAGTTTTCTGTTTTTGTCTTATTTCTTATTTGTTTCACAAGAAAAAATATTTTGCATCTTCAAAGTGGTAGTCATGTTGTGTAAATCAAATGATACAAACCCCCCAAAAATCCATTTTAATTCCAGGTTGTAAGGCAACAAAATAGAAAAAATGCCAAGGGAGGTGAATACTTTTGCAAGCCACTTTATAGGCATACAGCTCTTTTTATCCTCCACTGTACGATAAGCAAGAAAAGAATTAGCTAAGTTGCTTCTGCTGCATTTGCATGACAAATATCTTCAATCTCTAACGTTAACATTACTACAAAAAAAGAACAATAACAACTGATTCACTTAGATTTTTTTTAATGAACAGCAAGGCAAGCTTAATACATTTTTATTAAATTTGTAGTAAATGCTTTAGCTAGATTCTTTATATCCACTGGGTTTCACAAGATGACAGCCTGGTTTGCTCAGGAGTCCCTCAAATATTAAACAACACAAATTACAACTCATACAAATGTCAAACGCCCATATAGCAGGCAAAATATATAGTTAGCTGGCTAATGTTAGCTAGTCAGATAGCTTGTTAAATAGCAATTTTATATGCATAATCTTTTGTCTATACATAAACAAAAATATTATTCTTCACTGAATTGTTTTAAATGACTAATTGTGAAGTTATAATTACTTAGATTTGCTTCCATCCTAGTATTTTTGTCAGCCATCTGTTCTGAAGCAAATCTCCAACCTTGAGTCGACAGAGCTTCATGGGAGTTTTGGGAACCACTCGATAGGATGTCTGCATTTCGATTAACTTCATTTGAAGGGCCAACATAGAGGTCTGTAAAGTCACTACGCCTCACTCAAAGTTGAATTGGTGGAGGGGAGGGGTAGGCCTAAGTGGTAGGGCTAAGGGAGGGTATTGGGATTGAGCCTTAGATAAACCGAATGGCAGTCGTCTGAAATCGTATTGTAACCATTCAGGAATGTCAGGATGTTTGCAGTAACCCTATATATTGATGACCTGAACTCCTGAACTTCTGGCTATAAGGCCCCAGCCATATACACCCCCGTGGATGAGTATGTCTCCTGTCCTCCCAGCAGATGTTGGTTAATTGGCAAGCCAGCAGGAGCACAATGCAGTGAGTGTCCCCACGGTACAGGGTCTTGGAGATAAGAACCACCTGCTTATCTCGCTCCAGTCTCTCCACTAAGGTTCAGCCGCACTAGGATGGTGTCCAGACCACAGGCAGCTTTAGGGAAGACACGTTTTTTTGTTTGTTTCAAAGTATTTCAATCACATCAAATGTTAAGTAACAGGATGTTTTTGAAGCCATATCTTTTTTTATTCACAGACACATTTTACACTAAAAACGGTACATAAAACTGCCCTTTCAACCAACCCCCCCAGGATGAAAATGATATGCAGAAGGTTTAATTAAACTCTTTCATTGAATCAGATGGCTCATTTGTCACAAAATGACTATTTCATTGGCAAAGTAGGAAAACTTAGGCATGAAATGCCAACAACAAACTGTAAGCCATCATATTCCTGCATAAAATACCTAATAATGAAGAGAAAACATTGTAATTTTGAATTTTGTTAAGTGGGTGAGGTGGAAAAAATATTGTTTTCCATCAGTAATGAGAAACCACCTGGTATTAACAGATGGAAAGCTACTGAGGATGGTAGTGGACTCTATTGCCACTCCTATTTGTCATATCTTTCAAAGAAATTATCCTCAGACAATGGAGAGAAGCCAAAGTCCTTCCGCTACCCAAGCACCTTTTACTGGTTCTAACAGCCGACCATTCCGCATGCTGCAGATTCTATGCAAATGTTTGTAAAATATGTGTTTGACCAGATACAGTGCTATTTCTCTGTAAACAAATTAACAAAATACTTCCAGGATGTTTATAGAGAGGAACTCAACATGTTATATTACAACACTTTAAATGAAGCTTTTCTAATGTTAACTGTGGTGTCCCACAGGGCAGCTCTCTTGGCCCTTTATTTTCTATTTTTGCCAATGACCTGCCACTGGCATTAAACAAAGTCTGTGTGTTTATGTACGTTGATGAATCAATCTTATATGCGTTAGCAACCACAGGTAGTGAAATCACTACAACACTAAACAGAGAGTTGCACTCAGTTTTAGAATGTGTTGTTAGTAATAAACCAGTCCTGAACATTTTTGTAAGTCGCTCTGGATAAGAGCGTCTGCTAAATGACTTAAATGTAAATGTAAATGAACATCTCTATAACTAAGAGCATTGTATTTGGTACAAATCATTCCTGAAGTTTAGACCTCAGCTGAATCTGATAATGAATAATGTGGCCGTTGAGCAAGTTTAAGGAGACTCAATTACTTGGTGTTATCTTGAATTGTAAACTGTAAAGGTCAAAATATATTGATTCAGTGGTTGTGAAGATGGGGAGAGGTCTGATGTCTGTGATAAAAAGATGCTCAGCTTTTTCGACATCACACTTCATAAAGTCCTGAGGGGCTCTAGTTTTATCTTATCTTGATTATTGTCCAGTCATATGGCCAGGTGCTGCAAAGAAGGACCTAGAAAAACTGAAGCTGTCCCAGAACAGAGCGGCACGTCTTGCACTGTAATCAGAGGGCTAATATACTATGCAAGGTAATCTCTCTTTGCTAAATGTAGAGGAGAGACTGACTGCATCACTTTTTGTTTTTATAAGAAACAACGTGTTGAAAATGTCAAAATATTTGCATAGTCAACTTACACACAGCACTGACACACACACACACTTATTCCACCAGGGGTCTTTTCACAGTCACCAAAATTCAAGAAAACATACAGTGTTATATAGACCCATGATTGCATTGATCTCCTATCAAAGATTTCTCAATTGAACAGCAAACTTGGTTTAAATAAACAGATAAAGCAACACCTCACCGCTCATCGCCTCTCCTGTATTTGACCTAGATATTGTGTATGCACTGTGTATGCACTGATATACAGAACCAGTCAAACGTTTGGACACACCTACTCATTCCAGGGTTTTTCTTTATTTTTACTAATTTCTACATTGTAGAATAATAATGGAATCATGTAGTATCCAAAGAAGTGTTAAACAAATCAAAATATATTTTATATTTGAGATTCTTCAAAGTAACCACCCTTTGCCTTGATAACAGCTTTGCACACGCTTGGCATTCTCTCAACCAGCTTCACCTGGAATGCTTTTCCATCAGTGTTGAAGGAGTTCCCGCATATGCTGAGCACTTCTTGGCTGCTGTTCCTTCACTCTGCGGTCCAACTCATTCCGATCCAATTGGGTAATTGTGGAGGCCAAGTCATCTGATGCAGCACTCCATTACTCTTCTTCTTGGTCAAATAGCCCTTACACAGCCTGGAGGTGTGTTGCGTCATTATCCTGTTGAAAAACAAATGATAGTCCCACTAAATGCAAACCAGATGGGACGCTCTGGTAGCCATGCTAGTTAAGTGTGACTTGAATTTTAAATAAATGACTGACAGTGTCACTAGCAAAGCACCCCCACACCATCACACCTCCTCCTCCATTCTTCACAGTGGGAACCACACATGCAGAGATCATGCGTTCACCTACTCTGCTTCTCAGAAAGACACAGCGGTTGAAACCAAAAATCTCACATTTGGACTCATCAGACCAAAAGACAGATTTCCACGTTCTAACGTTTCTTTTCAGAAATTCGACCATGAAGGCCTGATTCATGCAGTCTCCTCTGAACAGTAGATGTTGAGATGTGTCTGTTACTTGAACTCTTTGAAGCATTTATTAGGGCTGCAATTTCTGAGGCTGGAAACTCTAGTGAACGTATCTTCTGCAGCAGGTGTAACTCTGGATCTTCCTTTCCTGTGGCGGTCCTCATGATAGCCAGTTTCATCATAGCGCTTGATGGATTTTGTGACTGCACTTTCTGGATTGACTAACCTTCATGTCTTAAATTAGTGATTGTAATTTATCTTTGCTTATTTGATCTGTTCTTGCCATAATATGGACTTGGTCTTTTACCAAATAGGGATATCTTCTGTATTCCACCCCTACCTGGTCACAACACAACTGATTGGCTCAAATGCATGAAGAAGGAAAGAAATTCCACAAATGAACTTTTCACAATGCATGTTTATTGAAATGCATTCCAGGTGACTACCTCATGAAGCTGGTTGAGAGAATGCCAAGAGTGTGCAAAACTGTCATCAAGGCAAAGGGTGGCTACTTTGAATAATCTCAAATATAAAATATATTTGGATTTGTTTAACACTTTTTTGGTTACTATATGATTCCTTATGGGCTCCCGCGTGGCACAAGGCGGTCTAAGGCACTGCATCTCCTGGTTCCAATCAAGACTGTATCATATCCGACTGTGATTGTGAGTTCCATAGGGTGGCAGACAATTGGCCCAGCGTCGTCTGGGTTTGGCCGGGGTAGGCCGTCATAGTAAATAAGAATTTGTTTTTAACTGACTTGCCTACTTAAATAAAGGTTACATGTCAAAAATTTAAAAAAGTGTTATTTCATAGTTTTGATGTCTTCACTATTATTTTACAATCTAGAAAATAGTGAAAAATAAAGAAAAACCCTTGAATGAGTAGGTGTGTCCAAACTCTTGACTGGTACTGTATATAAATGTATGTCGTTTTGTCCTTGAGCTGTTCTTGTCTATTAATGTTCTGTATTAGTTTATGTTTTATTTGGACCCCTGCTATGGCAACAGCTACTGGGAACCGTAATTAAATACCAAATACCCCCAAAGTTATACACTTGACAGAAATCAGCTGAATCAGTATCAGTTCAATCCATCATGAATTCTGAAAAGTATTCTCACCTGGCTCCAAAAGGCCTTCTCGCTTTCAGCACCACTGCGACTCCATTATTTAATACTGACCCCTCTTTACCCCATCCTCCCTTATCCTCCATGGGTCCATCCCTCCATTTCTCCTCATCTACTGTGTCTCAATATGAGGGCCTGTGAACAGCAGGGTAGACGTCAGAGCTTTGCTGACACTTAAACAGCCCAGTCGGAGATCTGGTTGCATAAGGAAATCACCCGCGCACACACATATGTACGCACGGATGCAAGTGCATGCAAGCGCTCATCAAGACACAAACACACATGCATGCATGTACGCACACACGCACATACGCACACACACTCACACAAACACACACACACACACACACACACCAAGGGATACAGTGACTTCAGAAAATATTCACACCCCTTGGCTTTTTTGTACATTTTGTTGTGTTACAGCCTGAAATTGAAATGGATTCAATTCAGATGTGTCACTGGCCTACAATTTGTTTTTCAAATGGTTTATAAATTATTAAAAATGAAAAGCTGAAATGTCTTCTGTCAATAAATATTCAACCCCTTTGTTATGGTAAGCCTAAATAAGTTGCTTAACAAGTGCGTTAAGAAATGTGCTTAACAAGTCACATGATACAGTAAGTTGCATGGACTCACTATGTGTGCAATAGTGTTTAGCATGATTTTTGAATGACTCTCTCAACTCTGTATCCCACACATACAATTATCTGTCATTGTAATCCTCAGTCGAGCAGTAAATGTCAAATACAAATTCAACCACAAAGACCAGGAAGGTTTTCCAATACCTCGTAAAGAAGTGCATCTATTGGTAGATGGGTAAAAAAAAAACAGACATTGAATATCCTTTTGACCATGGTGAAGTTATTACACTTCAGATGGTGTATCGACACACTCAGTCACTACAAAGATACAGGTGTCCTTCCTAACTCATTTGCCGGCGGAGAGGAAGAAAACCGCTCCGCGATTTCACCATGAGGCCAACGGTGACTTTAAAACAGTTACAGAGTTGAATGGCTGTGAAAGGAGGAAACTGAGGATGGATCAACAACACTGTAGTTACTCCACAATACTAACCTAAATGACAGAGTGAAAAGAAGGAATCCTGTACAGAATGAAAATATTCCAAAACAAGCATCCTTTTTGCAACAAGGCACTAAAGTAATAGATTCTTTTTTTCTCTCAAAGCAATTCACTTTTTGACCTGAATACAAAGTGTTATGTTTGGGGCAACTGCCAGCTGATAATTACTTCTAAGCCAATTATGAGCAAGAGAAAAATACAATGGACCTTTTTCTTAGGGCTAAGAACATAATATATGTACGTACCGAGCTAAGCTATTATGGTAAAGTCTACACCAGGGGTAGGCAACTATATTCAGCCACGGGACGATATTTGTCAGAATGGATGGTAACAATGCAAATTGACCACAACTAATCCAAAAAGGAGCTTGTATTTAAAAAATAACAAAAATGTCATACTTTCATCACATTGAGACACAATTACGTATCTTTAAAAAAAAATTGTGGTACACATATTCCAATACAACATATTACTGTGTACCACTCTCCATATTTTCAAGCATAGTGGTGGCTGCATCATGTTATGTGTATGCTTGTAATCGTTAAGGACTGGGGAGTTTTTCAGGATAAAAAATCAATGGAATGGAACTTAACACAGGCAAAATCCTACAGGAAAAAGTGGTTCAGTCTACTTTCATCCAGACACTGGGAGATTAATTCACCTTTCAGCAGGACATTAACCGAAAACACATCTACACTGCTGGAGTTGCTTACCAAGATAACTGTAAATGTTCCTGAGTGGTCGACTTACGGTTTTGACTTAAATCTACTTGAAAATCTATGGCTAGACCTGAAAATGGTTGTCTAGCAATGATCACCAACCAATTTGACAGAGCTTGATTAATTTTGAAAAGAAATGCGCAAATATTGTACAATCCAGCTGTGGAAAGCTCCTAGAGATTTATCCAGAAAGAATCACAGCTGTAATCGCTGACAAAGGTGATTCTAACATGCATTGATTACGGGTGTGAATATATATGTACATTAGATATTCATGTATTTCATGTTCAATGCATTTGCAAAAATGTTTTCACTTTGTAATTATGGGGTATTGTGTGTATAAGGGTGAGAAGAAAGTATATATTTTTATCCATTTTGAATTCTGTCTGTAACACAACAAAATGTGGAATAAGTCAAGGGAATGAATACTTTCTGAATGCAATATTTATCCAACCCAGTGTGAAAGAGACCCATTTAATCTTTTACGTGTTTATGCAAATGAAAACAGAACAACAATGGTGTGGGGCCATGTTGTCAGGCTTACAAAAGACCAAGTAGGCAAGGACATTAAACAGGAAGTGGAGACAGACAGGATCTCCTGGTTGGCCCTTCACTGAAATGTTGACCTCTTGTGACCTCTTGTGTACCTGGGTACATGATAAGAGCAGATAAAAGAAAAGCACAATCTATTTTACCATAACTACAGAAGCACTTATTTTATTATACTTTCCAAATACTATTAAGAAAGATGTTCATCATCAGGTTCCTATCTGTCATTTCAACACCAAAACACATTACGACACACAAACATTTGAAGTTTGGCATCTATTTATGATAATAAATCCATTTCATACAGCCCAAGGGATATGCAAACAAGGAGAAATACTCCCGAGGGAATTGAGTATGAATTATGGGCCTGTAATCTGGGTTTACAAGTCAAATCTACACTGAGAATCACAGCCAAATGGCAAAAAGGCCGATCGTGCCAGGAAACAAAAGGGCAAATACTGAAAGGGGTTGACCCTTCAAAACATCTTCACGCAACATAGGGATGAAAAGTGTTGGAAAATACAACTTGGCACCTCCGACAATAGTTATGCCAGTTATCATGACCTTTTGGCCAATAGTGTTGCCAACAAAACAAAGTGCCATGTTTGATAAGAAACAGAGGACGTAATGCACAAGTTTGTGCACTCTCTGAGAAAAAATAAGTACGATATTCGCTTCATTCCAAACATTCCTTTCATCAAACAATCTGCTTTTGACCCATATACACACTGTATATAGGATACAATCACAATGTCACAAACAAGAAATGCAACATGGGAGCCCTACGTTTCTCTCAAGATTGCTTCAAAAAGAAAACTTAGCCTACATTTTCCTCCAA
Source organism: Oncorhynchus nerka (assembly GCF_034236695.1). Taxonomy (NCBI): domain Eukaryota; kingdom Metazoa; phylum Chordata; class Actinopteri; order Salmoniformes; family Salmonidae; genus Oncorhynchus; species Oncorhynchus nerka. Next base: position 58,780,590 of record NC_088400.1, read on the forward strand.
ATAATAACATTACACACTTGTTTCAGTCCAGTTGTTGCTGCTATTTTGATTGTACTCTCTCAAACCAAACAGCATCCCCAATGTGTATTGGCAGATCAACCAGAGAGTATCTGGTTTGATTTACACTACCAGAAATACAGTTTCACAATGCTGACATGTGGAGTGAGTTTAACTAGATCAGGGGTGTATTGTTTGCTGCAGGGAATAGGCTCCAATCCAGAGCTGTGCTCAAAAACTATTTGAAATAACTTCATACACTTTATCTGTGCTTGATTGTGCTTGCCTCGGTTAATGGACCAATATAATAGTCTCATAGTTGGATACCTAAGCCCATCTTTCCCTCCAGGCAGGCAAGAGCAAACTCTCAAAAGATTTCAAATAGTATTTGAACCCAGGTCTGCTCCATTGTAATTAGTCCCACACTACAGAACCCGAATGAGTCAGCACAGAGCAGAGCAGGAGATAAGCTTGTTGCGAGCTAGTCTCCTCAGAATCACAGGGGTGATGTCACTGTGCCCGGAGAAGGGTCAGAGGTTACTCTCATAACTTTATGACATGTTTGTGGTTGGACTTGGACAGACATGATACGGCCATACATTTCAGAATGTCATACCATTGATCAGAAGTGGGCTACGTTGGCTACCTGGACTCATTAACACAATGGCTAGTTCAGTAACTGACTATACATTTGCCTTAGGCATTGACAGACATTGTTTCAGATGAAATCTGCTATGACAAGGGAATCATTGGGGACAGGGTGATAAAATTACGCAAACACCAGGCACACAAAGATGTTCCTGGGTTAGTGGTGTTGACAACGTTCATGCAAAACGTTAGAACAAGGTAAGTATTGAGACATTAGCTGTTATTATTTATTATGCTACTTTCCTTTTAGACCTAAAACCCCAAATCTAATATGCAAACACACATGCCTGCTCACACATACGCACTCATACACACACACACACAGATAGAGAGAGAGAGGGAGAGAGAGAGAGAGGGAGAGAGATGCCAGCATGGGACACAAAGCCTGGATTGTTCTGACTGTCTGTCAGTGTTAACAATGTGCCATTCTGTACCTCGGCAGAACTTAATGTATTCCAACTCCATACCCTGACCTGCAATCCCCCTTCCCCTCCTCTCCTTCTTCGCCCCATCCTCTTCTCTGCCACATCCAACTCTTCTATATCTTTATCTCTCATCCTCCTCTAATATCCTTCCTTTTCCCCATCCAACTCAACTCTTTCCAATTTTCCCCTTCTTTTTTTCTGCCTTCCATCCTCTCCTCCCTCCCTGTACCTCTTCCGACTCATCCATGCTTAATCCCCCCCCCGTCCTCCATATCCCAAACAGTGCCCCTGGCCCCGGGCCCCAGTTAGGATCCCCTCTGCTCGGACAGAGCTTGGCTGGGTTCCCTCTTCCTGCTCCTTGCATCCGAAAGAAAGAGAGAAGGAGAGGGTGGTAGAGAGTGTGAGTGAGAGAGAGAGAGAGAGAGAGAGAGAAGGAGAGGGTGGTAGAGAGTGTGAGTGTGTGAGAGAGAGAGAGAGAGAGAGAGAGAGAGAAAAGAGAGCAAGAAAAGGTGGGGGGACCATGAAATGGGAAAGGGGTCATGGTTGGGGGTTTGGGGGGAGAGAAGGGGTGGGGTTTGCAGAAGAAGAACAGAGGCTGCTTTGTCGATAGCAACGGCAAACTTTCTTGAAGCACTTTCAATCATTTGCTCTCTCCTCCATACCCCAAACCCTAGTGCATTAATGTGATCACCATCAAGCCTATTCGCCGGCAGTTTTTATCTTGCCCATGCCCACCCCTTAAGTGAATAGAGAGCTAACTAATATTCCAGGCATGTAAGAGTATCGCCCCTCTCCTTTGCACCCTTTCCAAGAAACACGGCTAGGACCTTTTGAATCGGAGAAGTGGCACCAAAAAGCTTAGCTTGGCACCAGTGGAGTTGATTCTTAATAAGTGACTTCCTATTCTGGGAGCAGAGGCTTCGATTAGCCAAAGTAAAGGTCAATCTGATAGTCCTGTATTTCACATTGTAACATTATCTGATGAACTATAGAATAAGCTTTGCTAACACCATCCATAAATGGTTACAGAGGTTGCTTGAGGGTATTGCACGTAGCTTCAGGTACTGTAGTTTGTTGAGAGCGTAGACCAGGGGTCGTCAACAGGAGTACCAAATCGTCCCGGCAAGTGTTTTTTTGTTTTGTTTTGTAAAGAATACAATAAAACAATAATTGTGTAAAATCACAAGGAATACAGCAAAAAAAAAATCAACATTCAGGAAATCTGTTCCCAAGTATTCCCACGAATAAAAATACAATCTCTTTTTTTGGGATTAGTTGTGGTCAATTTGCGTTGTTACCATCCGCTCTGACAAATATCGTCCCGTGGCTGAATCTAGTTGCCCACCCCTGGTGTAGCCTGTACCATAATAGCTCAGCTAGGTACGTACATAAATTAAGAAAGAGGTCCATTGTAGTTTTCTCTTGCTCATAATTGGCTTAGAAGTAATTATCAGTTGGCAGTTGTCATGGGCCAAAAGATGCCATGGAACATCTTCAATGCCCACTTGAGCCAACTTAAGTGAAGATCTAACTGGGATTGTATTGAGCACATGGCGGGCCAATGCACTGGCCTCTAATGTCAGTCTCTGTATTGTAACTGTCACCCCAACCCCCACCGTGACTAGTGCCGCCCAACACCAGCCCATCGGACCAACACTTGGCAGGATTACAGCTTGGCAGCACCCAGGCTTCTCTCTCTCTCTCTCTCTCTCTCTCTCTCTCTCTCTCTCTCTCTCTCTCTCTCTCTCTCTCCATAGCACATTAACAATCCATGTCATTGTTAGTATAGTCTCACTGTCTAGATTGTTCCAGAATCTGGTGTGTCCCTATTTTGAGTCTGCCATTTTGGAACATGAGAGAATGCATGGTGGGAGAGTAAGAAAAACACAAGGTCTTCGTTTTGGACCTACTGTACACTATGTTTTTGTTTCTCCGGCTTGGGACTATATGGCCAATGGTTACTCAACAATCTGTTAGTTCTTGTCTAGGCTACACAGTGGGGTTCAGGACTTTAAGTACCACATTCACTGCAATTCTATGGGGACTACAGCTCCATCAGCCAATGTATTTGGATAAATATAGTTGTGCAACCAGCTAGTAATCTATATAAACTTGTACATGGACGTGTGACATGGGAAAAAACATGGCTTCCTGGGGCTCCTTTCTGCATTACAATGAGACGTTCACCTGAAGTTTCTTACAGAGCAGACACCTATAATGACTTTCTGTGAAAACATCACTGGCCTCAACAGGAAAGGGAAGTGTTAAAACCGCAGGGAGTGGGACCTAGGTTTCCACACGAGTGTGAATGGTGTCGGTAAGTAATTTGTTACAGTTTTCATATGACTGCAAGGGTTCCCTGATTTGAAATGCCTGCACACTAAACAGCAGACTAAAACTGGAACAGACTAGAATCGATGAGACCGGGTAGTAAGATGGTACCATTTGTGATTGAACTTAAGTTGATTTCGCTAATGTGCATTTTAGAATCATGTTTTGTTACAAATGCCATCAAGGTAAGCTTAGGTGTTGTTTGTGTTCTACCATGTCAATCTGTTATAAACTACAATCTGCAATGGTAGACAGAAGTGTTCACTGGAAACTATTTCCCCGAAACAAGAGACTACCCAATATGGCCTAAAACACACCTGAAATGGCATAATCACTTTCCCCTAGAACAGGTTCTCATTTTTTGTCTCTCCACCCAAGTAGCTGAAGAAATATTTATCCTATATGAAGTAATTAAGCACAAGAGTACCTGTGAGATTTTTTCTCCTCCCTCTCTTTCCTCCCGCCTCTCTCAGTCATTTTCTCTTAAGCCCCTATTCATCGTGGCTCTGCCTGGATGTCACAGCCAAGGCCCGGGCTACTGATTCACTCGGAGGGCGCGAGACGTTATTTATGAGGCCCTTTTTCCCTTTTCCTCCCCGTCTACCGAATCACATGACGGCGGGCTCGCTTGCGGGCGGACAGAGAGGAACGGGGCTTCTGGTGGGGGTGGTGTCTAAGGAACCCTTTCTTCTGGGTCACAGAGCCCAGGTGACCACAGGAAGTTGTTGAGAGGTTTTCCAGCCTAGGCGCACGGGGCCGTCTCACCACAGGAACTTCCTCCTTGGGCTTACAGTGCCATTTCAGCAGCAGCAGTAGCTCCAGGCCTCCTCTATGTTATGTATAACTTCTAGTGAGAGAGTACGTGTCAGCATGGATTAGGTGGAGAGAAACTCAAGGTAAACAATACGTTCTGTAAGTGGATATGTAAGTCAGTGAAGCTATGAGAAGCTATTGAATTCCCTGGCGTATGATTGCAATGCATGTTCGGAAGTATTAGATACGTCTATGATTAAATATTCTATTATCCTGAGGTTTTGAAATGTCCCTTTCACATACAAAACCACTATTGTAACATTAGTCCAGCTTTATAAATGGTTTAAGTATACAGAATCTATACAAGGTGTCTCCCCGGTATGTTATTCCAACCTATAGCTGCACCACTCTGTTGGAATCTATCGGCAATCTATGCGCAATCAAGGAGACAGGCCTACCGTCACATTTTGAATGGTATCTTAATTTGGTTGTAAATGGGAATACTTACACATAATCAACCCTAGTGCCTGACTGTGTGTTCTGTATTAATCAAGCAGAAATTCCAAGCTGAAGGAATTCTGTTTGGCTTGGCTCCTCTCCAGCAGTTTCATTCCTTGGCCCTCTCATTGGAATTACATTTTAAGTGTGCGGCTTATTCGACAAAGATCGGTACAGTGCACACCCCATTAATACAATGATGATGTTACATTTCTAGATGGGGGTTTGTCCTCACGGCTGTCTTTTTTTGTCGAAAAATAAACAGCAAAAATCCACCTCTCCGATAGTCTTTCCTCACAATAAGCCCTTTGTTCAAGTGAAATATTGCACCTGTGTTTGTTCCACATACGCTACCTTTGGCAGAAAGAGGGCTTCCTTTCTCCCTGCTCTCTTGTCACGGCTTATTTTGAGTTGGGAGGAATCTCAGGCACGCTGAAAATCTCTCCTTGCCATTGACAAATGTCTTTCTTTGGGGCCGTGTGTGAGCAAACCTCACCTTGGCTGCTGTCAGCGGGTTGTCGGAGCGTTGCACCTGCGCCACAGAAACCTGACACCATGCCTTGCAGCACCTCATAGTTGGGTGACAGGCTCAAGAGATCAATTTCCGCCCGTCAGAAGAGACTCCTGGGCCGGGTGGCTGTTCTAACATGGCTGAAACTCAAGGGGCTTTCATGCTATCAGGAAGGTATCAAGGAAAACAGTGAGAGGACATTTATGTTTTTTTACCACCATGATCATTTATGGATTCATGACTTAATGCTTCAGAAACTCACATTGTTTCACCATATGCAAGGAAATAATAGGCATTCTGTCTAAGTTAATTGGAGTTTTCTACCAATTCTTCAATAAAGTATCAATATTAAATGTAACAACAGCCAATTCTTATAAACATCAATATTGCTTGATCAAATTTCAGCCAGAACATCTTTGCTGACGAACATGAATAAGGCAGAGGCCTGTTATCTAAGAGCAAGCTGTTTCTAATGAGATAGAAATGCACATGGTTTCATCACATCTGTTCACACATCAGGTTTCTCCCTTGGTTAGCTCCATGCGTCCATCTGAGGAGAATGTGCGGCACAGCTGTTTCAGTTTTATGTCTCACCAAGCACATCACACCAACAAAAAACACCATATTACTGAGAGGGGGTGAGGGGAAGGAATACAATTTATTCAATGAAATTAACCCCTGCAACAACAACAAACTCTACATGAACTTACCTTAGCCACATTCTATGCTAACACTGAATATAGGTACTATTAAAACTCATTTGCCCATCGACTATAGTAGGCCGCATTGATGTCCTAAAATGGATGCCGTATACATGGCCAGTTTGTCAAGCTAAAACATATCACAATCTGCCACAGAGAATAACACTCATAGCAACATACTGTAAGTGGAACTTCTTTTCTGTCCTGGCTAACCAGCAGCACTAAAAAAACATTGAAAGATGAATGTTTTCATGTGCTCCAGAGATATTGGGAGCAGCTTGAATTCAACCCCATACGGGCCAGCTTGAGGGCAGACCTCCGCTGTGACTGGGGGAATCACAAGAGTCAGCCACAAATCCTTTCGGAAATTGCTGGTTTGATAAAATAACATAACGGGGAAACCACTCAAGATGTCACCGTCTTTTGGTGTGCTCGTGTGGGTTCTTGTCCATTTGCATCATGGGCCCGGCTGGTAAACGGACACAGCACGGGGACTGTATCTTGGTCATCGTGTGGTTTTGGTTGTACATTTTTATAGCATAACGTACTGGAGGTAGTTCAGGGAAGAGTTGCATTAGCTACCTGAGCCAAGGGCTACAGGGTCAGACACACATAGGATGTGCTCCTCTGGCATGTAGAAGACCCAAGTTCGAATCCCGTCAGTCCCAAGTACATTATGGATTTTCAGAAGACTTTGCAGAAGGGGTTTAGTCGGGGTTTCTAACAGCAGTGCGAGAATCAATGAGATATCTGTTGGAATGGTCAGCAGACGCACCTTTCAGTTTCCTCCTGTGTAACTTCAGCTCTTTCTTAGGCTTACTTATTTTATTTATTTATTTAACCTTTATTTAACCAGGAAGGGCTCATTGAGATTTGAAATCTCCTGGCCAAGATAGGCAGCACCAAGTCATTACAAAATTACAGACATACGACATGAAATACTACAAGTAATCTAGTAAAAACCATAGAATTCACAAGAGTATAACAAAATCATAAAACAGCAAATTAAGCATTACTAGCAATTGATATCTCTCCACTATCTCCACTAAATATCTGTTACCACCTTTCTGAGTGGTTGCTGCTTAGGCTACATCATGGAAAGGGCTTGTGCCAGTTACATCACTGGGTGTTTGGCTTGCAAATTCCCTCACGTATCTCACTGCTGGATTTTGAATATGTAAGCCGGGTCTGAAAGGATCCATTGAAGCGTGAGGTTTATGACACCATTGAGGTGAATGATCCCCCTTTTCTTTCGACGAGGAAACACAAGCCCAAATCATTAGCATGATCACAAACACCCCAAATTAGTTTTCAGAACTGTAACACTATCTGCATAGCTTTTAATTAGCTGTCATGCCTCTGTCTGTTTGTTCCCCTTGGAAACAAGAACAAAAACACATGGATTAAAAAAAGAATCCCACAACTTTAGTTCCTGGGACAAGATACACTGATAGAGAGCTAATACAATGATAGTTCTGCACCTTTCTGAATTCCAATTGTTTTCATGTTTTGACCCCATGCAAATGTCACTGTGCACAAAAATCTGCATCAAGACCATTAGCAAATGTCAAATTTATACAGTGCATTTGGAAAGTATTCCAGACCCCTTGACTTTTTCAGCATTTTGTTACGTTACAGCCTTAGTCTAAAATGGAATAAATAAAGGTTTTCCTCATCATTCTAAACACAATACCCCATAATGACAAAGTAAAAACAGGTTTGTCAAGATTTTGGCACATTATTACAAATAAAAAACAGAAATAATTTATTTACATTCAGACAACTATTCAGACCCTTTGCTATGATACTCAAAAATGAGCTCAGGTGTGTCCTGTTTCCATTGATCATCTTTGAGCTATTTCTACAACTTGATTGGAGTCTGTGGTACATTAAATTGGTTGGACATTATTTGGAAAGGCACACACCTGTCTATATAAAGTCCCACAGTTGACAGTGCATGTCAGAGCAAAAGCCAAGCCATTAGGTAAAATGAACTGTCCGTAGAGCCCCGAGAAAATATTGTGTCGAGGCACAGATCTGGGGAAGGGTATTAAAAAATGTCTGCAGTTTTGAAGGTCCCCAAGAACACAGTGGCCTCCATCATTCTTGAATGGAAGAAGATTGGAACCACCACGACAGGAGAACCTTCCAGAAGGACAACCATCTCTGCAGCACCACCAATCAGGCCTTTATGGTAGAGTGGCCAGATGGAAGCCACTCCTCAGTAAAAGGCCCAAAAGGCACTTAAAGGACTCTCAGACCATGAAAAACAAGATTCTCTGTTCTGATGAAACCAAGATTGAACTCTTTGGCCTGAATGCCAAGCATCACATCTGGAGGAAACCTGGGACCATCCCTACGGTGAAGCATGGTAGTGGCAGCATCATGCTGTGGAGATGTTTTTCAGCGGCACGGACCAGGAGACTAGTCAGGATCGAGGGATGAACTGCTCAGATGAACTGAGCAAAGTACAGAGACATCCTTGATGAAAACCTGCTTCAGAGCGCTCAGGACCTCAGACTGGGGCGACGCTTCACTTTCCAACAGGACAACGACCCTAAGAATACAGCCAAGAGAACACAGGAGTGGCTTTGGGACAAGTCTTTGAGTGGCCCAGCCAGAGCCCGGACTTGAACCCGATCGAACATCTCTGGAGACACCTGAAAATAGCTGTGCAGAGACGCTCCCCACGCAACCTGACAGAGCTTGAGAGGATCTGCAGAGAAGAATTGGAGAAACTCCCTAAATACAGGTCTGCTAAGCTTGTAGCGTCATACACAAGAAGACTCTAGGCTGTAATCACTGCCAAAGATGCTTCTACAAAGTAAAGGATCTGAATACTTACGTGAATGTGATATTTAAGTTTTTTATTTTTAATAAATCAGCAAAAACATCTGAAAACCTGTTTTTGCTTTATCATTATGGGGTATTGTGTGTAGATTTAATTGAATCAATTTTAGAATAAGGCTGTAACGTAACAAAATGTGGAAAATGTCAAGGGTTCTGAATACTTTCTGAATGTTGGATGGATCTTCCCAAGTCCAACCATTGTTTGTGTGCACAAGTATTGTAGTAGGGAAGATCTATGCTTTGTAATTAGAGTGGGCTTTTATGTGTGTTTTAAAGGGAAGTAGCAGCAGGGTTCAATGCAATATCCCTCCCTTGAGATGAAGTGGTTTGGTTAACTTTTGAGAACAAAGTTGGCGCCTAGCCTCATAGGCGGAAGGCAGTCAAATTCACCAAGTGTTTGATATGCAGCTGTTCATTTTTTTTAACAGCCTCAAATCAAAATAGTTTGATTGGGCACGACATTTCACCCTTACTAAAAGGCCTTGTCATTGACATCATTTTAATTCATGTTCGTAGAAGTTTCCAGATAGACACAGACAGTGTGTCTTGTCTGGGTACAGAGATCTAATTTAATGAGTACTAGCAGTAGAGACTTCATTACTTCAAAACAACGTTCAGCTTATCCTCATTCCACCACATGTACACAACACACAACAAACCAACCCACACCAATCCCAGTCTGGCATTTAAGCCCCTACCGCAGTAGGTCCTTTATATATTGATTTAGAATTCATATTCTCCCCTAACAAGGCCGGGAGGATCATTGTTGCTTTCACGATAACAATTGCCCCTAAAGCTGTAAAGCACATCCAGCGCCTCGATGTCGCCATCAAATGTGCACTGGCTAATGATTTGCCGGCACAGCGCCTCGCTTCCTGCCGCGTATTTATGTTAAATGACTGTTATTAGTCTTGCCTCTCCAGCCGCCCATTGTCTGTGAACTGGGACAGAGAGGGGTTGAAAGGCTACAGTCAGCCTTTTATTACACAACGTGTCAATCAGGACGGCGGGCCAGCAAGCCCCACACTGCTTTATGTAATCTCTCCCCCTGAGCCTGTGTTTTTGAACACACACACACACACACACACACACACACACACACACACACACACACACACACACACACACACACACACACACGCACACACACACAACTGTAAATGATTGACTCACCCCTCCCCGTTTTCACCTAGTGCTCTCACAGATTTTGCTTAACATAGACTCAGCCACACGGAACATGAACGAAATACACCACACGTTAGCTGTGTTCTTTCTGATTGAAACGCTAAAGTGATTGTGTTGTGGCGGTTGACTGATCGTCCATCTGTTTCATCAGAGTGCGTGCTTCATGTGCTGTGTGTATTTGGAGAGTTGGAAGGATGAAGAATGAAGGATGAAGTATGAAGGATGAAGGTGAAGGGGATGACTTGTGACTTCTGACATGCTGTTTGTCTTAGTTTGTCAGTGTCATTGAAGGTATATTTAGAGTTAAAAAAATAAAATAATTAGTGCACATTTGACAACATTATGACAATCCAGGGGATATACTGTATACTGAACAAAAATCCAAATGCATCATGAGCTGAAATAAAAGATCCCAGAAATGTTCCATACGCACAAAAAGCCTATTCTCTCAAAGTTTGTGCACCAATTTGTTTACATCCCTGTTAGTGAGCATTTCTCCTTTATCAAGATAATCCATCCACCTGAAAGGTGTGGCATATCAAGAAGCTGATTAAACAGTTAGAGGAAGGCCCAAAGCATTGACAACGACTCCAGTCACCCAAGTCATAGATTGTTCTCTCCGCTATCGCACGGCAAGCGGTACTGGAGCACCAAGTCTAAGTCCAAAAGGCTCCTTAACAGCTTCTACCCCAAGAGTTATAAGACCGCTGAACAATTAATCAAATGGCCACCTGGACTATTTACATTGTTTTTACACTGCTGCTACTCACTGTTTATTATCTATGCATAGTCACTTTACCACTACCTACTTGTACAAATTACCGCGACTAACCTGTACCCCCGCACATTGACTTACCAGTACTCCCTATATATAACCTCGTTATTGATCTCATTTTATTGTGTTACTTTTTATTTTATTTTTTACTTTAGTTTATTTAGTAAATATTTTCTTAACTCTATTTCTTGAAATGCATGGTTGGTAAAGGGAATGGGTGGGCTCCCGAGTGGTGCAGCGGTCTAAGGCACTTCATCTCAGTGCTAGAGGCGTCACTACAGACCCTGGTTTGATCCCGGGCTGTATCACAACCAGCCGTGATTGCGAGTCCCATAGTGCGGCGTACAATTGGGCCAGTGTCGTCCAGTTTAGGGTTTGGCCGGCGTAGGCCATTTAACTGACTTGCCTAGTTAAATAAAATAATTAAACAATTAAATAAGGGCTTGAAAGTATCCATTTCACAGTAAGGTCTACACCTGTTGTATTTGGCGTATGTGACAAATAACATTTGATTTGATCATTACGCAGATGCACTTTTATCACACAACACAATGCCACAGATGTCTCAAGTTTTGAGGGAGCGTGCATTTGGCATGCTGACTGCAGGAAGGTCCACCGGAGCTGTTGCCAGTGAATTTAATGTTTATCTCTCTACCACAAGCCACTTCCAACGTTTTTTAAAAGAATTTGGTAGTACGTCCAACAGACATTCACAACCTCACAACCGCAGACCACCGTGTAACCACACCAGACCAGGACCTCCACATCTGGCTTCTTCACCTCCGGAATCATCTGAGACCAGCCACACAGACAGCTGAGGGTTTGCACAACCAAAGAATTTCAGGGAAGCTCTGCAAACTCGTCGTTCTCACCAGGGTCTTGACCAGACTGCAGTTCCGCGTCGTAACCATCTTCAGTGTGAAAATCCTTACCTTATATTATTCCAGTGTTAGCCTCTCTACACTGGCTTCCTGTCAAAGCAAGGGCTGATTTCAAGGTTTTACTGCTAACCTACAAAGCATTACATGGGCTTGCTCCTACCTATCTCTCTGATTCGGTCCTGCCGTACATACCTACATGTACGCTACGGTCACAAGACGCAGGCCTCCTAATTGTCCCTAGAATTTCTAAGCAAACAGCTGGAGGCAGGGCTTTCTCCTATAGAGCTCCATTTTTATGGAACGGTCTGCCTACATATGTCAGAGACGCAAACTCGGTCTCAACCTTTAAGTCTTTACTGAAGACTCATCTCTTCAGTGGGTCATATGATTGAGTGTAGTCTGGCCCAGGAGTGGGAAGGTGAACGGAAAGGATCTGGAGCAACGAACCGCCCTTGCTGTCTCTGCCTGGCCGGTTCCCCTCTTTCCACTGGGATTCTCTGCCTCTAACCCTATTACAGGGGCTGAGTCACTGGCTTACGGGGGCTCTCTCATGCCGTCCCTGGAAGGGGTGCATCACCTGAGTGGGTTGATTCACTATTGTGGTCATCCTGTCTGGGTTGGCGCCCCCCCCTTGGGTTGTGCCGTGGCGGAGATCTTTGTGGGCTATACTCAGCCTTGTCTCAGGATGGTAAGTTGGTGGTTGAAGATATCCCTCTAGTGGTGTGGGGGCTGTGCTTTGGCAAAGTGGGTGGGGTTATATCCTTCCTGTTTGTCCTCGGATGTCCTCGGATGGGGCCACAGTGTCTCCTGACCCCTCCTGTCTCAGCCTCCAGTATTTATGCTGTAGTAGTTTATGTGTCGGGGGGCTAGGGTCAGTTTGTTATATCTGAAGTACTTCTCCTGTCCTATTCGGTGTCCTGTGTGAATCTAAGTGTGCGTTCTCTAATTCTCTCCTTCTCTCTTTCTTTCTCTCTCTCGGAGGACCTGAGCCCTAGGACCATGCCCCAGGACTACCTGACATGATGACTCCTTGCTGTTCCCAGTCCACCTGGCCATGCTGCTGCTCCAGTTTCAACTGACCTGAGCCCTAGGACCATGCCCCAGGACTACCTGACATGATGACTCCTTGCTGTCCCCAGTCCACCTGACTGTGCTGCTGCTCCAGTTTCAACTGTTCTGCCTTATTATTATTCGACCATGCTGGTCATTTATGAACATTTGAACATCTTGGCCATGTTCTGTTATAATCTCCACCCAGCACAGCCAGAAGAGGACTGGCCACCCCACATATGCTCTCTCTAATTCTCTCTTTCTTTCTCTCTCTCTGAGGACCTGAGCCCTAGGACCGTGCCCCAGGACTACCTGACATGATGACTCCTTGCTGTCCCCAGTCCACCTGACTGTGCTGTTGCTCCAGTTTCAACTGTTCTGCCTTATTATTATTTGACCATGCTGGTCATTTATGAACATTTGAACATCTTGGCCATGTTCTGTTATAATCTCCACCCGGCACAGCCAGAAGAGGACTGGCCACCCCACATAGCCTGGTTCCTCTCTAGTTTTTCCTAGCCACCGTGCTTCTACACCTGCATTGCTTGCTGTTTGGGGTTTTAGGCTGGGTTTCTGTACAGCACTTTGAGATATCAGCTGATGTACGAAGGGCTATATAAATAAATTTGATTCGACCTTCAAATGCTCACCGGGCAGACAGCGTGTATGGCATCCTGTGGGCGAGCGGTTTGCTGATGTCAACAGAGTGGGGTTATGGTATGGACAGGCAAAACTACGGACAATGAACACAATTACAATTCTTCGATGGCAATTTGAATGCACAGACCTTCCGTGACAAGAACCTGAAGCCCATTGCGTGCCATTCATCCGCCGTCATCACCTCATGTTTCAGCATGATAATGCACGGCCCCTTGTCGCAAGCTGAAAATGTCCATGTCTTACATGGCCTGCATACTCACCAGACATGTCACCCATTGAGCATGTTTGGGATGCTCTGGATCAAAGTTTAAGAAAGTGTGTTTGGGTTCCCATCCATATCCAGCAACTACACACAGCCATTGAAGAGGAGTGAGACAACATTCCACAGGCGACAATCAACAGCCTGATCAACTCTATGCAAAAGGAGACATGTCGCGCTGCATGAGACAAAATGTGGTCATACCAAATGCTGACTGGTTCTCTGATCCATGGCCAATTTTGGAAGGTATCTGTGACCAACAGATGCATATCTGTATTCCCAACCATGTGAAATCCATCGATTAGGGACTAAAGAATGAATATCAATTGACTGATTTCGTTATATGAACTGCAACTCTGTAACATTTTTTAAATGATTGCCTGCTGCGCTTATATTTTTGTTCAGCATAGATCTACTGTGTGTCTAGTTCTTTAAATCACATACAGAGACATTAACATACAGACACATTAGCCCTCTGAAATCCTGCTGCAAACCATTAACTTGATAGGTTTTTCAACATCCACCTAACCACTTTCTTAGTTAGCTTCTTGGTTAGCTAGTTACTTAGTTTTAGGATGCCTTGGATATATTGATCAAGGGCTTCCCATTCCTATACCATTAGAATCCCAGTCAGTCCCAAGGCATACAGTTGAGGTCGTAAGTTTACATACATCTTAAACAAATACATTTAAACTCAGTTTTTCACAATTCCTGACATTTAATCCACGTAAATATTCCCTGTTTTAGGTCAGTTAGGATCACAATTTTATTTTAAGAATGTGAAATGTCAGAATAATAGTAGAGAGAATGATTTATTTCAGCTTTTATTTCTTTCATCACATTCCCAGTGGATCAGAAGTTAAATACACTCAATTAGAATTTGGTAGCATTGCCAATAAATTGTTTAACTTGGGTCAAACGTTTCGGGTAGCCTTCCACAAGCTTCCCACAATAAGTTGGGTGAATTTTGGCCCCCTCCTGACAGAGCTGGTGTAACTGAATCAGGTTTGTAGGCCTCCTTGCTCGCACACGCTTTTTCAGTTCTGCCCACAAATTTTCTATGGGATTGCGGTCAGGGCTTTGTGATGGCCACTCCAATACCCTGACTTTGTTGTCCTGAAGCCATTTTGCCACAACTTTGGAAGTATGCTTGGGCCATTGTTCATTTGGAAAACCCATTTGCGACCAAGCTTTATCTTCCTGACTGATGTCTTGCTTCAATATATCCACATAATTGTCTTACCTCATGATGCCATCTATTTTGTGAAGTGCACCAGTCCCTCCTGCAGCAAAGCACCCCCACAAAATGATGCTGCCACCCCCGTGCTTCATGGTTGGGATGGTGTTCTTCAGCTTGCAAGCCTACCCCTTTTTCCTCCAAACATAACAATGGTCATTATGGCCAAACAGTTCTATTTTTGTTTCATCAGACCAGAGGACATTTCTCCTAAAAGTACAATCTTTGTCCTCGTGTGCAGTTGCAAACCGTAGTCTGGCTTTTTTGTGGCGGTTTTGGAGCAGTGGCTTCTTCCTTGCTAAGCGGCCTTTCAGGTTATGTCGATATAGGACTTATTTTTACTATGGATATAGATACTTTTGTGCCTGTTTCCTCCAGAATCTTCACAAGGTCCTTTGCTGTTGTTCTGGGATTGATTTGCACTTTTCGCACCAAAGTACGTGTCTCCTTCCTGAACGGTATGACGTCTGTGTGGTCCCATGGTGTTTATACTTGCGTACTATTGTTTGTACAGATGAATGTGGTACCTTCAAGCGTTTGGAAATTGCTCCTAAGGATGAGCCAGACTTCTTTTTCTGAGGTCTTGGCTGATTTCTTTAGATTTTCCCATGATGTCAAGCAAAGAGGCACTGAGTTTGAAAGTAGGTCTTGAAATACATCCACAGGCACACCTCCAATTGACTCAAATTATGTCAATTAGCGTATCAGAAGCTTCTATAGCCATGACATCATTTTCTGGAATTTTCCAAGCTGTTTAAAGGCACAGTCAACTTAGTGTATGTAAACATCTGATCCATTGGAATTGTGATACAGTGAATTATAAGTGAAATAATCTGTCTGTAAACAATTGTTGGAAAAATTACTTGTGTCATGCACAAAGTAGATGTCCTAACCAACTTGCCAAAACTATAGGTTGTTAACAAGAAATTTGTGGAGTGGTTGAAAAACAAGTTTTAATGACTCCAACCTAAGTGAATGTAAACTTCCGACTTCAACTGTACACCCCCCATACACACACACAAACACGCACGCACGCACACATCACAGATTCACACAGTCTCCGTCTGTCTGTCTGCTCCTGTTCCATACTCATTAGTACTCGCTCCGGCTAACGAGCACTTCCCTTCAGCTCTCTACTCATCTATTAACCCAGGCAGGCAGGGCTCTGACTCCCCCTCCCTTTTTTTCTCCCTCTGACCTCCTCTCTTACCAGAATCA
Source organism: Oncorhynchus nerka (assembly GCF_034236695.1). NCBI lineage: Eukaryota > Metazoa > Chordata > Actinopteri > Salmoniformes > Salmonidae > Oncorhynchus > Oncorhynchus nerka. The sequence continues at coordinate 58,796,569 of NC_088400.1, forward strand.
TTCGCCTCAAGGCAGATTGTTCATTTGGAGGTGTAACCAAGACATAATGCGTGGTGACGCCGGTTACGTAAGTTTAAAGAGCCCCCTTCTTTGATTTCACAGCGCGGCTGCCCCTAAATTCCCCTTGAGCTGGCCGCAGTTCATTCTAATGGGGCTAACTGATATCCTATAGCTATATAACTGTGCTATAATTGTATTGGTTACGCGCCATGATATCAATTAACAACAGTAGTGTGTAAAATGATGTTTTTGAAGGGAAATACTTTACATTTCAGACTGATAGTGAATTATATAAATGTGAAAACGTATACAGTGTAGATTTGTATTATATTGCCTGCAGCCTGCAGTGATTAGACATTTAAATACAAACACTTGAGAGTTCATTTTAGATGTCCCACAAGCAGACACATATACTTAATAGAAATGGAAACAGAAGTCAGGTAGGTACTAGAAACCGAAACACTGAGCCTCTGTCACCCACAAACATTTGCCTGCACTTCTGGAAACAAGAACTCTGCTTCTGTGAAATCCACGAGTCGTGGTGTTGGCGTTCTGATACTCAGGTTTATACACCCGTTTGAGGTCTGAGGGCTGTATCCTGTCTAGGTCTCTGAGAGATTGTGTGCGCTCATTGTCACATATTGACATGCTTTCATCTATTCCAGGAAGGGCATGCGAACAACCGCAAGTCAGAGACACAGAGTAAAAGCACTTTTTGATTTTGATGTTTGGATGATTTGAATAGTTGTTGGCCTGCACTGCTGAACATACTGTACATGCATTTCCTGCACTGCTGAACATACTGTACATGCATTTCCTGCACTGCTGAACATACTGTACATGCATTTCCTGCACTGCAACATCTTCTAAAGTAAATCATTTCACAATCAGGTTATTATCTTGTAGTGTAGTTCCTGGAGGAAAATGTATTCATATCAGTTACATTAGTGTGATACTGCAATCTGTGCCAATTCGCCAACATTATAGAGAGCTTTTGACATGTTCTACTTGCTTGTGTGAGAGGAAGAGAGAGAGTCTCTGCAATTATGGGATTTTATCCCATCCTCACTCTGAAACCCTGTCTGTAGGGCCTTTGGGTAGAGCTGAAAGATCGTTCAGACAGGAACGGTGCATGGTAATAGCTTGAGATACGATTGAAAAGAGCTTGCTGGTGCCACGGTAAAGACTTACAGATGGGGCTAGTGAAGTGTTTCGCTAAATTTGCCGCATTCAACCACAGCTCCTCCGTGACGACTCTGAAAATGTCTCATTCCCTCTCTACCACTTAACATGGTTCATATTTAAATTCTGGAATATAATCCTTTTCGCCCAGCTTCAAAATACAGGATGTTTATGTGAAGTTGACAGTTGAAGTGAGGACTGGTAGAAAGTATATATGAACACAGACAGGGCTCAGATACCTACCCCTTCCCTAGCCTGCCTATATGGTGAGCTCTCTCTCTCTCCTCTGTGTGTGTGCGTGAGTGTGTGTCTCCCTACTCTCTCTGTCTCTCTCCTTACCCTCTCTCTCTCTCTGTGCTCTTTCCCCACATAGCTGTTTGATTGCTTAAGCCCAGTGGTCAGACAATGGGGGTATAAAGAATGTCTGCTTCCTTCCTTCCTTCCTGTTGAGTGTTCTGCCTTGGTGAGCAGATTCAATAGCACTCCGCTTCACAGCAACGCCGGAGCGCGGGGGCCTGGCTACAACCAACAAAGAGCCATTCTGGGGCCCACTCCAATCGCTGCCTCTGCCAAGTCCCTGGCTGCAATGAGGGACACACACATGAACCCTCTCTCTCTATATATCTCTCTCTCTTTCTTTTTTTGGATGAGTGAGAAACCAATCTGTGTTTTTCGGTGCATGTTTAGGAGGAAGTGGTGGGAGTGGAGCGGTAGTGTGGTAAATGTAGGTTTCCTGGGGATAAAATGTAGTTTGTCAGGTTTTTATCATTAGAACGTAACATCATGGCTATTCGGTTGAGACCACTGGTGATGACACAACACAAACGGTATATGAAAGTTCCTGAGAGTCTAAGGGGACCCTGAGAAATTGGGGGATATCAGTTCCCATCTTCTAATCATTGTCCTTCGCTGACAAAAAGTAGTCTGCTATATTTAATAGAGTCATGTAACAGTGAGGGAAACATCCAGGATGTTTGATCCTGTATTCAGGTTAAACCAACTCTTCTTCATTTGACCCACTTCTCATCACCTCCCATATGCAAGTTCCACATTCCACGCCATCACGAACTCCTCATGCACCCAGAATGGCGCCTTTTCAAAAGGGTGTCAGTTTTCAGCTCCCCTCCCGTCCCTGCTTTTGTTGCTGGTGAACCCATAACATGTTGACGACTGGTGTCCCTTATCTGCAACCAGAAACGCTTGTGCGCGTTCGGACACACACACACACACACACACACACACACACACACACACACACACACACTGAGTGAAACCCCCAAAAATGTTGCTCCGAGAATACCAAGTAGGGGCAGGTAGTTGAAAGGGGCTTAGAGAGCCAAAATAGTAGAGGCCATAGAAAACAGGATGAATACATGAGGCTGAATGCGGGGTAAACTGTTAGCCCTTTGTCATTTAAAGTGATGTCTTTAACCCTTTGCGGGCCTTCCTCCCAACCACCCCCAACCGCCTTTTCCCTCTATTCACCGTTAAGACAATAACGGCAAGGGGAAGCCTTGCAAAACTGTGACATTAAAAACCCCATGTACTCCAATGGGAGTTCTTTCCCCCGCTGTTGATTAAACGGGGGAAAGGGGATAATTATATGAATGCGGGAGGTGAGACGAACTGTCATTCAAGCTCCGAGACGAATAACAAACAAGTGCGTGCAGAGGTCAGACTGGGCTTGTCAATCAACGTTCGCCATGCATACCGTGTTCCAAACATGTCTGCGCTGTCTTCAACCGGTGACAGGGCTTATGTTTTAAACAGCTAGCCTAGAGGAACACTCCGAACCAGAGGAACACTCCATACCAGAGGAATTCCTGGCAAAACCATTGATAACACAACAGAGAAAATATTATCTTTGTTCCTTTTTTTCCTGTATGGGTAAGGCCATCTGCTGCTTGTTCACGAGGAACACGTCAATCACATATTAGTGGTACATTTAAGGTACTCACATTGTAAGACTTATCGTAAGCATGAATGAACCCAGACAAAGGCTTGTACCTGGTTATAACAAGTAATGAAGTGTTATACCCGTCAGCTTTAGACCGAGGGATCACTTCTGATACGATGTTACCATGAAGTGTGTGAAGGAGAGGACAACCAAATCATGTGTTCCCACAGCTACAATCGATGGTCCTCCCAATGCAGAGTAACAGTTCACAGCCCCAGCTAAATGATCCAACGAAAGCCAGATGTTTCCCTTGGAGGTGAACTCGTACAGTATGGCTCTTTCCTTATTTCATAGCGCTCATCAGTTTGGGGAAATGGTCGAGTCTAGTCTGGCTGTTCAAAATAGGAAATTGGAATCATGAGCAGTGTAGCTGTTTGTAGTTTGACTAAAAACTGAACATTTTATGGTAAGCTAGATCTCTCTTGGTTAAAGCTAATGCAGTTACTAAAGTTACAGTGCATTCGGAAATTATTCAGACTTTTCCCAGTTTGTCCCTCATCAAGCCACACACAATACCCTACAATGACAGCACAAAGTTTTTAGAAATGTTTGCAAAAAAAACACAAAAGAAAAACTGAAATATAACATTTACATAAGTATTCTTTATTGAGACAAATGATGGAAACTGTGTTTTTAGAATACATAATCATTTTGAAGGTATGCGGGGCACGTGATGTTATCACGTAACTATAAAGCTCCACTCCACGTTTAATTCCAAACGCTTACTGCTTTTGCTAAATACATGTTTTCAACGATAAAAAAAAATCATGTTTCTTTGCAGGACAAGGATTGTTCTGACTTTTCAAGAACGCATTCATTGCTTTGCCTTGCTTTTCTGGTTGGCTGGATGCAAGTTTCACCATCCAATTTTATGGCAAATATTAGTCAATTATTTCATTCCATCAAGGCTTTCGCAGGCTACCTGAGATATGAAACCAATAGGTGGCAGGGCATAGGATACAGACTGTTGCCAATTTATTAGGACTAATGCGCAATTTACCTAAATGGAAACAGTTCAACCACTTTATTTGACACTGTAGGTTTTTGGCGAAAAAGTGTGTTTTAGGTGATATGTCATTAAGCCCAGCTAGTTCAAGATAGTTCAATGGAAACGCACCACAGCATGCAATTGTCACATGTATTTTCTTTGCAAACTGTAAATATCGACAACAACAATAACAACAACAAACAAAAAAATCACTGGAAATGTTCATGGAAACATAGCTAGGGACGTAAACTTGGTAAAGAGTAAGACTAAGTGAGAAATCCTCATTCTTGGTCGCTGGCTTGAAGTTTTGAGTTTGAAGCTGTGGAACATGTGGGGCTAAGGGGATAAGACCATGTGGTTGTATGTTCCTCCCTACCATCTGGCACACAGGAAACACGGATGGGTTAGTGAGTTACTGCTCTGCTCTACCCCCCCCAGCAATATATCTCAGAAGAAGCATGTGCTATCAGACTTCTCTCAAACATTCTACTGAACTTAACAAGGGCTGCAGTGAGAAGAGGGGTGGGAGATCTTGTGTTTAGTCAACATTCTCCTCTCCTACATGAAGATACATAAATAAGTTCTGATTCAAATCCATATTGCCTTATTATTCTGCTTTTTAATCGATTTAGATCGGAAAAGTTGAAATGTAAAGTGTCCGTTTCTCTGACTCTGACAGTGTAGCATTTTGGGTTATTACGTAGATTCCAAAGGATTGGTTCTGGGCAGTGAAGCCATAAGGTCAAGCTGGCAAAGTGTCCATTGGAATACCAGTCCCCACCGAAACAATTCCAAGACAATAAAAGATAGTGTCCCAATCTGATATCGTAAAACATTACCCCGAGGAGAACTTGAAGATATTGGGCATGCACACACAAAAACTGACAAAAACAGCAGGGCTTAATTTCAAACGTTAATATATTTTTCTATTTCATAGCGAACATATGCATCCAATTTGACACCCTAGTCACCCTAACTTGCAACAACATCAGAGTACTTGAACAGGCTGATGTTTTTTTAAGATGCTTCTCAAAATAAATATTTTTCTTTATAAAATAATAAAACTTCAAATAAATATTCTTTCCACTAAAACAATGTTGAAATTAGAAAATAAAGATTTTCTTATAGGGTCACTGTACAATTTACATGTGGAGTTGAAGGGATAAGATGTGTAAATGTCCTTCTCTTGTAAGGCAAACATCAAAAATGATTGATATACATTCCCATGAATGTACAACATTAAACATTGTATTATATAATATATATGGATCTATCATCAAGGTGCCTCTGGTTTGGCAGAATGCTTTGCACAGTTGAAATATTATATATACAAAAATAAAACATCTCTGAGGAGGTCATTTGCTAATTTACATACTTTTGCGATTACTATTCACAAACAAGTTAGTCAGGAGAGTCTGTCCATAGCATATCAGTTGTATTAATAAATGTCAAAAGAGCTAACATTCTGGACTTCGATTAAAACAATACAAAATCAGGATACTTGGTGATCAAGCAGCCTGTATTAACAACCATAGCTGAAAACAAACGACACAAACCACGTCAAACAGCTCAGCCTAGCCAATCCCCCAATCAACTTCTGACTACTGGGCCAAAACATGATGAGGTGATCGTTTCAGTTGCCCAAAGTTGTCAACCCCCATCGATTCTCCACAACACCCAAGGTACTTTCCCTTTACGTTGGCTTACAGTCAATGCTCTTACAGTGGACAACGTTAGTGTTCTTACACCGGCACCCCGGTCGCTTGACGCGGTCGTAGCAGCTCTGGCACGCGGAGAGACACCCTTTAGCTGGGAGGTAGCACAGGAGACAGGGTAGGAACAGGGAAAGGAGGCCCATGGCCGACCAGCGCACGCAGCAGTGCGACTGGCTGCAGGAGAAGGGCTTGTCGGCGCACGTATCCTCGTCGTCACTGGAGCAGTGATAGAACAGGCCCTTGACGCAGCACACGCAAGTCCCATAGTCCACCGCGTTCTGCACCGAGCATACGCACCGTCGGCCGCACATCCAACAGGAGGGCAGGGCGCGCGGGCACATGCACTCCTGGCACTTGCACCGGCCACAGTCCTCACAGCGGTAGACATGTTTACCCAGCAGCCCCTCCCTAGCGGCAGGGGCACCGCCACCGGGCACCGTGACCACCACCGCCCCTCCGACCGTACTCGCCAGGGGCTTCAATTCCTCCTGTTTAAGCTCCACCCGTTTGGGCTGGGTCCTGATTATCCTTTCGCTAACCGCCGGGCTACCCAGGAGCCTCTGCACAGAAGACGTGCTGCCTGTACTGGTTCTCGGGCTGTTTCTGGAGCCCTCTGTGCTAGAAGAAAGAGATAGGGCATCCCTAGGGGGGACTGTGGAGTGTGTGGGCTGAGGAAGTTGGGGAAGTAAGTTCCTCTGGTTGGGCCTGGAGTCCTGGGGCTCCAGTTGCTCATTGGTCCCCAGGTCCAGTGGCACCACCAGGTCATTCTTCTGCTGGGTGGGCAAGGAGCCAGGGGGCCTAGGGACCACAATGGGTCCCACCGTTGGTCCCTCTGTGTACTCATTACTGCTCCCGGTGATCCTGATCTGGTCCAGCGAGAGCACAGGGGCCTGCTGGCTGGGGTTTACCCCAGGATCGGGCTGCCGTTCCTGGGCATGGTGAGGCCGGTGTAGCCTCCCGCTGTCACGCAGAGCACGCAGCAAGCCGGCCGACCCTCCGCCACCACTGCCATTTTGAGTACTGGTCTCCATCTTGGCTCTGAAGAAGGACCCCTCCGGCTGGCATTGAACACATCTGAAGTCCTGGAGAGAAAGACAGGCAAATATATACATGAGACGACCAGGTGACATTTGAGTAGAAACGACCCTATGTAAATCATAACTGATAAGGGTTTGGCAACATGGGTTGGCTAGCTACCAACTGGAGTTGTTTTGCTTGACATATAAATCAACACCTCACAGTTACTGTTCCAATGTAAAAGTGTAGGCCTTATGCCCAATTCCAATCATATCCCCTAACCGTAGGCACTTTCTGTTTGGTGTTCAAAGGATGTGAGAAGTAACAACAACATAATATATAATTAACAGTACCTCTAAGGCAGCATTTCACCATTTGTTTACCATTTCATCTGATAGGAGAACTTAAAACAAAGATTTGACAGAATGAAACAGTGGATTGGTCATGTTTCTGTACGTTGGGAAATGGACAGAAGGCATGCTGGGCCCTTCTGATTGGAGGACTTAGGTACATACCAACTATTTCCTATTACATGAGATATGTACAGGGAAAATAAAGAGCAATGCAAGGAAGAGAACATGAGGCAATGCTGAGACAGGGCTAGTCTACAACTTCAACAAAAGTTGAGGCACTCAAACATGTCTTCATGTGCATACTGTGTATCAAAACTTGCATCCTTATATGTCCCATAACTAGAAGGTAGAGACTTTAGACTTGTTGCCACCATTTCCAAATGAGTGAAAAACAACTGATTGCTAGTTTCGAAGAACTCATAATTGAACATTTCTAAATATTTGTTAATTCACTCTGGAGGCAATTATTAGCCTAATACATCATGGTGTGCATGACACTCTTGTTTGAGTGTGCGTGTGTAGGGCAGCGGATGAGCCCAAAGACCATGACATTTGAGATGGGCTTTACATAGACAAATGGACAGGCGAGACGGAAAAGTAAAAACCCAAATGTCCTATTATAAACGCCAATAGCCCCACCAAACATTCAAATATTGACTTTTATCATTCCACCTTTCTTCTATAATGTAAAATAGCCCTCTATTTTTGTTCGGAATATAAAACAAAAAAACACTTTTCAACTGCGCTAAATATGTGTTTATGTGTAGGCTACCGTTCACAGATTTGTATATACTAACATTATCTAGTCAAAATGCATGATCTACAGACAGGCTATCAATTGTTTTAATAAGAGGGTGATGTCTAGACCGTTATTCAGAAGGGGAAAAATTAAAACCCTACTTTTTAGAGCAAGAAGCTGTATGTTGGCCTATTCAGATGAGAAAATGCTGGGATTACACGGGGAAGGTTGGAGAAAGGATGGGGAAAGTCAATGCGAGTCGGCAGTTGGAACTCCCGAGTCCGAGAGCATGCATGAAACTGAATTGGTCAGGCTACTCTTATGTTATAACTTTTAAACATGGTAACGACCATCTTTAGGCTACATTGTTGTTGAAATAGCACATACTTATGTTCACGAACTCACCGTGTTCGCACCACTTCAGCCCCGTTTGTTGTATTAAATTCCAAATTCGAAAAGTTTATTCCTGTTTAGATTAATCAGGAATCCCATCCACACAACCCAATGCAATGATAAAGTAGCCACAAACAATATTTCCAGATTCCAATTTTAAGAGATCAAAAACATAGCCATACATTCCACTGCGAGAGAACCCGAGGCGAAATAGTGCCAAAAACGAATCAATCACTAGGGGCTTGCTGGCTCCACTTTTTTTGTGAATTAGAAAAGTGAACAAAATGCGCACGCGATACTTTCGAATCCCTTGAGTGTACACAAATAGCCAACGGCCTTCGAGTTTGTTGCACTCCGAGGTAGGCTGGACAGTCCTAAAAAATACTCGCTGTAATTGTTGAACGTTTGGCTGCCTTGCACACTGAGGTGCTTTCAAGTTTTTCTCGTCTTGTTTTTTTCCCCTCTTTCCGGAGAAGAGGTCGGGTTTATGCTGTAAATGGCGTCATATGGAAGTGAGGGGGGACAAAGCAGTTGCTGTTTCAGAGGATATCTCGTATCCGGTCCCAGCTCATTGGCTGTAGCTACATGGCTTGCATTCACACTCTGTGCTATCAAACTGTTCCCAACTGCAAAGGGACGGGCCACAATCCCAGTGACAAAACTTCAGGCATTGCAAAACGTTCTAACATAGCCCAGACTACGTAAATTGAAGGCATGTACGGTCTGCAGCTTGATAGGCGGCATTTGTTCAGAACGTGTGTTGCAGCACTGAATCGAGTTCTAAAAGTAGACTTTCTTGCAAAACAATGTCCTATATTTTTTTGGTTTCCAATGCTTATTGCAATTGAAACTATTGATAATAGAGAAGGTGTATGGTTGGCTATTATCAATCTATTTTAATATGCTTATTACTGTGCTATTGTCAGAGGAGAAGAAGAAATACCCTGGTTTTCACTTGGGCCATTTGTAGAAGTTGTCATTGGACAGCAATTTCAGACGAAGAATAGTAAGGCAAATCCACGTCAGAGAGGGAAAAGCATTGGAAGTGGCAGTCAGAGTATCTCTGGGAATGGGATGATCATTCCTACTCATGATGCAGTACTTGTTTCCCTACATTCTAGTTTGTTATGTTAATGCTTTACTGGAATTAAGAAAATTGTACTGTACACAAAGTTTGTGTTGATTGCATCTCTATGACTGTGTTTAGACCTTGTTTACCTCCATTTTTGGGTGTATTAAATTTACAACGGACATTCACTTTAGGCTGCATTTGATATTATCCACCTCAATTTGTGATTATGTGAAAAGTAGTGCCCTCTGGTGGAATTACAGATGAACGGGACACTACTTGTTTCTGCAGGACCAACCTTCAGATGAGACTTTTCTTGTTCAACTACATTGAACATATAAAGAGATTGATTCATTGATATGGATTGTCTGAAAATACTACCCTTCCCTCCTTCAATACAGCCCACACACTATCATTCTGTCCTGACTCGTTTCCTTCCCTCCATACTTCATCCAATATTCAATGCCAGTCCTCCCATCCCCTTCTCCCCAGCAGGGCCCATGTAAAGCTGGGATGTTCGTACAGGCCTCCGTGTAGAAATGTCCTTAAAACCATTTGATTGACACAAAGTGTACCCTTAGCCACTTACAGAGAATACAAGTTCGGTCCACCACAACTTGGTTTGCTTCACTGTTTGTGGTAGGAGTTGAACTTTAAAGGAATGAAAGCCTAAACATGGCAAGAATATAACTGCTTTTTATTGTCATCAAAGAAAGAGAGGGAGATAGAGAGAAAGGGGGAACATGCATATACCTCTCTAGAATGCAGTGAAAGAGAAAGGAGAGTGGTGAGGGGTCAAGGTAGGGTTTCTATAGCGATGAATGCCTCTTGTTGGCTGGGAGAGTTCCCAAAAAGCCGGAGACACTGCGACCTCCAGCTGAGGGGGAGCCATTGTTCGGGGCCTCCCTTTCAGCGGAAGAGGGGAAAAGGTAAGTGACAGCCCTATTGTCTGTCTGGGACTCCCACTGCTCGATAGGCACTAGATTCCCCTTGTCACATCTTGTCAATGCCAAGCCCCCCAGGAGAGTAGGGGGAGTGGGAGTGGACTGATGAGGAGTGAGGGACATTCAGGAAGTTAACTTTTAAAAAGTCTGTCAATAAACGACAATATCCTACCCCCCCTGTTTTTTACACAGACCCCCTCCCCCAACAGAGACTGTGCCCCCCCCCCAGCTCCCTTTGCTTCAGCTGTATTTCCTGTCTTCAATGCTGTGTCCCATCCATCCCAAAATAACCCTAAAGCCATACTTCAAATCATGCTTCCTGAACCAAACAAGAAACAGCTCTCTCTCCCACTCTCTCTCTCTCTCTCTCTCTCTCTCTGTTTATTCCTTTTTTATAACTGGTTGTGTTGTAAAATATATGTGTCAGTTTGAGTATTGTGCAGGAAAGTGTACTAGGCTAGGCTTTATCAGATTAAACTTAATGTCTATTTGTTAGGGCTACTTATACAGTTGAAGTCGGAAGTTTACATACACCTCAGCCAAATACATTTAAACTCAGGTTTTTCCACAATTCCTGACATTTAATCCTAGTAAGAATTCACTGTCTTAGGTCAGTTAGGATCACCACTTTATTTTAAGAAATGTCAGAATAATTGTAAAGAGAATTATTTATTTCAGCTTTAATTTCTTTCATCACATTCCCAGTAGGTCAGAAGTTTACATACACTCAATTAGTATTTGGTAGCATTGCTGTCACCCCCTGACCATAGAGAGCCTCTTTATTCTCTATTTTGGTTAGGTCGGGGTGTGACTAGGGTGGGTAATCTAGGTTGTTTTATTTCTATGTTGGCCTGGTATGGTTCCCAATCAGAAGCAGCTGTTTAGCGTTGTCTCTGATTGGGGATCATATTTAGGCAGCCATTTCTCCTGTTATGGTGCCTCCTAACAGAGAGAGGTGCAGGAATCAGGAGCAGGAGAGCAAAGAAATCCCAGTGACAAAAGTTTCATGAGCAGTCCCAACACAACTACAACAGGGACTAAAACACGCCCAAAACGAGATTGCCACACACACAGGGAGTAAAGCGTAACACACATGGAGGAGAAACCTCTACTACTAAACTCAATAACAAAACGGCACAACTGCCGAGAGAATAGAAACCCCGTGGTGCAGACACGCACCCCTAAATAATGGATCGGTGGCAGCCAGTAGGCCGGCAACGACGACCGCCGAGCACCGCCCGAACAGGGAGAGGAGCCACCTTCGGTGGAAGTTGTGACATCCCCACTGGTTTTTGTGGGATCTTGTTTATGTGTAGTTGCCTGTGAGCACTCCATAGCTTCACATGTAATTTGCACTTACCGTTTTTTGTATGTTTCATGTATAAAAAGATGTGGATCCCATACCACGCTGCGCCTTGGTCCGAATGTTATTTCTACAATCGTGACAGAAGATCCCACCACACCAGGACCAAGCAGCATGCCCATGTAACAATATAACTTTAGACCGTCCCCTCGCCCATACCCGGGCGCGAACCAGGGACCCTCTGCACACATCAACAACAGTCACCCTCGAAGCATCGTTACCCATCGCTCCACAAAAGCCGCGGCCCTTGCAGAGCAAGGGGAACCACTACTTCAAGGTCCCAGAGCAAGTGACGTCACCGATTGAAACGCTATTTAGCGCGAACACCGCTAACTAGATAGCCATTTCACATCCGTCACACATCCGTCACACCCAGGAGGAGAAGGTATCTTGGACTTGGGAGGAGATCTTGGATGGGAAGGGATCCTGGACTTGGGAGGAAATCCTGGCAGGACTGGATCGCCTTCCTTGGCAGCAGACGCAAGGAGAGAAGGGAGGACAGCGACGACGCTGAAGAAGAACAGCCCCAAAATGTTTTTGGGGGTGGGCACAAGGGGTGGCCGGTTGAGCCGTGGAGAGTGTCAGTGCCCGAATGGCAAACTCTGGAGGAGCGTGTCGTCAGACCATGGCCACAGAAACCCCAAGATTATGTTGGGGGGGACATGGAGCTGGTGGCTGAGCAGAGGGAAGAGCCAGAGAGCCAGAGAGGTGGTCGGTCGACCCAAGGAGAGTACTAGAGCCCGCCTGGGATTTGTTGGAACAGTGTGAGGAGGGATACCGGAGAATGGAGCTGGCTAGGAGTGTGCGGCAACGCAGGCGTTTGGAGGAAGTTGTCATCAGTCCGGCGAAACCTGGGCCGGCTCCACTCGCCCTGAGGTGCGTGTCACCAGTCGAGAGCTTCCAGCAATGGTCCCCAGGCCAGAGCTTCCGGCGAAGGTTCACAGTCCAGAGCTTCCGGCGACGGTTCACAGTCCGGATCCTCCTGCGACGGTCCACGGTCCGGAACCTCCTGCGACGGTCCACGGTCCGGAACCTCCTGCGACGGTCCACGGTCCGGAATCTCCTGCGACGGTCCACGGTCCGGATCCTCCTGCGATGGTCCACGGTCCGGAACCTCCAGCGAGGGTCAACGGTCCGGAGCTACCAGGCAAGGCGTCCAGTCCTGCTCCATGGCAGGAGCCTTCCTCTGCTCCGGTGCCCAGTCCAGCTCCAAGGCCGGAGCCTTCCTCTGTGTCGGGGCCCAGTCCGGACACGGCGTCCAGTCCAACTCCAAGGCCAGAGCCTTCCTCTGCACCGAAGTCCAGGTCACGTCCAGTTTCCAGTCCCGCTCCATGGCAGGAGCCTTCCTCTGCGCCGATGTCCAGTCCAGGCACGGTGTCCCGCTCCATGGCAGGAGCCTTCCTCTGCGCCGGTGCCCAGTCCATGCACAGCGTCCAGTCCCGCTCCTTGGCAGGAACCTTCCTCTGCGCCAATGTCCAGTCCCGGCACGGCGTCCAGTCCCGCTCCAAGGCTGGAGCCTTCCTCTGTGCCGGTGCCCAGTCCAGAAACGGCGTCCAGTCCTGCTCCATGGAAGGAGCCTTCCTCTGCGCCGATGTCCAGTCCAGGCACGGCGTCCAGTCCCGCTCCAAGGCCGGAGCCTTCCTCTGCGCCGGTGCCCAGTCCAGGCACGGCGTCCAGTCCCGCTCCATGGCAGGAGCCTTCCTCTGCGCCTATGTCCAGTCCAGGCGTCCAGTCCCGCTCCAAGGCCGGAGCCTTCCTCTGCGCCAGTGCCCATTCCAGGCACAGCGTCCAGTCCCGCTCCATGGCAGGAGCCTTCCTCTGCACCTATGTCCAGTCCAGGCACGGTGTCCAGTCCCACTCCAAGGCTGGAGCCTTCCTCGGTGCCGGTGCCCAGTCCAGGCACGGCATTCTACCCGGCTTCATGGCCGGACCCGTGGCACGGTGTCCAGTCCAGCTCCAAGGCAGAGCCTTCCTCTGCACCGAAGTCCAGGTCAGGTCCGGTTTCCAGTCCCGCTCCATGGCAGGAGCATTCCTCTGCGCCGATGTCCAGTCCAGGCACGGCGTCCAGTCGCGCTCCAAGGCCGGAGCCTTCCTCTGCGCCGGTGCCCAGTCCAGGCACGGTGTCCAGTCCCACTCCAAGGCTGGAGCCTTCCTTGGTGCCGGTGCCCAGTCCCGGTGTGGCGTTCAACCCAGCTCCATGGCCGGGGTCCTCCTCTGCGCCGAGGCCCAGTCCAGGCACGGCATTCTACCTGGCTTCATGGCCGGACCCGTGGTCTGGGCGGAGGCAAAGTCCCGCACCAGAGCCACCACCGATGCTGGATCCGTCGGATGAGTGGGCTCTTCGTCCCACACCAGAGCCGCCACCGATGCTAGATGCCCACCCGGACCCTCTCATATAGACCAGAGTCCGCACCTATGGGGGGGGCAGAGCTTCCCTGACCATAGAGAGCCTTTTTATTCTCTATTTTGATTAGGTCGGGTGTGACTAGGGTGGGTAATCTAGGTTGTTTTATTTCTATGTTGGCCTGGTATGGTTCCCAATCAGAGGCAGCTGTTTAGCGTTGACTCTGATTGGGGAGCATATTTAGGAAGCCATTTCCCCACTGGTTGTGTGGGATCTTGTGTAATTGAGTCAGGTTTGTAGGCCTCCTTGCTCACACACGCTTTTTCTGTTCTGCCCACAAATTGCCTATAGGATTGAAGTCAGGGCATTGTGATGGCCACTCCAATACCTTGACCTTGTTTTCCTTAAGCCATTTTGCCACAACTTTGGAAGTATGATTGGGGTCATTGTCCATTTGGAAGAGCCATTTGTGACCAAGCTTTAACTGATGTCTTGAGATGTTGCTTCAATATATCCACATAATTTTCTTACCTCATGATGCCATCTACTTTGTGAAGTGCACCAGTCCCTCCTGCAGCAAAGCACCCCCACAACATGATGCTGTCACCCCCGTGCTTCACGGTTAGGATGGTGTTATTCCGCTTGCAAGCCACCCCCTTTTTCCTCCAAACATAACGATGGTCATTATGGCCAAACAGTTCTATTTTTGTTTCATCAGAACAGAGGACATTTCTCCAAAAGTACGATCTTTATCTCCATGTGCAGTTGAAAACCGTAGTTTGGCTTTTCTATGGTGGTTTTGGAGCAGTGGTTTCTTCCTTGCTGAGCGACCTTTCATGTTATGTCGATATAGGACTCGTTTTACTGTGGATATAGATACTTTTGTATCTGTTTCCTCCAGCATCTTCACAAGGTCCTTTGCTGTTGTTCTAAAGACTCCAACCTAAGTGAATGTAAACTTCCGACTTCAACTGTAAATGTATTGTTCATATATGCCCGTCAGTTAGTTTATTTCACTTACATCTAGTTTAGTTCAACCTTTCCCATGTATCCCTCAAAATTCCATAACAAACTCTCAAAATCCCTTTATCTCAGGGCCAGATGTGGTAGAGTACTTACAAGTCATGCACAGGTTAGAGTACTTACAATGAATGTCTTCACAGATGTCAGGCCCCTATTATACACATTCTTGACCGATAAAACGGACCATTGGTGTACGTGAGAGGAGTACATTTGCTGCTGCTTTTGCACACTAGACTGAATCTATCTGGTGCATTGGTTGATTCTTAGGTAGGAGGGGGAGACTGGACAAACCACTAACCACTAATTGGGAATCAATGAGGTGACATGAGTGGGGCCAACTAGAAGACACTAAGAGTGACACAAATTAGGTGCTTAGTGGCTTTTTAAGGAGTGAAATATCTGTTGTTGCTATATGGGTTGCACCATTGCTTACAATGGTAGTATAAACTATCCAGCCTCAAGACTAAATGATAACAAGTATTGGACTTTTGGAGCATTTCAGTTTCAGATTAGGGCCTTTACAATGTTTTTTATAGTCACTTCTCTGGAAGTATTCTGGCATAGCAAAGTTGATACTTGGCAACCTTGTCCACACTCCAGAGTCTAGGAATCCAGACCAACATAAATAACTATTCTAATTTCCTCAGCCTAATGATCTTAATAGAAGGTTTGCACATAAGAACACAACTAGAGCAATGTGACAAACTTCTAATGACAGTATAATGTACACTAAAGCAGGATAGGTATCACAAATTAATTGTCCAACCTATTACCCTGGAACATTGTGTAACAAATTAAGGTAAAATCCAGAAGGAAATATGTTTACAAGATCCAAACTGATTATTCTCCACTCTTGCACACACCTGGGCTATATGAACTTCACCGTGTACCTGGGCTATATGAACTTCACCGTGTGCTTTTATTCATTAAAATGTTCCTCCCAAGTTGACAGAAACCACTCATACCATGCAAAAGCAATCATATCCATCATGTTAATAGATTTGGATGAAATTGTCCATGGATCCTTAATAGCACAATGATTCCTGTGTGCACCCATATCCATGAAAATATGAATAAATCAAGTGTGTCTATTCATTAAATAAACATGCCTAATCTCCCTTTAAGTACCTCATTTAATGGTGTAAGCATTACTTTGGAGACAAAGTGGCAGGCCAGTCTTCTAGAGACACAGTTTGGACTGTTTGGGTCTCTGGAATGCAAAAAGTCTCTCATAAAAATGGATTAAAGGAAAGAACTTGATCTGCTGCAGCAACCCTACACTGTTAAGGACCCCTGTGCCCATTCACTCTCTGTGCTCACTGTTAGACCACTGTGTGTGTCTATGTTTTGGCTGATTTATGGATACCTACCTAAAGACCGGAGCCAAAAAATGTCTCCCTGGGCACCGTCTGTTTATCCACTCTTTGTATCTGAAAGGAGAAAAGTGCAGCAGTACACTATTCTTTGGCAGTTGGGCATGGTTACAATGTGACAATGATCCCATTGAAATAGTCAGAGAAAAATAGTGCTGAGGGAGAAGTGAAATGTTGACTCCGCTGTTGTTTCTTTTAGATGAGTTGCTAATAGCTAAACTTGGACCACATGTTTACGGTAACAATAGGACACCAGAATAGCAGTCAAAATCTCAAGTTGTACACTGTGTTATAAAGTGTCCCCAATGACTAAATCTAATAATACATACCCCACAGATCCTTTTTTTCTGTTATATAGTGTCCCCAACACTAAATCCTTTTTTTCTGTTATATAGTGTCCCCAATGACTAAATCTAATAATACATACCCCACAGATCCTTTTTTTCTGTTATATAGTGTCCCCAATGACTAAATCTAATAATACATACCCAACAGATCCTTTTTTTCTGTTATATAGTGTCCCCAATGACTAAATCTAATAATACATACCCAACAGATCCTTTTTTCTGTTATATAGTGTCCCCAATGACTAAATCTAATAATATCTAATAATACATACCCCACAGATCCTTTTTTCTGTTATATAGTGTCCCCAATGACTAAATCTAATAATACATACCCCACAGATCCTTTTTTTCTGTTATATAGTGTTCCCAATGACTAAATCTAATAATACATACCCCACAGATCCTTTTTTTCTGTTATATAGTGTCCCCAATGACTAAATCTAATAATACATACCCCACAGATCCTTTTTTTCTGTTATATAGTGTCCCCAATGACTAAATCTAATAATACATCCTTTTTTTCTGTTATATAGTGTCCCCAATGACTAAATCTAATAATACATACCCCACAGATCCTTTTTTTCTGTTATATAGTGTCCCCAATGACTAAATCTAATAATACATACCCAACAGATCCCGTTTTTCTGTTATATAGTGTCCCCAATGACTAAATCTAATAATACATACCCCACAGATCCTTTTTTTCTGTTATATAGTGTATCCAATGACTAAATCTAACAATATATCCCCCCCGCATATCCTCTTTTCAGGGCTAAAGTTGCGTGTATTAATGATTTAGTTTAGTATTTGCTGGAATTAATCTCTTTAGTCCTCAGAACACCATGCAATAATCAAAAACATAATTGTATAATTGGTCAATGTTTGTCTATTTGTAACATACTACCATATACGTTTTCTGTTTGCCAATTAGTTTGCTATATTCATTTAGAGCCACTCTTCTATTTGTTCTAATGAATGGCATTTTTATGAAATATTTTGTCTCATAATTCAACAAGGGGCCCCAATCCTGCCCCAGGACTACAGAGATCATACTCTATGCATTTTAATTAACCATTTATCATTTTTTTGTCAGGTTTCTGGCACACAAGGCTGTCTAGGAAAGTCTCAACAGTACGAAACGTGCTGCCATCGATGACATGATTGGGGAAAATGGGGAAAACACTCCCCACAGTGTTTCTGCAGGACCATCATATATACACAAGTCCATAGAAAACAACATTGGTGGAAGACTGACAGGTTCTTACTTTGGATGGAATCCCCAAGCAGTAGCCTAGAGTCACTCAACACCATTTTTGTTGAAGTGTATGAATGCGTAATATATTATTTCTGCTTTAGTCTTTGCTCTTGCTTTGCTCTCCCACATATAATGCCTTCAGAAATTATTCACACCCCTTGACTTTTTCCACATTTTGTTGTGTTATAAAGTGGGATTAAAAGGTACATTTTAAAATGATTTACACAAAATACTCTGTGATGTCAAGGTGGAAGAAATATTATAACATTTGAAAAGAATATATAGGACAAATAAAACACGAATATCTTGATTAGATAAGTATTCAACCAGTATTCAACCAACATGTTAGAACTTGATAACTTTTTTGTTGCGGATAATTTTCCTGATGCATCAGGAAATTCAAATGAGCTTTGTGTGGCTGTAAATGAGCAGTTCTCGTTCTCTCCATGCGGGGGCAGTCGAGTAATTGGGATCAGAGCTTGCTATCAAAATCATTTTCTGTCTCGCTCGCAAAATGCTAGGCCTAGGTCCTATTACTGCAATATTGAAATATGCAAAAATGTATCTGAAATGCAGCATTATACATCGACATTTATATAGCTTATAAAGTGATTCCTTATTAAACGATAGCTTATAAAACGATAAAACGATTCCGGCCCACGCCCTTCTGGCACAAATAACTCTATCCCTTGATTGACTGATGTACTGTTTCAAACATTTCAAATATGGACAGTCCAGGTATATTTTACAACCGGTTCTTGATAGTAAATGACCATATCAGAAACCTCTGGATAACATAAATAGGAAACTAATAAAATAATAACAGTCAGTAGGCTACACCATCATTAGTTTCAGGTGAAGTGTCAGGTAAATTGCCATGATAGATTTGCCATGGTAAACGAGGAAATACTTTATTTATATTGTGCGGAATACTTGTCAAATACATAAACGCCCTTAGTATGTTAAAAAAGGATGTTGCGATGACAATACCAACCAGAGGGGGAACATATCTTGAAAGATTTTGGTTGCAAGCAGGACATATCATTTAGGGAGTGGTAATGAGTTGACCAATAAGGGTTGCTTTTGAGATCAGCTGTGTGGGTGAAGTTAGCGCATATTGATGATTTAATGAGTTGACGATAATAAGGATGCTGCCTTGAGGCAGAATTTCTAGGTAGGCCCACCTTATTTGCGCATTCTGTCAAAATTTGGCATGTCCCAATCTCATGTATCCTTCACCAGAGAGGCTATCCCATAACACCTTGTGGTGCAGCCCAAAAAATACAACTGAATTAACGGTGGACAGAAGTCCCCGCTTGGGATAACATATTCCGGAAGACTAAGGAATAACGTTCATAACATGTCAGATGCGATCGCTAACCAGCAGACGATCTCATCCTGCTTATAGGCTGTTTTGAGATGAACAACTTAACTACCTAATCATAGATTCAGAAATGTGGCAATTGTGAAGACCCGGACCGTTTTCAAATAAATTAATTGGTGAACTTGTTAGCCAACTTTTCTCCATTTGTTTTCAGGGACTAAAGTGGGCACCTGATTGCATTTCACTCCATTGCATTGGCTTGGCCGGAGAAAACAGTCCTGCCCGACACATTTGGAGGTAAGAAATCTTAACATTATCTGATGAAAAATGTTGGAAAGGCAGCCAGCTGTGTTCTGTTAAATCTAGGCTTGCTAGCCAGCCACATTATTTGCGCATTCTGTTGGAGTGTCTGTTTTGCTAGCTAGCTGCATGCAGCTTCTGTTTACCAAGCTAACATTATCTACATTTCTCTTGCCACATTCCCTTTCCCTATTGTGTTGAACGTCTATTGTGTTGCTACGTCTATTGTGTTATTCTACTCATTCTGTAAACAACTTGAACATGCCTAAAAATATGCAAAACCTTTAACAAAACGATTGCACTTAAAGGTAGTTGTGGCTTCAGCACCTTGAACGTCACTGAAATGTAAGCAGTGAGGTTAATTTCTCCTCCCTTGTCTCTGCTTGTTCCAGGTAAAGGACATCCCACCCTGACACCCAGCAGATGTAAAGAACTTGTTTTGAACCTCCCAACCACCCGGATAATCACCATACCATGACTGTGTTGTTGTGTGTATATATAGACAAAATGTATATGGACACCCTTTCAAATTTGTGGATTCTGCTATTTCAGCCACACCGTTGCCGACGGGTGTATAAAATCGAGCAAACAGCCATGTAATCTCCATAGAGAAACATTGGCAGTAGAATAGCCTTACTGAAGAGGTCTGTGACTTTCAACGAGGCACCGTCATAGGATGCCACCTTTCCAACAAGTCCGTTTGTCAAATTTCTGTTATTGTGAAGTGGAAAGGTCTAGGAGCAACAATTGCTCAACCTTGAAGTGGTAGGCCACACATGCTCACAGAATGGAACCACCGAGTAGCCCATACAAATTGTCTGTCCTCGGTTGCAACACTCACTACCGAGTTCCAAACTGCCTCTGGAAGCAACGTCAGCACAATAACTGTTTGTCGGGTGCTTCATGAAATGAGTTTCCATGGCCGAGCAGCCTCACACAAGCCTAAGATCACCATGCGCAATGCCAAGCGTCGGCTGGAGTGGTGTAAAGCTTGCCACCATTGGACTCCGGAGCAGTGGAAATGCGTTCTCTGGAGTGATGAATCACGCTTCACCATCTGGCAGTCCGACGGACAAATCTGGGTTTGGCGGACGCCAGGAGAGCGCTATCTGCCCCAATGCATAGTGTCATCTGTAAAGTTTGGTGGAGGAGGAATAATGGTCTGGGTATGTTGTTCGTGCTAGGCCCCTTAGTTCCAGTGAAGGGAATTCTTAACGCTACGGCATACTGTACAATGACATTCTAGATGATTCTGTGCTTCCAACCTCGTGGCAACAGTTTGGGGAAAGCCCTTTCCTGTTTCAGCATGACAAGGCCCCTGTGCACAAAGTGAGGTCCATGGCTTGTCGAGATCAATGTGGAAGAACTTGACTGGCCTGCACAGAGCCCTCACCTCAACCCCATCGAACACCTTTGGGATGAATTGGAATGCCAACTGGGAGCCAGGCCTAATCGCCCAACATCAGTGCCCGACCTCACTAAAGCTTGTGGCTGAATGAAAGCAAATCCCTGCAGCAATGTTCCAACAGCTAGTACAAGCCTTCCCAGAAGAGTGGAGGCTGTTGTATCAGCAAAGGGGGGACTAACTCCACATTAATGCCCATGATTTTGCAATGAGATGTTCGACGAGCAGGTGTCCTTATACTTTTGGTCATGTAGTGTATATGTTAAAAAAAAGGTTATTCAGGAGTGTGCAACATCAATGTTAGATAGAAATAGACACACACACACCATTTTATTGTCATGGATATTTGTCATGACATTGTAACTTATAAAGCTCATTCTATAATACAGACGTGATTTCTGACCCTGGAGATGGCACTGTGTGTCCGTCTTCAATTTACACCACAATTAGTTGAATTAGGTGTTAGTGAAGAGCTGGAACAAAAACCTGTAAACCCCTGTCCTGTCTATAAAAAAAATCTGTGGATATCATGACAAAATGTGCCTCCGTGGTGATCAAGCTTATGAATGTTGGGGTTAATCTCCTTGGTGTACCTCACTTGGGAATGACTTATTTTGTATAATGGACTGTGTTTTAAAGACTCATGTACAGATACAGGAAAACCAATACATGTTTTAAATGTATAAAAAATGACAAGTGTTGATGTCTAGTAATGTTTCTGGTTTTGAGGCTTGGCCATCTGGGGATTACTGTTCATATGTCTAATCCCCTGCAAGGATAGATAAAGGCATCGATAATGCTTTATAAAGGCATCGATTACAATGCTTTATTAATTTAATTGAATATATATTCCTGTTTGATATGCATTTATATAATTATATTGGTAAATACACAGTACCAGTAAAATGTTTGGACACACCTACTCATTCAAGATTTTTTTGTATTTAAAAATAAAATCTATTTTCTACCTTGTAGAATAATAGTGAAGACATCAAAACTATGAAATAACACATATGGAATCATGTAGTAACCAAAGAAAGTGTTATTTTATATTTGAGATTCTACAAAGTAGCCACCCTTTGCCTTGATGACAGCTTTGCACACTCTTGGCATTCTCTCAACCAGCTTCATGAGGTAGTCACCTGAAATACATTTAAATTAACAGGTGTGCCTTGTTAAAAGTTCATTTGTGGAATTTCTTTCCTTCTTAATGCTTTTGAGCCAATCAGTTGTGTTGTGACAAGGTAGGGGTGGTATACATAAGATAGCCCTATTTGTTAAAAGACCAAATCCATATTATTGCAAGAACAGCTCACATAAGCAAAGAGAAATGACAGTCCCTCATTACTTTAAGACATGAAGGTCAGTCAATCTGGAAAATGTCAAGACCTTTGAAAGTGCAGTCGCAAAAACCATCAAGCGCTATGATGAAACTGGCTCTCATGAGGACCGCCACAGGAAAGGAAGACCCAGAGTTACCTCTGCTGCAGAGGATACATTCGTTATTGTTAACTGCACCTCAGATTGCAGCCCAAATAAATGCTTCACAGAGTTCAGGTAACAGACACATCTCAACATCAACTGTTCAGAGGAGACTGAGTGAATCAGGCCGTTATAGTCGAATTTCTGTAAGGAACCACTACTAAAGGACACCAATAAGAAGAAGAGACTTGCTTGGGCCAAGAAACACGAGCAATAGACATTAGATCAGTAAAAATCTGTCCTTTGGTCTGATGAGTCTAAATTTGAGATTTTTGGTTCCAACCACCGTGTCTTTGTGAGATGCAGAGTAGGTGAACGGATGATCTCCGCATGTGTGGTTCCCACCGTGAAGCATAAGGAGGTGTGAGGATGTGGGGGTGCTTTGCTGGTGACACTGTCAGTGATTTATTTAGAATTCAAGGCACACTTAACCAGCATTTCTACCACAGCATTCTGCAGCGATACGCCATCCCATCTGGTTTGCGCTTAGTGGGACTATCATTTGTCTTTCAACAGGACAATGACCCAAAGCACACCTCTAGGCTGTGTAAGGGCTATTTGAATAACAAGGATAGTGATGGTGCTGCATCAGATGACCTGGCCTCCCCAATCCCCCGACCTTAACCCAATTGAGATGGTTTGGATGAGTTGGACCGCAGAGTGAAGGAAAATCAGCCAACAAGTGTTCAGCATATATATAAAGCATTCCAGGTGAAGCTGGTTGAGGGAATGCCAAAAGTGTACAAAGCTGTCATCAAGGCAAAGGGTGGCTACTTTGAAGAATGTAAAATCTAAAATCTATTTTGATTTGTTTAACACTTTTTTGGTTACTATATGATCCCATATGTGTTACTTCATAGTTTTGATGTCTTCAATATTATTCTATAAAGAATAACCCTTGAATGAGTAGGTGTGTCCAAACATTTGACTGGTACTGTATATGTTATCCTTTTAGCACATTTGTGTTGTATCCAATGCTCTAAGGCGTGAGAACACTTGGTGATACTTGATGGTATGAGGTTTGTTGGTTTGCAGAGCCTTCCCGAAACCATAGCCCTCTAGGTACGGTACTGCATTGCATAGCCTACAAAACACAGCTTCCAGCTACCCCCTGGCGGCAATTCTAAAAATAATTATTATTTCAAATACTGCAGGATTATTTCCCTCCTGTGACGAAGTAGGTCATATTAAGATCCTACATCTGTAGGTAAGACTGGTGCACTTTAAAGGTTTCTTTTCACAGGCGCATCCAAGGCTCTATATGATTTTCAGTTCTGTCATGTGCACCTTCTTGTTACCGAGCTCACAGCCATTTGAGAAAGTTTAAAGGGATCATTCACCTCGAAATTAAAGTTAGCCAGACGATTTCAGACATCAAAAGTGGCCTTGTGTCGCAAATTGAGATGAGCCCAAGTCCCACATCATCTGTTGTGCAGTTCAAGGTGTATGCCTCAGTCCCAAATGAATGGGAAAAAAATACACCGTCTAATGGTATCACTTTGTCTTCCCCACACATTTTGCAAGGAGGTATTGTTGGGAATTTCATGTTGGTCAGGTGTGGAAATGCTGGATTCAAAGGATAAGGCAAACCACAACTGTACTTTGAAGGTTTATTAACCGTACCCGAGAGTATATAACCTCCCGTAAATGGATTTACTTCTCAACTTTATCCATCAACACGCGTTGCTATTGATGATTACTAGCAATGCATGTGACTACAGAGGAGACAAGTGGAGGAGACAAGTGATGACATTCTCTCTCTTGCTTCTCTTTTATCCAGAGTTAAATAGAGCAAATACACCTACATATTTAATTTGAGCCAGTTTGCTACATCAGGAAAATAATACTGCAGCAACAGGAAATGTGAATTATTATGTGGATTATAATTAATTGACATGTTTGTAGGGGTTGATACATTTTTCATTCGGGGCAAATCAAGTCTGAAATTTCAAAGTGGAAATGACAAACTTTAGAAGCCTTTTTAAAACTTGAATACACCAGTTCCCATTTTCTGCTGTGCAGGAAAATTCTCAGCAACAAAAGAGTGATTAAATTAAGAGCCTACATCTGTACACTGATAGCCATTAATGTGACTTCTACTCATGGTGTCTGTGACAGCTGGAACATGCTTAATGCGTGAGTAGGTAAGCTCTGAGTAAAAATAAATGCCCAAATCAATCACGTGATCCTTGTAATGATCACTCTCCATTTGGACTTCAATTAATTTCATAATGTCCCTGCTTTATCATATGAGAATGTGAGATTATGAGAAGTTATGGTATCTTTTAGTCTATGTATAACGTTTATCACATCATTATTTCAACCGTAGCATATGACTGAATTAGGATGGACATTTGTCACCATAGTTACCAAGCACGGTAAATAATTAGTTGCAGATGTCGCTGCTACATGCAATGCTGTTTGAGCAGTGTCCATCTTAGATTGTTTTGCTTTATTTGTTATTCTGGGAGATGGCATAATTATACAGATAATAAAGTGAAATCAATTCAAATATTCATTTTAAGGGGAAAGCATAGCAGCTTTAATAGGTTAGACCTAATGTCATGTGTATAATGGTAGGCCCATTTATTGGCCACTCAAACATTCCAACATGTCTACAGTGCATGAGCTTAAACCTTCAGCCCCTGCTCATGGCAACAAAAAAAACGTGTTGCCATGACAACTCCAACCAAGTGTGTTATGCGCCATCATATTCGTGCTCCCAGAGAGAGAGACGTGATAAGAAAACTGTGAAGATGTGATGTGCTAAATGTTGATGTGATGTGTGAATGTGTGACTATGGAGTAGTTTCAGTTGGGAAAGGAAACCCAATCAACTGGGTCAACAGTTGTATATTTCCAGTCTCTTATGAAATGCAGATGTCTTTATTTTGAATAATAGGCCTATAGTTCCAAAATGAAAAAGCTTGAGATAGCTTTCATTGTATTTCATTTGCATTTCTTGTATATAATATTCCTGGTGGATAGTTTATCATTCAAATAGGGTGTATGAAGAAAAATAGCTCAACATGAAATCAAAATCAACAAGAAACTACTAGTGCGGATCATTAGACACACACACACACACACACACACACACACACACAATCACTGTGCAGTCACTCCCCCAGCTCTCCACCCCCCTCCAGAGTAGTTCCCTTACCAGAAGCAAAATTAGGTTTCCACCTCATAAGTCTGCCATAATGTGATATACCCGGCACTAAATTGCTCTGATAACCTTTATCAGCGCAGAGGTGAAAGACCCAAACCATTGGGCACTTAGTCCAGCGCTGGGGAGAAAAAACAAGGCAGTGGATAATATCCCCTCAGGGATGGCCACAGACACCTCCATGGCTTCCTGAGCCATTTGGACGAGTGCCAAGCAACCAGGGAATGTTGTGGAAGACAGAGTGTGAATCGAAATGATCCTCTATCCGGATGCCTGTCACAAACTTTTTTAAATGATTCTTTTTACAATCGGAGCCCCCTTCACTTTCAATAGATCTTTGCAAGTCACCCAAAGAGGACGCATCACATATCTCGGCCTCTTGGCAGAAGTTGAGTTGCTCTGGATGTCTGGGCTTTGAACAGTGTTTCAAATCCTAAAGGACTTGTTTTCTTATGAAGTCATTATTTTTCATCCATTCAAATCAAATCAAAACAAATTGTAATTGTCACATGCGCCGAATACAACAGGTGTAGACCTTACAGTGAAATGCTTAACAGTATTGGCATACCTTTAAGCGATAGAGGTTAATACACAACTCAAAACATTTCACCTTGATATTTATCTTTCCTCTTTCTTGGCCTTTTCATCACATTCAATACAAGTATGCATATTATGTACATATTATGGCACATTTGACCTTGAGTAATGGTAATTTGTATATTTCTCTCTTAAAACCTGTTAGGGATGATGCGAATTTTCGCAGCTTTTTGTAAAAAATCGCGCAACATTTCAAAGTCCTACTACTCATGCCAGGAATATAGTATATGCATATGATAAGTATGTGTGTTTAGAAAACACTCTGAAGTCTCTAAAACTGGTTAAATCGTGTCTGTGGCTATAACAGAACTAGTTTAGGAGTAAAAATCCATGAGAAAACTGTTCACCAAAAACAAAATATTCATCCACCAGTCAATGTATTGTTTAAGGCGATAGAAAATAGATGAGGAGCCGATTAGAATCCCTACAGCTTCCACACGATGTCGCCAGTACTGGCATTTCATGGCTGGTTTATCCTTGGTGAGATGACGTATAGGCACTTCCTGTCTTGGGGCGCACCGGAGGATGTTATGAAAGTGAAAACATGGACGATGATTTCAAGAATTGCTGCTATCGAATACAGATCGCCCCTGTGATCAATTTGATAGATTATTAACGTTTATTAATACCTAAAGTTGGTTTACAAAAGTAGTTTGAAGTGATTTGTAAAAGTTTATAGGCAACTTTTGTATTTTTAAAAAGTGACGTTGCGTCTTGTAAAGGTGAATTTTCCTGGATCAGACCGGCCTTCATAAAATGACATTTTGGCTACACAATGACGGATTTAATCCGGAAAAAGACCCAATTGTGATGTTTATGGGACATATAGGAGTGCCAACAAAGAAGCTCGTCAAAGGTAATGAATGTTTTATATTTTATTTCTGCGTTTTGTGTAGCGCCGGCTACCGCAAAATCTTTTGTTTAGGTCTCGTTCAGGTATTTTGGGGGGTGCATGCTATCAGCTTCTCATGCTTTCGCCAAAAAAGTATTTTACAAATCTGACATGTTGGCTAGATTCACAACGAGTGTAGCTTTAATTGAGTACCTTGCATGTGTGTTTTAATGAAAGTTTGAGTTTTATCGAAAACTATAGGTGGCGCTCTGAAATTTCCGCTGATTTATGTTCCTGCACAGGAACTCAATTCCGCATCATCCCTAAGAGGTTAAAGGCTGAAGTTCTGATTAAAATCAATAACACAATACAAAAACACAGAACAAAATAATGTGCTGTTGGTGTAAGTTTTTCCACAGCATTATGTGAGCTCTGTTGCAGAGCAAAACGGCTACACTCAAGCATATTGACAGTACCTTCCTTTGGAAATTTCAGAGATATTACAAAATGCATATTTTGCATATTTTGCCACTATATTTTAATGTTAATGCCCAAACCCTATTAAAGATATTCTCCGGTACTTTTGTATACTTAGTTGTAACCCACGAGCAGTTCTCAAGTATTGCGCACTACGTCACAAATGTGAAGATATGTGCACCACGTCATTGCTCTCTCTCACTTTACTGTGTGTGGGTCTTGCAAGCTATCACTCAAATGGCAAGGGGCGGCTCATTTTTATTTTTATTTAATTAGGCAAGTCAATTAAGAAATCATTCTTATTTACAATGACAGCCTAACAGGGAACAGTGGGTTAACTGCCTTGTTCAGCGGCAGAACAACAGATTTTTTAGCTCGTCAGCTCGGGGATTCGATCCAGCAACTCTTCAGTTACTGGCCCAATGCTCTAACCACTAGGCTACCTGCCGCCCCAAAAGTGTGATGTTGGCTCATTGGCTGAAACTCAAATTGCCACCGGGCTGGGCCACTTGGGGGTAAATTTAAGGAAAATGGTGCCGGATAGCTTCCAGAAAACAGTTTTTTTCAAACTAGGGATTTCTTGGCTAATTGAGGCGAGACAGTAATTCTGCTCATATATTATGCATGTATGAACTACACATTGACACATCCAGCCCAAAACGGGAGATTTAAAAAATACTTATTAGTTGCCAAAGTGCCGGAACACACATTGTTAGTGGGCGCAGATCAAGGTTCAAATTAATCTAACAACAGAGCCCTTCATTAGTGTGTCCCTGTCTCCTACCATTCCTGCCTCATTAACAGTACACACACACACACACACACACACACACACACACACACACACACACACACACACACACACACACACACACACACACACACACACACACACACACACACACACACACACACACACACACACACACACGTCGTCTCGTCAAAGAAAATGACCAATACTGTGTCTTTATCAGTCATGTTTCATGTTGGGCAATTACCCCTACCAGGACATCATTATTACCTTCCAGTTGGTATTATGTAAAAGTAAGTTTCACCCTCTAGGACTCTATGGAAATTGCTGTGGCGCCGGAAATATAGATTTATTTTGCGGAGGTAGAAAAGGTTCATACATGGCCCACGGTGTCTGGACTATGGTTTAACTGAGATAATTGACCATATTCACTGTTGCTGCGCCTGTAATGAGACTATATTGATGGCTGAGCTCATTGGGGAAAGATAAAGGAAAGCAGCCTTCCTTTCCATTAGTTTGAATAGAAGTTGTATCTGTTCAAAGCAAAACAGATGAGAATCTTAACGTCTTCATTTTTGTGTATGGGTTCTACAAAATCATTTCAAAGTCCTTCGGCCATGACAGTGAAGTGTAAATTCAGCAACTCTTGGAGTGGAGGTTTATACAAATGCTTCTTTGTAGTTAAAACCAATGTGTATTGGCTTTTTGCCTTCATCAGGCTTTTCTTATAGTTATACATTTCCATAGAAACTAAAACACTGTCTCACCCCTATCCCTGGCAGTCCTATAGACAACGGTCATCTTGTAATCTACTCTGCCCTCTTTTGGGAGATTTGCACTGTTCCTGAGAATTAACCATCAACTCCGGAGCATTTCTCCATCCCACAACCCCACTACCAACAGTGCCTTTCGAAAGTATTCACAGGCCTGGACTTTTTCCACATTTTGTTGTGTTACATCCTGATTTTAAAATTGAGATTTTGTGTCACTGGCCTACACACAATACTCCATAATGTCAAAATGGAATTGTGTTTTTAGAAATGTTTACAAATTGATTCAAAATGAAAAGTGGAAATGTCTTCAGTCAATATGTATTCAACCCTTTTGTTATGGCCAAAATAAGTTCAGGAGTAGACATTTGCTGAATAAGTCACATAACAAGTTGTATGTACTCACTCTGTGTGCAATAATAGTGTTAAACTTGATTTTGATTCCATAATTTACACCAAATCATCACCAGCTTCCAATTGGCTCATTCATCCCCCTCCTCTCCACTGTAACTATTCCCCAGGTTGTTGCTGTAAATGAGAACGTGTTCTCAGTCAACCACAAGACCAAGAAGGTTTTCCAATGGTTAACAAATAAAGGCACCTATTGGTAGATGGGTCCAATACACCCAGTCACTACAAAGATACAGGTGCCCTTCCTAACTTAGTTACCAGAGAGGAAGGAAACCGCTCAGGGATTTAACCATGAGGCCGATGGTGATTTTAAAACAGTTACAGAGTTGAATGGCTGTGATAGCAGATAACAGGATGGATCAACAACAGTGTAGTTACTCCACAAAACTAACATAAATGACAGAGTGAAAAGAAAGAATCCTGTACATAATAAAAAATATTCCAAAACACGCATCTTGTTTGCAATATGGCACTAAAGAAATACTGCAAAAAACTTTGTCCTGAATACAAAGTGTTGTATTTGGGGCAAATCCAACGCATCACTGAATACCACTCTTTGTATTTTCAAGCATGGTGGTGGCTGCATCGTGTTATGGGTAGGCTTGTCATCAGCAAGGACTAGGGATTTTTTTTGTTGATAAAAATAAACGGAATAGAGCTAAGCATAGGCAAAATCCTAGTGGAAAACCTAGTTCAGTCTGCTTTCCAATAGACACTGGGAGACAAATTCACCTTTCAGCAGGACAATAACCTACAACACATGGCCAAATCTACACCGGAGTTTCTTTACCAGAGATGTCATTGAATGTTCCTGAGTGGCCGAGTTACAGTTTTGATGTAAATCAACTTGAAAATATTTGGCAAGACTTGAAAATGGCCATCTAGAAATGATCAACAACAAATTTGACAGAGCTTCAAGATGTTTTAAAGAATAATGGGTAAATATTGTACAATCCAGGTGTGCAAAGCTCTTTGAGATTTACCCAGAAAGACTCACAGCTGTAATCACTGCCAAAGGTGATTCTAAAATGTATTGACTCAGGGGGTTGAATACCTATCAAATCAAGACATATTAATGTTTTAAAAATTGCATTTTGTGTAGATCGTTGACAAAAAATGACCATTAAATCCATTTGAATCCCACTTTGTAACGCAACAAAATATAGAATAAGTCAAGGGGCATGAATACTTTCTGAAGGTACTGTACCTCCCACTTTCTCCTCCTTCTGACACTCAGCCACAGAGACTGTTCATAAGGCAAAGAGGGGCTGCTGGAGGCTGCTCAAGCTTCATTTAGCATGGTCTGAGGAAAGGAAGCTGCTAATGTTGAGGCCATACTGATGAATTCCCAGGAGGTGTGTTTTAGGGTCCTATAGATGAAATAAAGGACCATCTCTGCACTGTCAAAACACAATGTTAGAGGACTTTCGAGTACCTGCTATAGTTTTGTATAGCTTGGCTTACTAAAATGGTGTCAGTTCAACACCTGCTCAAAAGCTTAAGCTATTCCTCTATTCCAATTCCAAAACCTGCCATTCTTT
This sequence comes from Oncorhynchus nerka, assembly GCF_034236695.1. NCBI lineage: Eukaryota > Metazoa > Chordata > Actinopteri > Salmoniformes > Salmonidae > Oncorhynchus > Oncorhynchus nerka. Next base: position 58,827,689 of record NC_088400.1, read on the forward strand.
ACCCTTGCTACATTTCTACCACCGCAAAAGCGCTATTTGCCCGCAGTTCCATTTCCACCTCTAACCACCTATCAGCTTATTGATCCGGATAGCAAAGCCAATTGCTAAACAACACAGCGAGCATTCGGAGACAAGACCCTTTCCCAGGCTCCAGCCCCCCCAACATACCTACCTGTCCCTCGTCTGATTGGGTAGGGCCCAGAACAACAGCCGCAGACCACTGCAAACATCCGGTGTCTACGGCCACACAGAAAGGGGCGATTGACAGCAAGAGGGTGGCTGTATAATGTACAGGAACCCTCCCCCTCGTTGATGAAATTGGTCCAAGATGGAGGGGTAAACACTTTCCTTGGGGTGGAACTTATTAAGTAAAGCCTACAACCCCTGCAAGGACAAATGCAGATATGGAATCTCTAGATTAGAAAATGGTTGATCATCCTCCAATCACATCACAACTTGTGTATCATACATAATGATTTATTCTGTATTGTTCTGGCTTCTACTTACTCATCTGGCCGATGGATAAAACAACTGGCACTTTTGGCAACCGCTTTCAGGCGATGAAACATACTTGGCCTCTCTTGTTTGGCCCAGTGTCGTATGTACTCACGATATGTTCACTGACAGCATGTCCTTGGAAATTAGATTTGTAAAATGGCCTCTGAAGAGAAGAGAAATTCCTGTCTGAGGGATGAGCATTAATACAGACAGCTGGACAGACAGGACATGTGGAGGATTGCGGTAGAGACACTGAATGAATAATTCCAACAGAAGCCAAAGAGACACATGCTTTGTCCTATAACTGCCTAAATACTTTTTGAATGGTTAAAATGTCTTTATAAGGACTACTTACCAATTTCGAGTTATTACTATCAATTCAGTTTGGCCTGTCAGCATAGTGTTTGCTCTAGTTGATTAGAGTCATTTTAATTAGTCAACGACCCAGTTTGTTTCAGTAGGCTGTGAAGCTTTTGGTAGAGAAAGGCAGTCAGGTCGCAGAATACCCTAAAAAACTAAACATTAGGCAGCTGACCATGCAAAAGCAAGATAGTATATACTTGCAATGTAGGCCCACTCTTAGTAAAGCGTAAATAGTCATTTATGTTTAGTTTCTAACCTCTTTTGTTCAGAGCCCTCTAATGCAGTTAATCTGTTTTATTACTTAATTATTTGTGTCTTACTTCATAGATAAAAATGCACATTGACACTTATTTGCCAAGTAATCATGGCAGTAATCTCCTAGCTGCAACTGTGCTCCTAGATATCAATTGCAGCCAGTCTCATTAATGACACACTGGGAAGGTGATTGAGCAGTTGCACAACAAAGCTGATGAAAATCATCTCATACTCTGTGTCAAATGGAATGTTAATACAATGTATTAGCTCATTAGCTTCTGGAATTATTTTCTGGATTGCTATCAAGTTATAGAAGGAAATGGAATATAGGGTAATGAGGCGCAAAAAAAAAAAAAATGTAACAAAGTATCAAAGAAAAACATGGCTGTGTACATGCAGTATACAATATTATCAATTGGCATGACCAGTTCTGCTCAGGCAGTGTAATTGCCTGGGATACGCTTCCACACATTTCATGCCTCTGTTTTCCCCATAAAAGCAGCATGCGCTAGTAATGGATCATGCTTGTTGATCCCACATGGTGGCTCTTTTCCTTCCTTCATGTGTGATATGAGAAAGTAAGTTCCTTTTTTACTATGATGTTGTGGATGTAAATAAATGATGTATATTATTCTGCCTGTTACCCTGTTGATACCCATGTTCTCCGTATGCTAAGGCCATTGTTCTTTTATGTTTATCCTGGTGGTCTCCTTAGTTTCTAGATGTTATACACAGAGTTTACAAAACTTTAAGAGTACCTGCTATTTCTATGACATAGACTGACCAGGTGAATCCAGGTGAAAGCTAGGATCCCTCATTGATGTGTATGTGGTTAAAGACCGGTTAAAGAATAACGTTTAAGCCTTGAGACTATTGAGACATGGATTGTGTATGTGTGCCGTTCAGAAAGTGAATGGGCAAGACAAAATATTTAAGTGCCTTTGAATGGGGTATGGTAGTAGATGCCAGGCACACCGGTTTGTCAAGAACTGCAACTCTGCTCAGTTCTTCACGGTCAACAGTTTCCTGTGTGTGTCAAAAATGTTCCACCACCCAAAGGACATCCAGCCAACTTGAATTAACTGTGGGAAGCATTGGCGTCAACATGGGCCAGAATCCCTGTGGAACGCTTTCGCCACCTTGTTGAGACAATGCCCCGATGAATTGAGGCTGTTCTGTAGTCACCTGACACTACTTTGTCATGTCTGCACCTTCATGTTGTGTTCCTATTGTAGCTCCCTCCCAGAACACCACATCCTGTGTTATTCACATCCTATCTCCAAGGCCTTACAAGCAACATCCTAAAGCACATCCTTCCTACCGGCCTTAAAAGCCCTACCAAAACCTCTCTTCCAAACCCTCCCCCATGTGCCTCTGTTCAGTCCTGTGTTCAACCCTGTGTAATAAACACCCATGAATCTGGATTCCTGATTCGCATTTTGACCGATGCACCATGCTAACAGAAACAGTCTTGAACATACCTTACAGCTCATCTTGGCCCTAGACCTTTTTATCACTGGCATCATTCAGCGTATCACAATGTATCTTATTGATAACTGCACCCAGCTTTGACAGACAGTGCCTGGGTCAGCTGAGCCGAAACATGTCACAATACCCACAGTTCAATGGGGAAGCCATTACGGGGTCTCTCTCAATCTGCCTCACAGGTGCAGCAGGATGAGGTCAAAGGTCATGGGAGTGTGGCCTGGCTAAGCCCAGGATGAGGTGTGGGGCCATTTTCTCCCCTTGACCCTGTGGAGTGTTCCCTAATGGTCTCCTGTTGAAAGGGAACAATGCTAAACTCCTCCACTTCCTCCCCTAATCCACCCACTCCTCCTTTGTGACAGAAGATACGGGAGTGAAGGTGGTTGAATATCTAGTCCACTTTTCACCCTAGCTATCCCATGGTGTGGTGCCTACCAGGAGGGTGCTGGGAAGAACCCCCCCCCGTCCTTGGCGAGGAACAGCTAGATTCTCATGCCATTCTCACCATGGTTCTTGTGCTTTGTTCTCTCCATGTTAAGTGGGAGGGTTTCAAAGGTGGGATTTATCAATAGAACACTCAGTGGTGGATTACCCATTCAACCTTACATGTTTTTATTTTAATGAGTTGAAGGGTGGATATTTCTTTAATCTCAGATTGTGTTCCGACAAACTGGGAGTCTTCTTTTTTTTGTTGCTTGCGTCTTGTCTGAACTTTCATCCCTATCTGAACCAATGAAGAGTATATCTTTGTGAATGTTTGACACCGAATGAATTAAATGCACAGAAAACTTGGAGAGAAAGATCAGACGCTCCCGGGTGGAGAAAGATGATCCACTATCTGTAAAAATATTAGGAAGAGCTTAGGTCTACATAAATATGCAGGGGAGAGAAAGCGAAGGAGAGAGAAAAAAATTAGAAAGGGAGAGTGAAATGAGAGAGAGACAGGGGAGGAAAGGGAAGGAAAAAGAGAGGATTATTTTTTCCCCATGGCCTGCACATACACCCCTCACCCCAGCTACTTGCTGATAAAGGCATATTGTTGCGCGGGGTGAAGGTAAAGTTCAGACCGTTTAAACCCTGGACGACCCCTTCCTTGTCAAAGCAAATGGTTAAATAGGGTCAGTAAGTGGAGACGGGGGTGACAATAGCCCACTTCAGTACAAAGAGGGCCTGCTTTTACAGGCCCAGAAGACGACACTAGTAAAGCCTGACAGTTCTCATGGTAATGAAATAAAATGCCCCTTAGCCCCTCAGTGTGTGAAGGCTGTAAAATAATTACAGGGGAATTGAGGGCAAACAACAGGAAATTGACCCAGGACACAATGAGAGGTACCCTTTATCAATAATGCTGTTGACACAGCCTGTCATCTCAATCACTTGATGCAAGATGTTTCGAGTCCCAGTGTATTAAAATTGGGACAGACACTGAAGCGATTCCTTTCCATTGTAATGTTAGTGAATTATGTACGAAGGTTATCATACATGAAGATGTACAATTAATACAATTGTCATGAATGTTGGAACCGTGCTGGAAAGGACAATGTGAAATGAAAACACCTGAACTAGCATAATACAGTTTAGGTTGGCAAGATGGTGAGAAAAGGGCATCAACGCTCCACAGATTAGTTGGCCAATTTCCCAACAAATTTCCCCCTGCAGGGGGAGACATTACTGTTTAGAGGACAACTTCCAAACACAGACATTAGTTCATTCATCTTGGCGCACCGATCCCTTTAGCGTTATCATTTTCGTCAACATCCGCTGAATTGCAGAGTGCCAAAATTACAAAAAATTATACGTTTTCATGAAATCACAAATGCAATATACCAAAACACAGTTTAGCTTGCTGTTAATCCACCTGGCATGTCAGATTTCAAAAAAGCTTTACAGCGAAAGCTATCCAAGCGTTTATATTAGGACAGCTCTCTCAGCAGACAAAACATTACAAACAGCTAGCAGCAAAGTAGATTGGTCACGAAAGTCAGAAAAGTCAGAAAAGCAATCAAATTAATCGCTTACCTTTGATGATCCTCGGATGTTTGCACTCACGAGACTCCCAGTTACACAATAAATGTTTGTTTTGTTCGATAAAGATTATTTTTATATCCAAAAACCTCCATTTGGTTGGCGCGTTTTGTTCAGTAATCCACAGGATCGTGCAGGTCACGACGGGCAGATGAAAATTCCAAATAGTATCCGTAAAGTTCGTAGAAACACGTCAAACGTTTTTATAATCAATCCTCAGGTTGTTTTTACAATAAATAATCGATAATATTTCAACCGGACGGTATCTTTTTCAATAGGAGAGAGAGAGAAAAGGTCTGCTCCAAGCTGCTCCCGCATGCAAAACTCTGGGGGGACACAGCTATCCACTGACGCGATGTGATCATTCTCGCTCATTTTTAAGAATAAAAGCCTGAAACTATGTCTGTTCACACCTTGTGGAAGCCATAGGGAAAGGAATCTGGTTGATATCCCTTTAAATGGAGGATAGGCATGCAATGGAACAGAGAGGTTTCAAAATAACAGCACTTCCTGGTTGGATTTTCCTCAGGTTTTCGCCTGCAATATCTGTTCCGTTATACTCACAGACAATATTTTGACAGTTTTGGAAACTTTAAAGTGTTTTCTCTCCTAATCTGCCAATTATATGTATATTCTAGCTTCTGGGCCTGAGAAATAGGCAGTTTAATTTGGGAACGTTTTTCATCCAAACATCAAAATACTGCCCCCTAGTCTCAAGAAGTTAAATGATTGCGCATTTAAATTTTAAAGGGGCAATTTGTAATTGCTACATCCATTTTTTTGGGGACTTTAAAAATTCATGATATATACCCATTAATTCTTGAAGATTACAACTTCTAAATGAGATTAGTTTAACTGTCGAACTCCATCAGAACACAAAATATATAAGCTTGTTTTACTTCAATATTGTAAAACATGTAAATGTTAACAAACACTACATAGCCTCAAAACATGGTTAAAACTATAATTTTGATATCATGGATGGTCTGTCCTTGCATCCATAGCTCAGTCTATGAATTCAAGTGGTTAAGTTTGCCGATATAGGGGTGCATTTTTATTGTTTCAATTCAGAATTGCCGCTTTAAACCTGGGTAATGGGGTGTTATGATGTGTAGGGAACAGTACTTTATATAGTCTCCATTCTCAAACCTGGAGGACAAACACAAACACACAAAAAAAGCCCTTTTGCCACTTCCTGTCTCATTCTTCTTAAAAATAGCAACATAAGTCAGCCTTGTTTTTTCCCCTCTCAGTATTGACCCAGTTCTCTGCCTGATACTGCAGTGTGAAGTCTACCACAACATGTGTGTGTGTGTGTGTGTGTGTGCGCGTGACTGCATGTGTCTTCCTATCTTCTTCTAGATCGAAGGACGTTAGAGATCGTACAGGAGCCTTGGCGTTCAGCTCTGTGACTGACGATGAGGGGAAGTTAAGAGCAGCAGCGGAGCGACTTGTTCAATGGAGCTTTTGATTCGATCGCCAGCCAGACGACTGAGCCAAAGTCTTCCTCTGTCACTGGCACCTTGTGCTTTGATTGCACAGCCATTTGAAAAGGATAGAGTATCATAGCAACTGTGTCATGGACATACCTTCACACAGGAAATAAAATGGTTTGATGGAAGACTACGTAACACCGTAATGTAGGCACAACGTCAAACCAACATACTCCTTGAAAAGGCTCACAATAGCAAAGGATATACTTAAATGCATGCTGGCCTCACCATTATTGAATTGACTTTTTATTTTTAAACTGCAGAGGTATAAATGTTAGTGTTATAGCTAAATCCCAGACCATACTTTCCACCTAAATCACCCACTATAACAAGATATGGGTAATGCCACGTTATCCTGTGACCTAATATATTTAAAGAATTGTGACATACAACCTACTATTGTAATGGTTCCTGTTGAAAAACAAACCAGGGAAACTGGATCGGTTTCCAAGTGGTGTCGTACATTTTCCTCAAAATCAAGATATCCAGGGCTTTTATGTTACTTCATAGAACACAAGCATGGTCAATTCATCAAACTTCGGCAGTATGGATTTTATTTTTGCATAACACAACTGTGTTTGCAACTATTTGGACTAATTATTACACCCCTGAATGATTTATGGTGTGTTCAAGACAACTGGGAAAACCAGCTCAGACTGGGAAAAATCGTGACGTCAGTGATCTTCAGGTCGGATAAGGCGGAGCTCTAGGATAATGCCCGAGTTTCCGAGTTGGATGATTGATAAAAAAAGTTAGTTCCAAGTTGTCTTGAATGCACCACAACCCAACCTGGAAAAGGCAGACCAAGATGGTTGAAAAAACTGGAGATGGTAAGATGGCTATGATAGGGTACACAAACAAACACATCTCTGCTTATTCTTACCTACAACTCCAACAAATATATATTGGGTTGATAATCCATTAGGCGGGCCTAGGAGCCTAAACATAGAGAGTGTAGGCTTTTCAGTATTCTTGCTAACTGGTTTTGTAACAACACAAAATCCCCCAAAGATGGTTTAGTCTGGAGATGCCTAGAAACTGCTTCTCCAAAATAAGTCCCAGATCACGCTTGTAGGCAATGTCATGGCAGTGTTAGCTAGCTAAACTCATGCAGGTCATCGGGTCTAAGTCGTTTGTGTGTTTTGCGAAGCATTCCCGGAAGTTTGGCGATGTTGGGCCTCTGGGTATAGAAACTCTGTGATTTAAACTGTCTGAGCATCTAATGCTTTTACTTCCTGTTTGATGGACATTACTCCCCTCCCCACTCAGACCACTCCTAGACAATCCTAGCAAAATTCTTGCTTGGGAAATTGCTCTATGCAAATAAAATGTTTTTAAACCATTTTAAATTCAAACAATCACAGTAAATTACTTCATTATTAACCAGAAAGGATTTGATATTGAGATGAAAAATGGCTTCATTGGATCTGTCACCAATCAGCCTTATATTTAACCAGTATTTTACCTTTGTTAAACCGGTATAGCCTAGTTGCTATTACATCAACAACTGAACAACAAACCAAGATGGCTGACCAAGATGGTCTACGCTTCCGGTCAGAGATGGGGAAGGTAAGCTGCCTCCCTTGGGGTTCACAAAGAAATATGTTACAAATACTTTACACATATGCTTATCACGTTATGGACCCATTATTCAGGCCTAGGACACTAGACTTAATAGACATAGGCTAGTGAGCGTAGGCTTTTTAGTTTAGTATGGCTAACTAGTTTCATAACACAATTGTTGTGCTCAAGAGTTACCTGTCAAAAAGAACACAGAGGATGTTCTTTAATGGAAACCTCTCCAACATAATCCAGGTAGAATCAGGAATTCCCCAGCGCACCTGTCTCGGCACCTTATGTCACGCCCTGGCCTTAGTTATCTTTGTTTTCTTTATTATTTTGGTTAGGTCAGGTGTGACATGGGGGATTTATGCGTTTTGTCTTGTCTAGTGGTTTTGTAAGTTTATGGGTCTGTTTCCTTTCTAGGTAAATTGTATGTCTATGGTTGCCTAGATTGGTTCTCAATTAGAGGCAGCTGTCTATCGTTGTCTCTGATTGGGAACCATATTTAGGCCGCCATATTCTTTGGGTATTTTGGTGGGTGATTGTTTCCTGTGTTTGTGCCACACGGGACTGTTTCGTTGCCAGTTCACGTTGTTATTTTGTATATGTGTTCATGTTCAGTTTTTTTCACATTAAATACCATGGACACCTACCACGCTGCATATTGGTCCGATCCTTGTTTCACGTCTTCAGAGGAAGAGGAGGAAATCTGCCGTGACACCTTACTTTTTTCAAGCTTTACTAACGAAAGTGTTGACAAGCTGAATGCACCGAGTTGCCTGTTTAAACTACTAGAACACAGCTTGAACACCCATGCATACCCCACAAGACATGCCACCATAGGTCTCTTCACAATCCCCAAGTCCAGAACAGACTGTGGGAGGCGTACATTACTACACAGAGCCATGACTACATGGAACTCTATTCCACATCAGGTAACTGATGTACGCAGTAGAAACATATTTAAAAACAGGTAAAAAAATACACCTTAAGGAACAGTGGGGACTGTGAAGAGACACATACACAAAGGTACAGACACGCATACGTGCGCTAGCACACGCACTCTACACACACGTACATTGTAATTTTGTTGTATGGTGTTATTATCCATTTTTTAAATTGTAGATATGTAGTGGTGTAATAATGTTATATCATGTATTGTTTTATCTTTTGTTGAATATGTAATGTAAGAGCCTAAATGTGTTTGGACCCCAGGAAGAGTAGCTGCTGCCTTGGCAACAGCTAATGAGGATCTCTAATAACTACAAACACAACTAACGTAACAGCATGTGTCTATATCAAAAGCAAACAATGTTAAGAAAACTATCTATGCATCTATTGCTTGTACAACCGGTCTGACTGACGGTAGCAGGCCGCCTCCTATCCATTGTAAAGTCAAGTGAAGTTCAACTGTGGCTCTTTCTGTGAGTCACATCACAGCTCTGTTCTTTTCAACTACTCCCTTCCTCTCCTCATTAGCTTCACACTGAGCCAACTCCGGGCCATTGATCAGCAGGGAATATGTTGCTATCATACTCTGCAGAAGACCAGAACTTTCTGTCAACTCGTTCTCTCACATAGTTATCACAGTTGTCAAGGCAATAATGTTGTAATCATAACTGTCTGGACGTGTAATTCTCAGCCCAAGAGGAGATTGGAAATTAGCTTTATATTCCATATTAGTTCTCAGTTAGTTTATTTCGCAGTTCCTTTTTCACTGTCTAATCAGCCACAATTATTTTACCAGCAGTATGTCGCACTAACTTGGTGCTAATTGGCATCCAAGTTTTTTTAAAACTCAATGTCTACTCCCCAGTGCTCAAATACAATTGTCATACCTACTGTACATGTGCAATATAGCCTATCCCATATAACATGGACGTTAGTCAAAACAATGCAACATAAGGCCTTGGCATAGAAACCAGTTCTTCCTATATACAGTTGAAGTCGGAAGTTTTACATACAGTCATTAAAACTTATTTTTCAACCACTCCACACATTTCTTGCAAACAAACTATAATTTTGGCATGTCAGTTAGGACATCTACTTTGTGCATGACACAAGTCATTTTTCCAACAATTGTTTACAGACAGGTTATTTCCCTTATAATTCACTATATCACAATTCCAGTGGGTCAGAAGTTTACATACACTAAGTTGACTGTGCTTTTAAACAGCTTGGAAAATTCCAGAAAATGACGTCATGGCTTTAGAAGCTTCTGGTGGGCTAAATGACATAATTTGAGCCAATTGGAGGTGTACTTACATTTAACATTTAAGTCATTTAGCAGACGCTCTTATCCAGAGCGACTTACAAATTGGTGCATTCACCTTATGACATCATACTTGTGGATGTATTTCAAGACTTACCTTCAAACTCGGTGCCTCTTTGCTTGACATCATGGGAAAATCAAAAGAAATCAGCCAAGACCTCAGAAAAAAAATTGCAGACCTCTGGTTCATCCTTGGGAGCAATTTTCAGACTACAGTTTGCAACTGCACATGGGGACAAAGATCATACTTTTGGAGAAATGTCCTCTGGTCTGATGAAACAAAAATAGAACTGTTTGGCCATAATAACCATCTGGAGGAAAAAGGAGGGAAAAGGTGGAGGCTTGCCAGCCGAAGAACACCATCGCAACCGTGAAGCACGGAGGTGGCAGAATCATGTTGTGGGGGTGCTTTGCTGCAGGAGGGACTGGTGCACTTCACAAAATAGATGGCATCATGAGGAAAATCATGTGGATATACTGAAGCAACATCTCAAGACATCAGTCAGGAAGTTAAAGCTTGGTCACAAATGGGTCTTTCAAATGGACAATGACCCCAAACACATTTCCAAAGTTGTGGCAAAATGGCTTAAGGACAACAAAGTCAAGGTATTGGAGTGGCCATCACAAAGCCCTGACCTCAATCCTATAGAAAATGTGTGGGCAGAACTGAAAAAGCATGTGTGAGCAAGGAGGCCTACAAACCTGACTCAGTTACACCAGCTCTGTCAGGAGGAATGGGCCAAAATTCACCCAACTTTGTGGAAGCTTGTGGAAGGCTACCCAAAACATTTGACCCAAGTTAAACAATTTTAAAGGCAATGCTAGCAAATACTAATTGAGTGTTTGTAACTTCTGACACCCTGGGAATGTGATGAAATAAATAAAAGCTGAAATAAATCAATCATTCTCCCTACTATTATTCTGACATTTCACTTTCTTAAAATAAATGATGTCTTGAGATGCTGCTTCAATATATCCACATAATTTTCCTCCCCCATGATGCAATCTATTTTGTGAAGTACACCAGTCCCTCCTGCAGCAAAGTACTCCCACAACATGATGCTGCCACTCCCGTGCATCACGGTTGGGCTGGTGTTCTTCGGCTTGCAAGCCACCCCCTTTTTCCTCAAAACATAACAATTGTCATTATGGCCAAAGAGTTATATTTTTGTTTCATCAGACCAGAGGACATTTGTCCAAAAAGTACAATCTTTGTCCCCATGTGCAGTTGCAAACCATAGTCTGGCTTTTCTATGGCAGTTTTGGAGCAGTAGCTTCTTCCTTGCTGAGCGGCCTTTCAGGTTATGTCGATATAGGACTCGTTTTACTGTGGATATAGATACTTTTGTATCTGTTTCCTCCAGCATATTCTAAAGGTCATTTGTTGTTGTTCTGGGAGTGATTTTGCACTTTTTGCACCAAAGTACGTTCATCTCTAGGAGACAGAACACGTCTCCTTCCTGAGTGGTATGACGGCTGCGTGGTCCCATGGTGTTTATAGTTGCGTACTATTGTTTGTGCAGATGAACGTGGTACCTTTAGGTGTTTGGAAATTGCTCCCACGGACGAACCAGACTTGTGGAGGTATACCATTTTTTTTGTTTTTTTTTTGTTTATGTCTTGGCTGATTTTTTAAATATTTTCCCATGATGTCAAGCAAAGAGGCACTGAGTTTGAGTTTAAGCCTTGAAATACATCCACAGGTACACCTCCAATTGGCTCAAATGATGTCAATTAGCCTATCAGAAGCTTCTAAAGCCATGACACCACTTTCTGGAATTTTCCAAGCTGTTTAAAGGCAGAGTCAATTTAGTGAATTATAAGTGAAATAATCTGTCTGGAAACAATTGTTGGAAAAATTACTTGTGTCATGCACAAAGTAGATGTCCTAATCGACTTGCCAAATTAACAAGACATTTTTGGAGTTGTTGAAAAATGTGTTTTATTGACTCCAACCTAAGTGTATGTAAACCTCCGACTTCAACTGTACTTTGCACAGTGAGGCAAGCAACACACACACACACACACACACACACACACACACACACACACACACACACACACACACACACACACACACACACACACACACACACACACACACACACACACAACTCCCCCCACCCTTATCCATTATCATATCAGCACAGTTGAATTGAAAAGACGAACATCAGTCATTCAGATGATATCCGGGAGGACAGGACTGGGTGGCAGTTAATAGAGTCTCCCATGGAGGCTGGCTGGCGGTGGCGAAAGATGGGTCCCATGGGCCAGCGATCTGATGGGAGATGTCTGAGTGTCAGACATGGTGGGGGGATGTAATCCCAGTCGTGTGCACGGTTTGTCCCCTCAGGGCTGATTCCATCTATACATTCCCACAGTCTCCTTAGCTCACTCTCAACATCTCGCCTACACCGGAAAACCTCTCATTGATTTCCTGGGCCTTCATTGTGTCTGTGCTACTGCTCGTTTTGTGTGATGTGTTGTTGATTTGGCAGTCTGATTTGAGTTAGTTGGTTTAGCTGGTTGTCGATTGGTTGTGACGAATATGCCAGGCTGTCTCAATGTTAGAATTCAGACTGCATAAACTATTATGCAAATAATTTTGTCTCAATGTCATCTCAGATGTTCCGATTCATTTCTTTTGGGGGGGGGGGGGGGGGGGGGTTCTGTGATACGACATTGCTATTGAGTCTAGAAAGATGTAAATGGAATCCCTAAGCAACGTTTATTGGTATGATACAGTCTACCGTTTGTGCTTCCTTAGAACAACTGAAAATGCCTCTGGGATGATGAGACATACAGGGAAAAGGGATACCGAGTCAGTTCCACAACTGAATGCATTCAACCGAAATGTGTCTTATGCATTTAACCAACCCTTCTGAATCAGAGAGGGGTGTGGGATTGCCTTAATCGACGTCATCGGCACCCAGGGAGCAGTTGCTGTTGGGGGTTAACTGCCTTGCTTAAGGGCAGAACAGCAGATTTTTTTTCCCACCTTGCCGCCTCTGTGATTCAAACAGCAACCTTTCGGTTACTGGCCCAATGCTCTTAACCTCTGTGCTACCTTCCGCCTGCAGCATATAGATGTGTGTTTTAGAACTATAATTGTCTGTACTATATAAATAACTATGATTCTCAGAGGGATTAAATATATTGTGAACAGTTATGAGAGAAAGCATTGGAGGTCCCCGTAGAGCTTACACAAAGTGTTACACATTCACACTGTGCATTGCCACCTACTGTACTGTACACACTGATCATTGTGGACAATGGGAGAATGGTCAAGGGAACCTTTATGTGATAACTGGAACCTTGCACTGAAATTACCCCATGCCCCTTTAGTTTACCCCTGAAGAAAAGCAATTATAAAAGTCTGATGCACCTCGGTGACTAATTTCCCACCTAACAGGCATCGAAAGGCCTGGGGGGGATTTCGCAGCTCGTGCAATCGCTCCTCTCAACAACGAGGAGGAGAAAGAGGAGTGGAAACAGAGCGGGATTGGAGGGTGTGGGACATATTAAGCATTAATATTTTACACGCTCAAGCCGGCATTTGTCTCCTTCCTATTTTCCTTGGATTTAATCATCTCCACAGACGCGTCAGAGGGAGTCAGAGGCTCGCTAAAATATGCACATGTGGTGGTTATGTGTTATAAAAAGAGCTGGGTTCTGAAGAGCTGCCAAGTCAATGTGATGGTTCTCTCTTTGTGATGAGGGACCGCAGGAATAACATTCAACACTCAATGAGAGTTGGTATACCATGGGAAATTGGCAATTCATAGAAAGGCAGATAAGCAGGTCTATGGGAGATATGCCTACAGCCAGACATGAGTATAAACAATGTACAGTTGAAGTCGAAGTTTACATACACTTAGGTTGGAATCATTAAAACTAGTTTTTCAACCACTCAACAAATTTCTTGTTAACAAACTATAGTTTTGGCAAGTAGGTTAGGACTTTGTGCATGACACAAGTCATTTGTCCAACAATTGTTACACACAGATTATTTCACTTATATCACTATATCACAATTCCAGTGGGTCAGAAGTTTACATACACTAAGTTGACTGTGCCTTTAAACAGCTTGGAAAATTCCAGAAAATGATGTCATGGCTTTAGAAGCTTCTGATAGGCCACTGCTCCAAAACCGCCATAAAAAAGGCAGACTACTGTTTGCAACTGCACATGGGGACAAAGATTGTACTTTTTGGAGAAATGTCCTCTGGTCTGATGAAACTAAAATTGAACTGTTTGGCCATAATGACCACTGTTATGTTTGGAGGAAAAAGGGGGAGGCTTGCGAGCCAAAGAACACCATCCCAACGTGAAGCAAGGGGGTGGCAGCATCATGTTGTGGGGATGCTTTGCTGCAGGAGGGACTGGTGCACTTCACAAAATAGATTGCATCATGGGGAAAGAAAATGATGTGGATATATTGAAGCAACATCTCAAGACATCAGTCAGGAAGTTAAAGCTTGGTCGCAAATGGGTCTTCCAAATGGACAATGAACCCAAGCATACTTCCAAAGTTGTGGCAAAATGGCATAAGGACAACAAAGTTAAGGTATTGGAGTGGCCATCACAAAGCCCTGACCTCAATCCTATAGAAAATGTGTGGGCAGAACTGAAAAAGCATGTGTGAGCAAGGAGGCCTACAAACCTGACTCAGTTACACCAGCTCTGTCAGGAGGAATGGGCCAAAATTCACCCAACTTTGTGGGAAGCTTGTGGAAGGCTACCCTAAACGTTTGACCCAAGTTAAACAATTTATAGGCAATGCTACCAAATACCAATTGAGTGTATGTAAACATCTGACCCGCTGGGAATGTGATGAAAGAAATAAAAGCTGAAATAAATAATTAGCTCTACTATTATTCTGACTTTTCACATTCTTAAAATAAAATGGTGATCCTAACTGACCTAAGACAGGGACTTTTTACTAGGATTAAATGTCAGAAATGTGAAATACTGAGTTTAAATGTATTTGGCTAAGGTGTATGTAAACTTTTGGCTTCAACTGTATGTAAAGTTCTTACTTCTCGAACCTCTCATTATTTCTTATATATTGAACAAAAATATAAATGTAACATGTAAAGTGTTGGTCCCATGTTTCATGAGCTGAAATAAAAGATCCCAGAAATATACACAAACAAATGAGTTTACATCCCTGTTAGTGAGCGTTTCTCTTTTGCCAAGATAATCCATTAATCTGACAGGTGTAGCATATCAAGAAGATGATTAAACAGCATGATCATTACACAGGTGCAACTTGTGGTGGGGACAATAAAAGGCCACTCTAAAATGTCACCAAGTTTTGATGGAGTGTGCAATTGACATGCTGACTGCAGGAATGTCCACCAGAGCTGTTGCCAGAGAATTTAATGTTAATTTCTCTACAGTCCCATGGTGGTGGGGTTATGGTATGGGCAGGCATAAGCTATGCACAACGAACACGATTGCATATTATTGATGGAAATTTGAATGCACAGAGATACCGTGACGAGATCCTGAGGCCCATTGTCGTGCCATTCATCCACTGCCATCACCTCATGTTTCAGCATGATAATGCACAGCCCCATGTCACAAGAATCTGTAGACAATTCCTGGAAGTTGAAAATGTCCCAGTTCTTCCATGGCATGCATACTCACCAGACACGTCGCCCATTGAGCATGTTTGGGATGCTCTGGATCGATGTGTACGACAGCCTGTTCAGTTTAGGTGCATTGGGAATGTGACAACATACCACAGGCCACAATCAACAGCCTGATCAACTCTATGCAAAGGAGATGCGTCATGCTGCATGAGGCAAATGGTGATCACACCATATATGGACTGGTTTTCTGATCCATGACTCTACTTTTCTTTAAATGTATCTGTGACCGACAGGTACATATCTGTGTTCCCAGTTATGTGAAATCCATAGATTACGACCTATTGAATTTATTTAAATTGCCTGATTTCCTCAAATGAACTTTTACTCAGTAAAATCTTTGAATTTGTTGCATGTTGTGTTCATATTTTTGTTCAGTGTATATATTCACATGAAAGCTCCTATGTGTATTGAACATCTGTCAAAATCATTTAGCCATGAAACTTAGCTAAGCAACAACATAAGGTTTAGCGCCTGCGGGCATAAGATCCACATGTGTATTGTTTTTTTATATTATGTTTCTTCATCATCTGCCCATTATTTCAGACACACACTCCTACGCACAAATCTTACTCTGTGGAATCTGGAAGTGTCTTTGGACACAAAATCCTCTTACTTTGGCAACATCTTTACGGTGAAGCGCCGTCAGCCCTGGGTCTGGTTCCGTTGCTCTCTCCTTAATTTCACTCGTCTTTTGGCAGACTGTGGTGTCAGTCACTTCCTGCAGCCACAGGTGCCAGAGAGGCTTCTCGACGTCCCATTGTGACATCAGTGATGAGCGCCACTTCAGGTGCGCGCTGACTCCTGCCCAGCTCGGCCCAGAAAGCTTTAATGGGACGGGGCAGGGAGCCGGGAGCTTTGGACCATAGACGTGTGTGCGGTTCAACGATAAGACCTTCAAATTCAGGAGCCCTCGGCCTTCTTCTTCTTCCCCTCCCTCCAATCTTGCCTCCTCCTACTTCCCTTTTATCCCTCCATCCCCACTAAGGGCAGGTGAGAACCTGACGGGATGGCCTGATGGGAAATAAATAAGCCCTGCATTTAAAGGAGTGAATTGCATTTTTTCAATCCTTTTTGTAGCAGCAATTTCTATCTTTCTCCTTGAGCTGTTCGATTAGGAAGAAGAAAAAAAAACCTGCTCCATAATGGAATATTTAATCCATGAACCAAACCATTGTGAAATTAGAAACTGGGCCTCACAAATATATGGGGGAAATTAACTTGAATCTTTCTGAAAGGTACTGGATGACTAGACGCTGCTGTTTTTTCAACTGCACAGGAAATGCTGCTTACCTATTGATCGTAGTGCAAAGTAGATTTCAATGGGTTGTGTTGTCAGCTGCAAATCCCGTATATATTTGAGCTTCAGCAAATCCCCGGCTCTTTGTAACAAGGAGGCGAGAATTCATATAGGGATTCCTAATCTATGATGCCATTTTTCGTTTCCCATCAATTCATATGTTTCCTCTTAAATCCAGGAAGGATTCATTCCAATTGCAGGCTACGTAGGCATTTGGAATGGCTTTGACACTGGCTTCACATTGAATCCCTCTCAAATTCTACAGCACTAGTGCCTGTTGTCATACTGTTATGCTGTCATTTCTTTTGTTATTAAATGGAACATGAGCACACAATCCTAGCTCTTACACACAGGCCACTCTTAAACCCGACAGTGTGTGATGTATAGGACTCATCTGGTGACACACACAGTGCACTACAAACATGCCCGTTTAGACAAAAACATACAAACTGCGTTCTCCTCGTTAACCTTTAGAGAGGCAGCTGTGTGATTGTTTATGCTCTGTCCCTGTGTGACAGGCAACGCTCAGGGTGATAGAGTACCCCTCTCACACACACACCAGACAGCCTCTGTGGTGCCATCTGGTTTCATAGAGGACTTACCCGGTAAGTATCAGTGCAAGGTGAAGGGCTAACATCCCCCATTCCCCCCTCCGGCTCTACCTCTGACACCTTTCTGCCCCCCCCCCAAAAAAATCTAGATACATGAGGTTTGAGGTTATTTATTTATCTATTCCCCCCCTTCACTTGACAGACTTGACACACTTCTTCCTACCACCAGATGGCAGTGTTAACTCGCAGCGCCTGTTTTCCACCCCTCTTTTTTCTCTCTCGTATAAAACAAAGTAATTGCCTGCAGCACAGTTCAGAAGCTGCAGCTCCGGCTGACGCAGTTCTGGCTGGGCCCAGTCAATCCTTATTCATCACAGTAAAACAGTTGCTGCTCTGAGGATGAGGGTTTAAACACGACCTGTTGACAACACAATGTGTGTGTGTGTGTGTGTGTGGCAGGTGAACCGTGCTGCCATCCAACTCCTTCCTCCTGATATTCATCTATCTCTCAACCATTTATAATTCAAAATGAGGAAGCCAGGGATTTTTGGGGCACTTCGAGAGGGGACAATTTTTTCCCCTGCACCACACAGCAGCAGCAGACGCTGATCGCTCCACTCGGTCTGATCAAAGCGGGAGGAAGTGTTATCGTGCCAGTGTTTGACACCCTCCACGCTTACTGCTGACAGAGAGAGGGGAAGGACTAATTAATACAGAATTCACTATAGTTCTGCGGGGAGTCAAGTATCTAGATTGGCTCTGATTGTGGGCTAAGGGGGGGGGGGGGCTCTAGCACCGACTCCCTCAGACCCTGGGTGCGTCTCAAATGGCACCCTATTTGCACTACTTTTGACCCAGGCCCAATGGGTTCTGGTCAGAAGTAGTGCACTATAGGCAATAGGTTGCCATTTGGGACTTAGCCCATGTCATCACCCACTCCATTACTGTCAAATTTCCAGCTTGTAGATACTATGAAGAGGGGCCAAAGAGCATTAGTTAATGAGTGTGTTCAGGCGGTTTGGGGGAACATTTAGGGCATTGGGAGGAGGCATGCATGTCTGGGATTTCATAGATCTGCCCTGGCGTTAATCGGTTGGAAAAATGCATTCCGGAGAGAGAAAGGTGGATGTTGTACTCTTCCAAATCTTTTTATATTTTTTGATGCAACTAAGGCCTAACCACAAATGACATTTCGTTTGGCTGTATGTCATCGAGAGTGCATGAGGTCAATGCATTATTTCTGCAGAAAACCTATTTTAATGAAGCAATCATTAGTTCACCAGTACTTGGACACCCATTCTCTGTAGACATTGATGTATCCAACACACGTGTTCTTTGATCCAAATACTCCATAGACCCTTTCAAAACAGGGAATGATTTATTTTCGTATTTTAGCAGATACTGTTATTCAGAGCAACTTATAGTAGTGAGTACATACATTTTCATACCGGTTGCCTGTGGGAATCAATCCCACAACCCTGGCATTGCCAGCACCATGCTCTACAAACTGAGCTACACAGTGCACAGAAGCATACAGAAATAAGCAACATATCGAAGATAATTAGTAGCTGTCTGACTCGCGTAAAGTGTCAATGTTTGTAGCTTTCCAATGATTTGACTGCAGGCAACACGCTATATGATTCAATAGAAAGCTATAGTTGTCATTTATGAAGGATGCAGTACTCTGGCTTCTACAGACCAATCGACCTAGCAGAATATAAAGAAAAGAAAGCCTCAGTGGAGGTTATGTACTGTATGATGACATTTTTTTCATCAAGGCTTTTGTCACTGTACACACTGTCTGTGTTTGTGGGCATATACAGTGCAATGAATAGCGAAAATTCACTGTATGTAAATGCAAGCATCCACCCACGGATGGACGCATGAATGCACATGGTCACACTCCTACATGTCACATGTTGTAGCAAACCATGGTTATCAAGGTGAATCTCAGATCTTAGCTTAGCTGATTGAACCACTGTCAAAGTGACCAGGACATTAATATGTCCAGAACTCTCACACTCATAGCCAGCAAACACACAACTGTGCTCTATTAAACACACCAAACGACCATGTCTCATAGCCTCTATTAGGCCAAAGTGACTCGTGTCTCCGGTTGCCACAACAACCGGTTCAAAGATTATCTGACAAGTGAGGAAGGAAAGATAATAGGACAAATTCCATACGCCAGGCCAACTATTGCTTAACAAATCCATCACACTGGGGACTCCCGTGGGATCTGAGCCTCACACTGTGTGTTGAATGAATGACTGGAAATCAATGGTGGCTGTGTGTTCACAAGGGTGGTATGTGGTGGTGTGGAGACCACCAGGGACGGGTCGGTGTGTTGACGTGACCTGTTTCCACCTTACCTGGTTGCACCAAAATGATCCCACGACTCGGAATGACTCGGCTCTTTCTTTGCTACCAGCGTAGTAGACACAAGTCAGGTCTTGGCCTCTGACGGTAGACTCATTTAGCAAATCTAAAAAATCTGGATTTTTTTCCTCTTACTGAGCAATCTACCGCTGCATCAAATGTGGATTGTGTGGACACGGTGTATACTGGTATAGTCAGTGCTACAATTGCAGGTAGAGGATGAATAAAGTGGAGTTAAGGTGTCCTTGGAATTATTTATTACACACAATGTCAGTGATGGGTTTCCACAGAAAGAACAGGCTGTTCCTCTCTATGCTCTGCAACGTCTGGGTCAAAACACTCCAGAACAGTCTACTCAGAAACTCTATTTCATGTCTCATTCTAGCTTCTCTGACCCGCATTTCATTTATCTCCGGATGTCTCTTCATAGGGAATATACTTTTATTGTTGGAATGTGCGCAGAATTTTCTGGTAAGAGGGCACATCTGAAAACATGTTGATTTTTTTTCATTTTCCAATCATGTTGATTTCTATTTTCCAATAACTCCCAGTGTGGCTTTCATCGTATGACAAATTATTAGAAAATGTAGTAATATAATCTTTGATAATCTTTTAGTAATATAATCTTTGGTAATCTTTTAGTAATCTAATATTTGATAATATTTTAATCTGATTATTACATGATTTGCTCTCTTTATCAGATTAAAAAAAGGGTTTATCTCAGCAACATCAGCACTGTGCATCATTGAAAACAGAGCCATGAGAAACCTCCCCATTTAGTGAAAAGATTTCAAACCCTTTGCCTCTGTGTGCCATGTGTGGCACCTCCCGGTTATGTCACACACGACCTTGTAAAAATGATCCTGCCAGTGGCAAATTTTCACCTAACTCTACACTCCCCATTTTCCTGCTACAGAATCTCATCTTATTCCTGCCACCCAATGTGTTATCATTGCAATGCCGTAAAGGCATTAGTTACTTGGCTTTTCCAAGTGACCGAATTTCAATTAACGACCTGAAATAACAAGTTTAATCGAGACAGTTCCTGTGTTTACATGAAGCTCATGGGTTTGGGAGAGGGATTTCATCCTTTTTTGTGCATCAGAATCATCACAAAGGATAGGCTGGATAGCAAATACAGAGCACATGGCCATTTAAAAAAAAGACATACAAAATAACACTACGTGATGTCACAGTAACACAACAATGGATTCAAAAGGGAAGACATTTTGAAAAATGGTTTAGAATGACATATCAATTGATTTTTATTAAAACAATGACACTATGTTCTGGCAGAACTCGAATGAATATGCAATCCAAATAATAAGATCTTTCAAGCCATAATATTATTAGTGAGGGTATTGATGTGATAGTGTCACCAAGTTCATGTCACCACACTTACATCACTGCTACTGGGTGCCGTTAAGATAATTGAACTACACTTTTCTTCACTTTTCCCTCTTTACACTATATATACCAGCCACTCGCTGTTACAAGTTCACATGCCAACGAAGAGGTCTGCTCTCCGAAAACCTACTTACACGGAACCCAAACCGGCTGCGCACGTGTGCCATCGTGCATACATGTATTTTGTCCCCCTACACCAAACGCGATCACGACACGCAGGTTAAAATATCAAAACAAACTCTGAACCAATTACATTACTTTGGGGACAGGTTGAAAAGCATTAAACATTTATGGCAATTTAGCTAGTTAGCTTGCACTTGCTAGCTCATTTGTCCTATTTAGCTAGCTTGCTGTTTCTAGCTTATTTCTCCTGGGATATAAACATTAGGTTTTTATTTTACCTGAAATGCACAAGGTCCTCTACTCCAACAATTAATCCACACACCTCCTTCCGGGCTTTTTCATCGCTTAACTTATATGGTGATTGGCATCTAAACTTTTATAGTATTACCACAACAACCGGCAACAGTTAATCTTTCAATCATCCACATGGGTATAACCTATGGGGAGATGGCAAGTGGGTACCTGCTTCTATAAACCAATGAGGAGATGGGAGAGGCAGGACTTGCAGCACGATCTGCGTCAGAAATAGGAATGACTTCTATTTTAGCCCTTGGCAATGCAGACGCTCGTTGACGCATGTGAGTAGTGTGGGTGCAATAATTGAATAACATAGATTCCTACATTTATTTTGCATCTTTCGCGGACGAGCTGTGTAGTCAGGGTATTACTTTTGCCATTCAAAGTGATGGAAAGACCCCAGAAAGAATGTTCTGATTACAGCCATTCATCTCTATGGAGGGTTTCAAACAGAGGCGTTGTACCAATAGGGGCTCAATGGAGCGTGCCCCCTCAGATTTGCCCTATTTAAAAAAAATCAGATGTTAAATTAACTAATAAACTTCATTTTTAAGCCCACGTTTTATCATCATTATTCATTAAAAACAAATCTGTCAGCTGTATTTTGAGGAGGGGGCACACTTCTCCCGACCCCCCTCTATCCTCACTTATCTCTTGCCACCTCTAAAATAATGGTGTCAAATATGCAAGTTGGGTTCCAAGTTTTTTCTTTTTGCTGCCTTGATGCCCACCAGCACAAAAAGCTAAACAAAAACAACAACAACAACACCATCACTGCATCTGTCAAAGCCGTGTATATAAACCGAAGTGGGTGGTGGCGGTGCACTTTCATTATGCTAGGCCGTGCCTGGCTGAGTGACGTTCCAAAGCATTTACGTTCTGCAGGGCTAGGTCTAGAGGTTGACTGGCCTCAAGCAAGCAGCTCTTCATTTCACTCCACTGATAAGACCACCTAACTAGGCCTGTCTTTGCTGCTATCAGAAACTATGATTATTGTCTGTTTGTCTTTCCTTTCATATTTGTGTGAGTCTTTCTTCCCCTAATCTCTTTCTTATGTTGTTTGGTCTTGCTGTGAAGCTTCCCGGGCCCTGTGAGTGCCATGCGAACAGCACGCTTTTGAGTGACGCCTGGCGTTGCCAACCTCACAACGGGGGGGGGCGATCCTTCTCTTCCTCTTGTCACCTTTCATTGACTGGGGCGTGGATGAAGGCAGAGACTGGGAGAGGCACATCAAGGCTCTCAGAGAGGGGGCACAGATGTTCCGTTGAAGCGCTGGCAGCCATTTTCCCTCCTTTTGTTTCAGGCATCTAAAATGATGCCCGAATGACACCTGACAGATAAAGCTAGCGGAATAGGAGTCAAAAGGAAATGTTTAAAAAAGTGCTTGTACGTTCTGCTGTGACAGTGAAAAGGTGAATCTTTCATCGAAATGTGATTTGAGATGGTGTTAATGTGTTTGGAAAAGGGAGCACATTGTGAATAAGGGGAATTTGCTCTTTGGTGAATGACCGTGTTAAAGGAAAAATCCACTCAAACTACATTTAGTTAATTTTTCATTAGACCACCGTTTATATTGTTCCAAAATGTTTTGCATGTCAACAGTCAAGTTTTCAAGATATAGGTTTTTCAAGAAGCAAAGTGTTACTTGCCATATTGTCATTATGATGTTTCTTTGCATCATATGATTCATTTTGTATCCTAATCATGATGGTAGCAAGTGACACTTTGCTTCTTGAAAATCCTGTATCTTGAAAACTAGAAAATAAGTATTTGGTCAATAACAAAAGTTTCTCAATACTTTGTTATATACCCTTTGTTGGCAATGACAGAGGTCAAACGTTTTCTGTAAGTCTGGTATTTTGGCCCATTCCTCCATGCAGATCTCCTCTAGAGCAGTGATGTTTTGGGGCTGTTGCTGGCCAACACGGACTTTCAACTCCCTCCAAAGATTTTCAATGGGGTTGAGATCTGGAGACTGGCTAGGCCACTCCAGGACCTTGAAATGCTTCTTACGAAGCCACTCCTTCGTTGCCCGGGAAGTGTGTTTGGGATCATTGTCATGCTGAAAGACCCAGCCACGTTTCATCTTCAATGCCCTTGCTGATGGAAGGAGGTTTTCACTCAAAATCTCGCGATACATGGCCCCATTAATTATTTCCTTTACACGGATCAGTCGTCCTGGTCCCTTTGCAAAAAAACAGCCCCAAAGCATGATGTTTCCACCCCCATGCTTCACAATAGGTATGGTGTTCTTTGGATGCAACTCAGCATTCTTTGTCCTCCAAACACGACGAGTTGAGTTTTTACCAAAAAGTTATATTTTGGTTTCATCTGACCATATGACATTCTCCCAATCTTCTTCTGGATCATCCAAATGCTCTCTAGCAAATGTAAGACGGGCCTGGACATGTACTGGGTTAAGCAGGGGGACACGTCTGGCACTGCAGGATTTGAGTCCCTGGCGGCGTAGTGTGTTACTGATGGTAGGCTTTGTTACTTTGGTCCCAGCTCTCTCCAGGTCATTCACTAGGTCCCCCGTGTGGTTCTGGGATTTTTGCTCACCGTTCTTGTGATCATTTTGACCCCACGGGGTGAGATCTTGCATGGAGCACCAGATCGAGGGAGATTATCAATGGTCTTGTATGTCTTCCATTTCCTAATAATTGCTCCCACAGTTGATTTCTTCAAACCAAGCTGCTTACCTATTGCAGATTCAGTCTTCCCAGCCTGGTGCAGGTCTACAATTTTGTTTCTGGTGTCCTTTGACAGCTCTTTGGTCTTGGCCATAGTGGAGTTTGGAGTGTGACTGTTTGAGGTTGTGGATAGGTGTCTTTTAGGCTGATAACAAGTTCAAACAGGTGCCATTAATACAGGTAACGAGTGGACAGAGGAGCCTCTTAAAGAAGAAGTTACAGGTCGGTGAGAGCCAGAAATCTTGCTTGTTTGTAGGTGACCAAATACTTATTTTCCACCATAATTTGCAAATAAATTAATTAAAAATCCTACAATGTGATTTTCAGGATTTTTTCCCCTAATTTTGTCTGTCATAGTTGAAGTGTCCCTATGATGAAAATTACAGGCCTCTCTCATCTTTTTAAGTGGGAGAACTTGCACAATTTTTGGCTGACTAAATACTTGTTTGCCCCACTGTATGTGCTGTACTGAAGGACATCTTCATCTATAGCCCAACTCAAATACAATTACACCCATCCGCTGTCACAATCTGTTCATAGTGACTCCTCCAGAAAGACAGGAGACAACATTAGGCTTTAGTTACCCCCCACTCCTTTCAGATCAGAGGCCTTAACAGGAAGGTCAGGATACACTGTACCTGTAGGGAGCCACTAGAGAGAATTGAGACGTAGCCTTTCCTCTCTCCCCTATTGCCATGGCTCCCAGCATGCCTTGTGCCTCTGATGATGACAGATAGAATACTCGGGCGTTCTCCCTGAGGGAAACATCCGTTACCTTTCACTACCAGTCACCCTGCGTCTCCATGTCATCTGTCACCTCGGCTTCCATTAGCCACCGGCCATGCACCAAGAAGTTCTGTTTAGTTTTTTTTTTGCTCGAAAAAACCCAACAATAAAGCCATGTATGTGTACCTGCCCCTACCTCCCTGGTAATATAAATAGATAAATACCGCCAAGCAGTAGAACATTCTAGGTGCTGGTACTCAGCTCCAGTGAGCCAAGTCAAGCACCTCTTTTTCTCCTTATACTACACCTTGAGACAACACATTTACTTGAAGCTTCTCGAAGCTCGGGAGTTTGGCAGCACTACAGATTCAGCTCAGTAATTTCCAAAACATGTATTCAAGCAGGTGATTAACTGAGAACACACAGGACTTGGTGAACAGTAGTTACTGGTGGGATAGAAGTACTACTCCCAAAAGGACCTCATCAAAAAAAAAATACTATCTTTAAAAGACGTTTGAAAATGGAACTGAATTGGACAGGATATAGTGAAAGACGTGACACTTTCTCTACCCAGGGCTACCCAAATGGAAGGTATGCAGGGCCCTCATTTATTTTTTATCTCCCCAGTGATAAGGGAAGTGATCATTTTATCTCTGTTTCCAGATATTTGTTCTCATTTGCCGGGCCTCATTCACGTCTTTCAGGCTAGCTGTAATAATGGGCTTTGCAGAGGGGAAAGCAGTCTGTCTGAGATCGACAGCAGTGGTAAATCTGTTGTCTTGACTAAGTTAATTGTTCATATTGTAATGTCCACCTGGTAGTGGACATCAGGACATGTCAGAAGCGAGCTACACTATGTTTAGCTTGAAATTAGTCTACATCTGTTTTCTGTACATTTATTTACAGAAAATAGTCTGCGTATCCACTTAGTCACGGACAATTCCACGAACGCATGCATATGTTCACAATTTGTCATAGAAAAAAAAACTATTTTCCCTTGTAGGGCATCATGAATGTTCTTTTGGATGGGCCGAGAGAAGGGCTACAGTGGAGCGCTAGTTTGCCAATTGAAGCTCAAATCCGGGTAGAGTGGAGTAACTCCATTAGCAAAATCCATCTGAAAGGATCAATTTTGCTAAATTAATTAGAAGACTCTGTGTGCTTTGGTTTCTAAAGTGGTAATCTTAATCCTTCTCCAATGAGATTGCATTTGTGCAAATCAACAATATACACGAGATTCATAATTATGCCATTATCAACGCTGTGGTTGTTAACTGGGGAACAATTGATTTCACAAGCAGCAGAGAAGCAGGGGAGAGAGGTTAAAGGGAAAATGAACTCAATCTATATTTGTTATTGTTTTTGTATTTTGCATTATCACATTGTGACCGGTGACACTTTGCTTCTTGAAAGTCCAATATCTAGAAAACTGGACTGCTGACATGCAAAACATTGTGGGACTGTATCAACAGTGGACATATTTTTTTAATTAAAATATTGTTTTTTGGAATTTTTTCCTTTAAAGCCGCTCCAACTCAATCTTCTGAGCCCCTTTGGCTTCTATGTATTATACTGTATGGCAGAAATTCAATACCCCTCAGTTACTGAACGTTTTTAAACAGAGTCAAGTGTCGGCATCCCAAACACTACCCTATTCCTTGTATATAGCACTACTTTCGACCAGAGCGCTATGGTCCCTAGTCAAAAGTAGTGCACTCAGGTAATAGAGTGCCATTTGGGACTCACATAAATGTATCCGTGTCTACCGCCACTCTCTCTCTGATTTTGGTCATAAACGATAGAGGTCACAAATGAAAAATATTATTTTCATTATTTGACCAGGCCCTTTTCCCAAATTGCTGTTCTTTGATGCAAAACTTGAAGTGGGAGCCACACATTGCTTTTTGCTTTCTGTTATATTGTCGGGTGCAATTTCAGGCTGATGATAAAAGGCTGGGACCTTGGTTCTGCACTGTCCATTCTGGAGTAAGAGCACCTGGTTTTGATGTGAACCGCCAGGACAGCAAGTTATGTTGTTGTTCTGGTTCAGCAAACACAACATTCTCTATGCTTGCTAGTTGGCCACGGGGGGGTCTTTGTCTGCAGCCGAAAAGCGGTATATTCAATCATGACTACAAACTCTCCACTGAATCTTTTAGCATCTTGTGTCTTATGGAGAAATGGCACCACTTGCCAAAGATGCCAGAGAAGCAACCAATTGTGACAGATATTTGATTGAGTTGTCTACCCAACCAAATCTTGATGGGCTGCGAGTATCGCTAGAATACATGATGCCTCTAAGGCATTAAAGATGACCTACAGTATATAGCATTATTCCCTATTTACAGAATGTTTGATTGACAAACATTTGCATAATTGCCACAATGAATGACATCACGAGGGCTTGGGTAGGAGTGACTCATCCCAAGTCACTACTGCGTTGCCAACCATTGTTATTCAAGCCTCCTAGAAACATCCCATAGACTTTGACTTATTTAAATCGAATTGATCCTCTGTTTTGTATCTGAGGCAGATGAAGTAGCCTTGGTGTTTTACATGAGGGGCCATATCACCACCAACATCACTCAACTCAGAGTTCTCTCACTCTCCCACACAATGCTCTGAGTGTGTGTGTGTGTGTGCATGTGAGTGCTGATGAAATCCCATCCCACCACATAATGTTGTTTGCCTCCTTTCCCACCTGCTGCAGACACATCAGCACGGTAATGTATAGGTATGCCCACTCACACACACACACACACACACACACACACACACACACACACACACACACACACACACACACACACACACACACACACACACACACACACACACACACACACACACACACACACACACACACACACACATACATACGTCAACTCAAGTACAAAAACAAGCATGCCAACACACACACACACTCCCCCCAAATAGCTTTCCACACTGCAGCCCCCAATCTGACATGTTTAATGCCATGTGATGGCAAACTGACAACAAAGTGCTCTCATTGGAAGTTGGAGGGAGGGAGGGAGTTGGCCTGTAAGTCAACCATTCAAGCGAGTTGAAAAAGAGCTCCCCTCTGGTTGTTAGCGGTGGGGAGGCTACCTCTCATGCACTCTGCTTGCCCTTGAAGGAGACACGGTGCCTCAGATGAGAGCAGATTGAATTGAAGCGCCTTCAGTTTCCACAGGCATTGGCTGTGTACAGCAGTGTATTCACTGTGTTAGGTTTTGTTTAGGTAGAACTGTCGGTTTCAATCGTTGGGTTTTTCATCTGCATTGATTTCTATTTAAATGCTGAGGTAAATAGAAATGCTCAACTCATTGTTTGTGATGCCTCTGTGCTTTGTCTATGAACTAATATGAAAGGGAATTGATTTTCTGTGGACACCATGTTCAACGTGTTTTAAAAGGCCTGTCTGGTCATTGCTCTGATTCAACTGTTTGAAGATGGTGCAGAATGTCTGAGTTTTTGCTGCTCACATTGACTGATCATTTAAAAGTGCCTGCAAGAGCTTGGGTTAAAAGGGGTTGGAGGCAGTCAAATTAAATTGGGCTTTGGATAAGAATTTAAAGGCATATTTCCTGGTCAGGTCACACTTGCATTGACTCAGTTTATTACAAAATGGTGCAATCCTGCACTGCGCAGAATTGCACTGCAGTATTGGCTGTCCCAAATGGCTCCCTGTGGTCAAAAGTAGTGCACTATAAAGGGAATAGTGTGCCCTATTGGACACAACCTATGGGTGCCTCTCTATCACATTAACACAGTCCTATGAGCTATATAGTTCTCCCTCTTGTCTACAGGCCTATAGCTCTTTGAGTGATTGGACTCCTTAAAGTGGTGGGAGTTGATAGCCTTTAAATGTCAATAAAATGTACCCTTCACTGTGCCACATTTTTTATGAGATGGCTATTATTTGTCGATCCTCGCAAAACATCACATAATTTCCAGTTCCGTGGGTGAATCGAAGCGTGTTAGGAGGAAGAAACCTGTGACACAAGTAGCAAGGTTACAAATCGTCCCTGTTGGCTGGAAAGAAAGACTGGGTGATGCTATTCTTTTCTCTCTTATTGTCGAGAAATCTTGCAAGGCAGGTGTGAAAACTTTCAACTGTATCTTGGCCTGTTCACAGCTTATAACTTTCAATTCTATACCACTCCCAACTCTCTATTCTGTACCACTTACAACTTCCTATTCTATACCACTCCCAACTCTCTATTCTATACCACTCCCAACTCTCTATTCTGCACCACTTCTAACTCTCTGTTCTGTACCACTCCCAACTCTCTGTTCTATACCACTTCCAACTTTCTGTTCTGTACCACTCCCAACTCTCTGTTCTATACCACTTCCAACTCTCTATTCTATACCACTCCCAACTCTCTAGTCTGTACCACTTACAACTTCCTATTCTATACCACTTCGAACTCTCTGTTCTATACCACTCCCAACTCTCTATTCTGCACCACTTCTAACTCTCTATTCTATACCACTTCCAACTCTATATTCTATACCACTTCCAACTCTCTACTTTATACCACTTCCAACTCTCTACTCTATACCACTTCCAACTCTCTACTCTATACCACTTCCAACTCTCTACTCTATACCACTTCCAATTCTCTACTCTATACCACTCCCAACTCTCTATTCTATACCACTCCCAACTCTCTATTCTATACCACTCCCAACTCTCTATTCTGTACCACTTCTAACTCTCTATTCTGTACCACTTCTAACTCTCTGTTCTATACCACTCCCAACTCTCTATTCTGCACCACTTCTAACTCTCTGTTCTGTACCACTCCCAACTCTCTATTCTATACCACTCCCAACTCTCTATTCTGTACCACTTACAACTTCCTATTCTATACCACTTCTAACTCTCTGTTCTATACCACTCCCAATTCTCTATTCTGCACCACTTCCAACTCTATTCTAATCTACTCCATTCTAAAATCAATCAACCAGTCAAACAGACATTCAGAAAAGAGAGCAGAAGTTGCATCTCCAACTTAGATGGACTCTGCTCTTTGACACTACAGAGACTCTAAATACACCGATCATCAGCCTAACCCCAAATATATATATCGGCTTAGTGTTGCCTCATTACGATAGCACCTGCTATTTACTGTAGTTGGTGCTAGACGTATATGTTGATCCAACACAAAACAATGGTGTGAACAAAAGCTTGCCGTGTTGTGATGTGTTGCGGCTTGGCAGTGTACAGCAGTGTGAACATCCTCGTTAATACTCTCATCATATTAACCCCTCCATTAATCATTGGGTGTCGTCTGTGAACAAAGCACATCTCGCCGTCATTAATCAAGCCACCGCACCAGGGTCAAAACAACAGGGGAACAAACGGTAGAGTTGTGCTGCTCACGGCGCTCCTCTGCTCCCACACAGCACAGCAGTCCTCTCCTTGGTCCCTAGATGGAGGGAGGAGAGGGAGGTATGGAGGGAGGGAGGGAGGAAACTTAAATAGAACTGTATACAGTATGTATTGGTAATAGGGAGGCGGGTAGAGCAGATGGGAGAGGAGAAGAGGAACACAGCACGGCTGGCTGGGCTCAGTCGCCTCTGTTCTGACATAAATAAAAGACGGTTAGGGTGACGTAAAATAAGCTCGCTTCACATGTGAAACTACCAGAAGGGTTGTTTGGTTGGGGGGGGGGGGGGGTTGAGTGGGCCGTGTTCGCAGGGCATAAACAAATAAAGGACCTCTTTCCTTTCTGCAAGTAGGGAAATTATTCTGCACACACAAACACACATATGCACACATACAGACGCCCCCTCAAAGTCACTGTCGTCTCTCTATTATTTTCCCAAACACACTTCTGCACTCAAACACAAAAAACAGCCGCCCCCAACATCACTGTTACCGCTGCAACACACACACACACACACACACATACAAACACACACACACATACAAGCTCCCTGTTATCTTGCTCATCCTTGTTTCTGTGTGAAACATTTCCCTCTTCCCTGACTCACTGCACCGAGAGTGTACCAGCTGAATGCCCAAGTGTGTGATCATGGCGTAACGTGAAGCAAGGAATGGCGGGAAGCATCAGCAAGTTCTTAATTAGGCTTTGAAAGAAAGACAGAATGCCTGCCAACATATTTAAACAGGGCTGCAGATGGTGCGTTTGAGATTGGTTTGCTGCTACCCTGAGAGCTTGATCTAAACCAAGTTGACCTTGGTTGTGTTTTGATAGATGATGTCACCATAGTCTAGGATAAGAAGCAGCAGTTGGGCTACTGTGGTCTTTATATTGGATACAGTCAAATAATGTTTAGATGTGTGTAGTAACCTAAGCTTACAGTTAATTGTTTTTCTAATATAATCAATATGCTTTCCAAAAGATCATTCAGATACAAACCCAGATATTTCAAACAATTAACACTTTCAAGCATTGTTCAAGCATCACTTGCATGATTTTTTGAATTGCCAGGTGTGGATTTTATTCTTTGCCGCTTACCAAACATCATGATATAGGACTTTGTTTGATTTAAAGCTAAATTATTATCTAGAAAGATTTTTTGTAAAACGTTAAAATGTGAAAAACGTTAAAACGTTAAAAACTCTCTTGGAGAGTTGCTTGTATCTACAAAATATTTTAACCTGGTTTATAAAGTACTGTATCATCTGTGTTTAAGTGGCCATGTGTATTCTGGCATTCGAGGCAATTCATTAATGAATATAGAGAAAAGAAGGGGGCCAATACTGAATCTTGAGGTACACCTCTACTGAGTCCAAGAAGTTGTGATTTGTGTCCTTCCTTGAAAACCCACTGTTTTCTATTGCTAAAAGATATGCATGGATCCAGTTTAATGATATGTTAGTAAAACCAACGTTTTGTAGTTTTCCTAGTAAGATAGAATGATCAACTAAATAAAATGATTTTGATAAATCAATCATTATGGTACCAGTTAGTTTGCCTTGGTCAGATGAAGAATTTATATCAGTAAGTTTCACTAACGATGTAGTGGTATAATGTTTGGGTCTAAATCCAGATTGAAAGGGTGAAATTTCTCAAGTACCTTTGTCTAAGGAGTTTCCACCTTCATGAAGAACGGTCACTCGGACACACTCGGGCATATACAGAAGGAATTTCACTGGTCGCTAAAAGACATTAAAACATTTGCAGACCATTTTATACATTTGGGTTCCAGTCCATCTAGGCCAGCTCGATTATTGATATTTATTTAATTGAGGAGAGGCTGTATGTCAGTTTGTTTTATCTTTCTAAAGTTTTAATGTCTGATTTGGGATGTTGGTCTCCTGGTTCCATGTATACCTAGCATTGATGGAATAGTGGGGGAACTTATTATTTGAGATAACAGATGGGCTAATAGATGAGAAAAGTTGATTAAAAACATCAGCTATATCGGCTGTCTCTTGAATAACACGGTCATTTAGGATTATTTTCTGAATAGGTTGATTATTTGCCCTATTTAAAATGGGTGTATATCCAGAACTGACGTGGATCTTTTCATTTATTTGTAAGACTTTCCATATAGAAGGAGGCTTTTGCATTTCTAGTTTAAGTTTCACTGACGTTTCTTATTTTTCCACAAGACTCCCAATCAGTTGGATCTTGGATTATTCGGTACTTGCAGTGTATATCAATATTACATTTTTACATTGTCTTAAATGAATACATCTGAGTTGTGCTTTCGGTATCTTCATTTTCCAAACATCGTAGATGATGGAATGATCACTGAAACAGTCTGGAAGAACACCTGCATTTATAATCCTGTCAAGATGTGTCACCAAGAGACAATCCAGCAATGTCCCATTATGTGGATTGACTCTTGTTGGTTCAGTAAAATACATATTTTCAATAGGTTTTCTATCCTTAACAGAGGATTTATCTAGCCAAGTCTAGTTAAAGTCCCCTAAAATAAACTATTCATTTTACCAATGCATTGAATTAACAGTGGTGATAATGTTTATGGAGTCTACTAGGGAATTCAGTGGTCTGTAAATGTGACCAATCATCAATGAGTTGTTCTCATGTAGAGTTACTTTAACAAATAAACCTTTAAAAACCTAAATGGACGTCTCAGGAGAAATCTTCATAGACAGTCATTTATCGAGGACATAGGTTGCTACTCCTCCACCTCAAGTGCACCTATCAATTCTACATAATACGTAACCCTGGATTTTTAACCACGTCTCTGAAATTATTAATATGTGAGGACTACGAGTTTCTAACCACGCTCTGAGAATGTCTATTTTGGGTACCAGGCTACGAATGTTCGCATGTATAATTTCCAAGCCTTTAGTACTCTGTTATTCTATCTGAACTAGACGTGAGTAAATAATAACACGCTTAATTCAACAAAATGAACGCATCCCTCGACTGCAGATGATGTTCAGGAGGTGTCTTATCTGATTACGTTCAGATGCTGCAGGGCTTGCAGGCCTTCGTGCTCTCTAAGAATAGCTCTCTAGCTGAGCTCCTGGGATTTGCTCAGCTCTGCTCTGGAGCTCTGTTGTAGTTCTGTTGGATGGGACAAGTGGGTGCTCTCCTGGATGCTACTGTAGCAATACTGTCCCTTTTTGGTAGACGGCTGGGGTTTGCTCATCCTTTTCTCGGGCTGGTTGTGTTTTCAAGGGGGTTTGGATGTTGCGTTGCCTTGGCTTAGAGTCCCTTTTGAGGTTGTTCGTGGTTGGTTGGTCGTCTGATGTCACTATGATTATGTGACCTTATTTCCAAAGCTGTAGCCTTCAGAACCTTTGCAAAGGCTCACTTCCCTTCTCTGTTGATGTTGTTGTGGTCATAGAGTTGGTCATGACGAATGCCCTTGTGATGTACTACGTGCACATTCTGAATCAGAGCACAGTTATGAGTCTCTGATGTATATCTGTTCTGGGAAGAAGAGTGGAGACAATGATTTTGGCTCTGGGGTAGGCCTGTGTGGCTGTTATAGCCATCCGGGTCGGAGCCGTGGCTACATCCACCCTGCCTGTGCTGAGATTATTTGTCCCTGTGTGGAGAATTATGTGGGTCGGTGCTCCGTCTCTGCTCTGCCAGGAATCTAAAGGCAGACTGCGTAACTGGGCACCAGATCTTCCTCACTCTTCTCCTTGGGAACAGCCGTCTTCCATCAAGGTATTTTCCTTTGGAGTCACACTGGATGACAATGTTATGTGTTCTCCTCTGTTTGCTGCTCTGGCTGTGTTCTGCTGTTGTGGGTGGTGTCTGGAGTGATGCTCTGGCTGTGTGCTGCTGTTGTGGGTGGTGTCTGGAGTGATGCTCTGGCTGTGTGCTGCTGTTGTGGGTGGTGTCTGGAGTGATGCTCTGGCTGTGTGCTGCTGTTGTGGGTGGTGTCTGGAGTGATGCTCTGGCTGTGTGCTGCTGTTGTGGGTGGTGTCTGGATTGATGATCTCAATGGGGCAAGGGTAGAGAAGATGTGTTACCGGAGGGGATGTTGGATGTGTGGCTGTCAACGCAGGGTGTTGCACGAGTGTCAGTGGTCGGTGTGATGTATGTGTGATTGTCAGGGGGGGGGGGGTGAATTTTGGAGAGGTTGTAGGTTTGTGTGTGTGTTTGTTAGTATGTGTGTGTGTGTGTGGATGTCTGTCTGTTTGTCTTCAGGGTGGAGAGCAGGATGGTCCTCATCTCTTCCAGCTGTCTCTCCAGGGACTGGGTGTGCTACTCCCTCCTGATGAGTTCCTCCATCGTGCAGTTCAGCTCCATCCGCAGATCCTGGTTTGTCTCTTCATCCTGCCTTACAGTATAGCACATCTGATGTATCTGTGCTGTTCGCTGGTTGCAGGTCTGCAGGTCAGGTCTGGTTGCTGGAGATGCTGGAGATGGACTTTTCATTGAAGATGGTGTAGTCTCTGTTGTTCTGTCAGGCTGTCTTTCAGAACGTTAACTCTGGGGGACCGGCGAGAATGAGAAGGTGGGGAGTGGTACCTTGTTGTTGTTTCTGATGTTGACACATCTTCACGGTTAGCCGTCACTTCTGGCTCCCCCTGCTTAAAGTGCTCTGTGGACGTTTTGAGTGTTGGGAACCTCCTTTCGAACTCCTCCAGGCTGCTCTCAGGACCATTTTTGCTCATTGTTATAAATGTTAACTTCAGTCCTTTCTCTTCCTGTTCTCCCTCCACAGGGATATGTCTGTCTTTGCAGATGCCACCCTTCCTGGCATAGGATAGGGCAACATTGATGGCAGAGTTCCACATGTGGGGTGAAGAAGAGCAGATTGCATCTTCTCTTTAGGTCCACTGAAGTCACTCAAAAGGGTCTCTGGGTTGTCCCTCAGGGTCTTCTCTTTCAATGGCGTCTTTGTTGTTTTAATATATTTAGGGTATTTCATTTAGTTTGTTGTTTTTATTTTCAAAAGATGCACCTGGGTCTGCATGGCTGTCTATAGATAAGGTACAAAAAAACAAGGTTAAGCAAGGTTAAGGTTAAGGTTAAGACAACGTAATAATTCCACGCGTAAGCACTACAAAATAAACAAATTCATGGGACTAGCACCATTGATAACTACTAGCGCCGTTGCTAACTAGCAACTCTGGTCCCATGAATTTTGAAGAGTTACAGTAAATTTAGAACCCTGTTGTCTTAACCTTGTAATCTTCAACCTAGGCTATAGTCCCAGTCGGCATTAGATAGAACATTGCGTCCCCACCCGTTGGGAAAACAACCTGTGGTTACCTAGGTTACCCCATTGACTAACAGAAAAAACGTAAATTTTTTCAAACCCAATTTTCTTGTTGTCTGCTTGTTTTAGTCAATGGCAAAACTACATTTTAAGAAAAGTACAACATGTCTACAGATGACTTTTCAACATTGCCTGCTCCCGAGCGTTTTCACTACTTAGAAATGTTTTATATTGTAGGGCTTCCCTCATTCTCCTTTTCATGACTGTACTAGCAGCCACGTGAGTGAATGCTAGCTAGCTACTGACAAGAACATTAATTAAGCTACCAAAGACCAAAAACACTAACAAACGTACTATACAGCTAAAAGTAGTGAGTGGAGTAACAATTGGACTATACTAAAGTTAAATGTCTTAAATGTGATAAAAATGTTTTCCACAGACATACAGTGGAAAGAAAGAAATATGTGAACCCTTTGGTAATACTTGGATTTCTGCATAAATTGGTCATACAATTTGATCTGACTTCATCTAGGTCACAACAATAGACAAACACAGTCTGCTTAAACTAATACCACATAAACAATAATACATTTTCATGCCGTTATTGAACACACACACCATGCAAACATTCACAGTGCAGGGTGGGAAAAGTATGCGAACCCTCCTTTGGCAGCAAAAACCTCAACCAAATGTTTTTTGTAGATGCGGATCAGACCTGCACAACGGTCAGGAGGAATTTTGGACCATTCCTCTTTACAAAACAGTTTCAGTTTGGGATGGTGTGAACTGCTCTCTTGAGGTCATGCCACAGCATCTCAATCGAGTTGAGGTCAGGACTCTGACTGGGCCACTCCAGAAGGCGTATTTTCTTATGTTGAAGCCATTCTGTTGTTGATTTACTTCTGTGTTTTGGGTTGTTGTCCTGTTGCATCACCCAACTTCTGTTGAGCTTCAGTTGGCGGACAGATAGCCTAACATTCTCCCGCAAAATGCCTTGATAAACTTGTGAATTCAATTTTCCGTCAATGATAGCAAGCTGTCCAGGCCCTGAGGCAGCAAAGCAGCCCCAAACCCTGATGCTCCCTCCATAAAATACTTTACAGTTGGGATGAGGTTTTGATGTTGGTGTGCTGTGCCTTTTTTCCCCCCACACATAGTGTTGTGTGTTCCTTCCTAACAACTTAACTGTAGTTTCATCTGTCCACAGAATATTTTGTTCGAGGCATGGTTCACATGAGGCGATGCTTCTTGTGAATAGCAAACTCAAATTTTGTGAATGTTTTTTATAGGGCAAAGGAGCTCTAACCAACATCTCCAATCTTGTCTCATTGATTGGACTCCAGGTTAGCTGACTCCTGACTCCAATTAGCTTTTGGAGAAGTCATTAGCCTAAGGGTTCACATACTTTTTTCAACCTACACTGCATGTTTAAATGATGTATTCAATAAAGACAAAAAAATACAATAATGTGTGTGTTATTAGTTTAAGCACACTATGTTTGTCTATTGTTGTAACTTCGATGAAGATCAGATCAAATTTGAAGACCAATTTATTCAGAAATCCAGGTAATTCCAAAGCGTTCACATACTTTTCTTGCCACTGTAGCTACATGTGGCCTACTTGGACACGGATCCCCACATTTCCCACAGTCCCATGCCGAATAGCCTGATGGCACAGGGCTCCTCTCACAAGCTCCATTTCCCTACGTGAGAGCATTGCGAACCGTAGCTTGGGATTTTCTTTACATGGTTACATGTACAGTAAATTCAGAAAGTATTCAGACCCCTTGAATCTTTCCACATTTTGTTACAGCCTTATTCTAAAATGTGTAATAATAATAATAAAAATAATAATAAAAAAAAAAATAATAATAAAAAAAAAAATATATATATGACATTTACATAAGTATTCAGACCCTTTGTTGAAGCACCTTTGACAGTGATTACAGCCTCGAGTCTTCTTGGGTATGACGCTACAAGGTTGGCACACCGGTATTCAGGGAGTTTTTCTGATTCTTCTCTGCAAAGATTCTCACAAGCTCTGTCAGGTTGGATGGGGAGCATTGCTGCACAGCTATTTTCAGGTCTCTCCAGAGATGTTCGATCGGGTTCAAGTCCGGGCTCTGGCTGGGCCATTCAAGGATATTCAGAGAGTTGTCCCGAAGCCACTCCTGCGTTGTCTTGGCTGTGTGCTTAGGGTCATTGTCCTGTTGAGGAACTCTGGAGCTCTGTCAGAGTGACCATCGGGTTCTTGTTTGGTTTTTTGGTTTTTGTTCTGACATGCACTGTCAACTGTGGGACCTTATGTAGACAGGTGTGCCTTTCCAAATTATGTCCAATAAATTGAATTTCCCACAGGTGGACTCCAATCAGGTTGTAGAAACATCTCAAGGATGATCAATGGAAACAGGATGCCCCTGAGCTCAATTTTTATTATCATAGCAAAGGGTCTGAATACTTATGTGAACATGGTATTTCTGTTTTATATAAATTTACAAACATTTCTAAAAACCTGTTTTTGCTTTGTCATTGTGGGCTATTGTGTGTAGATTGATGAGGGAAAAAAACAATTTAATCCATTTTAGAATAAGGCTGTAACGTAACAGCATGTGAAAATGTTTCGAATGCACTCTATTTTGAACAACACAGCAGCTTTTTGGCATGTTTTGTTATTTCTGTAATTTGTGGGCGTGGTTGAGGGGAATTCATTATTATTATTATTATTACGTGAATATCAACTCAGAGTATGATCTGGTCCTTCATTATGACATCAGCATGTGTTCCAAGTTTATTATTTTTTATTTTGCTAACGTTAATAGCACATTAGCTTCTTGGTTTTTCCTTTTTATCTTTACGG
Organism: Oncorhynchus nerka; assembly: GCF_034236695.1. Lineage (NCBI taxonomy): Eukaryota > Metazoa > Chordata > Actinopteri > Salmoniformes > Salmonidae > Oncorhynchus > Oncorhynchus nerka. The sequence goes on from NC_088400.1 coordinate 58,866,267, forward strand.
TTCTTGGTATTTCAGAGGTCTCTTCTTCTGCCTCTGAGGGTTATGGTTTAATGACAGCTATTGTTTTCCTTATTCGGTTAAAAAAATAAACATTTCCCGCCAATTTTCAAGATCTTTTTCAGGAGCTCATGTTGCTTGCTGCCAGTTGCCTAGCAACAAAATTGTATTATGATTTCAAAGTAATCCTGAGATATGAGAGCTTGTTGAGGAGACCATTAACTGATTAGCTTGCATTAAGAAAACCACTGAGGTCCACTAGTAGCTTTAAGATTGCCTGAAGCATACCTATGGCATTGAGAGAGGAAACAGAACAACTTGCTGAAGTACAGTAGCACCTTAGGGGAGAGAGATTCCACTTACTCACCATCCCCAGATGGACAGAACCAGAGCCCATTAAATGTATTAAATGATAATGGTTTTTTATCTAAGAGAGAAGGCCACGTCCTCTAGAATATTATGTGAAACCTTGGACTGGAGCTCAGGTGGTGAAGAGAGGAAGACAAATATGGGTACCTTGTAACCTCAACCTGGATTAATGGGAAACGAGGGGCAGCCTCACTCATAAATGTAGGCAAGCAACATCGCATGCTGACATAAGATCCGGCTATGAATGTAACCTTAGTTCAATGAGGGAACAGAGTGAGACATGACTAGAGTGATGGAGAGAGAGCCTAAAAAAAGTAGGCTGAGCTCACAAACTTTCCCCTGAACCCCAATGGATATGTACGGTACAGCATGTTGGTGTCAGAAGTTGTAATGGGAAAATGCACCTCCATGTCCACCTCAGTGACACAGTACATTCCACTGTTAGATGTATGTATAAAACCTCTGCTGGGACGTTATTTACTTTGCATAATCGTCACCTGTTACTTTATTAAAGAGGTGAGGCCATGACTTCTTCTTTGAACTTGTAATTGTATCTCTACTACACCAGTTAATGTTAGTATTTTTTTCTCTCTCCCTGGAATGTACACATCTTGTACATGACTTTCCTCCCCTGCTTGCGTTGATCCCTTTGTGTGACGGTTATGAACCACTGGGAAAGTATATAAGAACATTTTTACTCGCGCAATGCAGGAGAGGAAAGTGCATGTGACCCACAAGGCTTCTGGCAGCTTTCAGATACACGGTAGCTGAAGGTCACAGTGGGCTTATCAAATGGCCACTGAAGACTAGTTCAGAAAAAAGATACTTCATAGCACGGGCAACTGTTGCCTGCTCTTGTTCCTCCTTTTTGACGAGTCTCTCAGAAGCTACTACACTGAATTGAAATGTTCTATTCAGGTCATGTCAAAATATGCTTGAATTAACTATTTACAGTCTTCACATTCATTTGAAATCTGGATGAAACATTCCATTCTCTTCAGTCTGTGTCACCCAGTTTACAGAATGCAGCAAATCCTTGTCCTTGGCATCTCTTTTTCCTTCGAGGAAAGAGCCAAAGGAATAACCATTTACAATGTGCTGAGTGATGAGGTATTTACGCATATGCAAACGGAGGGCATTTTGGTGAAAGGCTTGTAAGTTACTTCTATCTCACAAATGTCCCTACCTGCTTACTGCTGATTCATTTATACCTCATAGATGAATTGATGAATATATTGTACACGGTACAAAATGAATAATGCATGTGTCTGATTTTTATAAATATTAGCTATGGGTTATCACTGAAATGTCAATAATTGGTCAACACAAATATCTGGGTTTCTTGGGTACAACCTCCACCAATACTCATGTTCATATTTCCCCAGATGAGTTCCTTGCAAGAGCTGGCTATAGCACTAATGTACTCTAGGCAATACCAATACCTGTAAGACTACGTTTACACAGGCAGCCCAATTCTGAACTTGTTTTCCACTAATTGGTCTTTTGACCAATCACATCAGATCTTTTTCAGTGCTGATCTGATTGGTCCAAAGACCAATTAGTGGAAAAAAATAACACAGCCTAATTAGATGTTGGCCTTTGAAATAATTGACCCCTGTATAAATCCCAGTGAGTGAGTGAGTGAGTGAGTGAGTGAGTGAGTGAGAGAGAGAGAGAGAGAGAGAGACAGACAGACAGACAGACAGACAGACAGAGAGACCTGTGTTGTGAGGTAAAATCTCTTCCATTAGCACATCACAATAAAGGACAACCTGACAAATACAAGCATTGTAAAGCAACAACTTTTGAATTGATTGTATGTAATAAAAACTGCCAAATATTAAGACTATGCGTGAGCAATTAAATTGATTAGTAAAGACCAAAGTGAATGGCATGGCAGAGGAATGAGGTCAAACGTGTACATGGGGAAAGATGTTGTGTAGAAAGAATAGAGGACAGTATTGCTTTCTATACATACTTCAAGTCTTACATTATATGGTATATCCACTGTTGAAAAGTGGTACATTTATGGAGAATTTGTATATTGTTGTTCATATGGGGTCAACCCGTTATGGTGTCAAAGCAACTCTGTGGGAAGTGTGGGGAGTGGGCAGGATCTATCTAGACTTCAGAGGGAACTAAAATGTATCTTTCTCTTCCACGCGCTCTCAGAAGACAAATGGCAACCTCAGTCTTAAAGTTCATACTGTGTCCTTTGCAGCCGCAGAGACGCATTACATGAGGCAGTGTGGGAGAGATTACATTTGAGTTTTGGTGCTGTGTGTCAAAGAACAAATGTGTGTCATTCATTTCGGTGGCTGGCTGAAGGCAATATCCACTGTGGTGGATAACTTCTGGTGATGAAGCTAACTGTTTGGACTATGAGATAGTAAGCAAAGCTTTTGCGTGTGGGACTGTGTGGCTCAATTGGTAGAGCATGGCATTTGCAACGGCAGGATCATGGATTTGATTACTGCTGGGGCCGTCCATACATAAATGCATGCACACACTACTGTATGTCACTTTGGAACAATGTGTCTGCCAAATTGCATACATATTGTATGTATTTGAAATGCCCGAGATGGCATAGCAGTTCAGACGTCTTTTGTCCTCGTCTTGTCGTGTCGTGTATATATATATATTTACAACTTTTTTCACATACATTTTATTTTTATTTTCCATCAACTCATCTTCAATACACTCTCCTGCAACCTGCCTCAACAATTGATATGTATAAATACGTATTATTTACCTCAAATCTGCAATCCTCCAAGAAGCTAGCCAGAAGCTAGCCAGAAACTCCAAGAAGCTAGCCAGAAGCTAGCCAGGAGCTAGCCAGAAGCTAATCAGAAGCTAGTTAGCTTCTTTACTGGCAACTCGTTAGTATTCAGCTAACCACGGTTTGTGGTCATCAGCTATCCTTTAACTCGAAAATCTATCGCCAGTTTTGTACGGCGCAGCGCGGCTCGGAACGGAACATACCGGACCGATTTTTCTCTCCATGTCCCTGGATTTCAACTGCTCTCTGGACATTCACTCCCGGATCTCACAGCTAGCTGGCTGCTATCCGTGTGTCTATCTGCTTTCGTCGATTCCGGAGCAAACATCAATTACTCCGGAGCTAGCCAGCTCCGTCAATCACTCCTGAGCTCCGTCAATCACTCCTGGGCTGCAGTCACCTATCCGGACCCGTTTTACTGCCTACGCGGAGCCCCACCGGGCCTTCACAACTGGACTGCCGACGTTATCTACCCGAAGGAGATCCGGCTGGCTCCTCCGTCGCGACGTTACCTGAACGCCCATCTGCGGCCTGCTAACCGTTAGCTGTCTTACCGGCTGCTCTCAGAATAGACAATCGGACAATTTATTTATTTTTATTATTATTATGTTTCTTCTTGGGCCTCTATAACTATATCTATTGTTTTTATTTTTTTGTTGTTGTGTGATTTGGACTAATCCCATCTACAACACGGAACTCCACTAATCTACTGACGGAACGCAAGAGGTGGCTAACAACAGACCTCCATCCTATGCTAGCTTGCTACCGATGTCCTGGCTAGCTGTCTAAATCGCCGTGACCCCCAAACCAACCTCTCCACTCCCTGGACCCTTTTGATCACTCGACTAAGGATGCCTCTCCTTAATGTCAATATGTCTTGTCCATTGCTGTTCTGGTTAGTGTTTATTGGCTTATTTCACTGTAGAGCCTCTAGTCCTGCTCACTATACCTTATCCAACTTATTAGTTCCACCACCCACACATGCAATGACATCTCCTGGTTTCAATGATGTTTCTAGAGAAAATATCTCTCTTCATCACTCAATACCTAGGTTTACCTCCACTGTATTCACATCCTACCATACCTTTGTCTGTACATTATACCTTGATGCTATTTTATCGCCCCCAGAAACCTCCTTTTACTCTCTGTTCCAGACGTTCTAGACGACCAATTCTTATTGCTTTTAGCCGTACCCTTATTCTTCTCCTCCTATGTTCCTCTGGCGATGTAGAGGTGAATCCAGGCCCTGCAGTGCCTAGCTCCACTCCTATTCCCCAGGCGCTCTCTTTTGATGACTTCTGTAACCGTAATAGCCTTGGTTTCATGCATGTTAATATTAGAAGCCTCCTCCCTAAGTTTGTTCTTTTCACTGCTTTAGCACACTCTGCCAACCCGGATGTTCTAGCTGTGTCTGAATCCTGGCTTAGGAAGACCACCAAAAATTCAGAAATTTTAATTCCAAACTACAACATTTTCAGACAAGATAGAACTGCCAAAGGGGGCGGTGTTGCAATCTACTGCAAAGATAGCCTGCAGAGTTCTGTCCTACTATCCAGGTCTGTACCCAAACAATTTGAACTTCTACTTTTAAAAATCCACCTCTCTAAAAACAAGTCTCTCACCGTTGCCGCCTGCTATAGACCACCCTCTGCCCCCAGCTGTGCTCTGGACACCATATGTGAACTGATTGCCCCCATCTATCTTCAGAGCTCGTGCTGCTAGGCGACCTAAACTGGAACATGCTTAACACCCCAGCCATCCTACAATCTAAACTTGATGCCCTCAATCTCACACAAATTATCAATGAACCTACCAGGTACCCCCAAAGCCTTAAACACGGGCACCCTCATAGATATCATCCTAACCAACTTCCCCTCTAAATACACCTCTGCTGTCTTCAACCAAGATCTCAGCGATCACTGCCTCATTGCCTGCATCCGTAATGGGTCAGCGGTCAAACGACCTCCACTCATCACTGTAAAACGCTCCTGAAACACTTCAGCGAGCAGGCCTTTCTAATCGACCTGGCCGGGGTGTCCTGGAAGGATATTGATCTCATCCCGTCAGTAGAGGATGCCTGGATATTTTTAAAAAATGCCTTCCTAACAATCTTAAATAAACATGCCCCATTCAAGAAAATTAGAACCAGGAACAGATATAGCCCTTGGTTCTCCCCAGACCTGACTGCCCTTAACCAACACAAAAACATCCTATGGCGTTCTGCATTAGCATCGAACAGCCCCCCGTGATATGCAGCTGTTCAGGGAAGCTAGAAACCGTTATACACAGGCAGTTAGAAAAGCCACGGCTAGCTTTTTCAAGCAGAAATTTGCTTCCTGCAACACTAACTCTAAAAAGTTCTGGGACACTGTAAAGTCCATGGAGAATAAGAACACCTCCTCCCCACTGCACTGAATATAGGAAACACTGTCACCACTGATAAATCCACCATAATTGAGAATTTCAATAAGCATTTTTCTACGGCTGGCCATGCTTTCCACCTGGCAACTCCTACCCCGGTCAACAGCACTGCACCCCCAACAGCAACTCGCCCAAGCCTTCCCCATTTCTCCTTCTCCCAAATCCATTCAGCTGAAGTTCTGAAAGAGCTGAAAAATCTGGACCCCTACAAATCAGCCGGGCTAGATAATCTGGACCCTTTCTTTCTAAAATTATCTGCCGAAATTGTTGCCACCCCTATTACTAGCCTGTTCAACCTCTCTTTCGTGTCATCTGAGATTCCCAAAGATTGGAAAGCAGCTGCGGTCATCCCCTCTTCAAAGGGGGGACACTCTTGACCCAAACTGCTACAGACCTATATCTATCCTACCATGCCTTTCTAAGGTCTTCGAAAGCCAAGTCAACAAACAGATTACCGACCATTTCGAATCTCACCATACCTTCTCTGCTATGCAATCTGGTTTCAGAGCTGGTCATGGGTGCACCTCAGCCACGCTCAAGGTCCTAAACGATATCTTAACCGCCATCGATAAGAAACATTACTGTGCAGCCGTATTCATTGATCTGGCCAAGGCTTTCGACTCTGTCAACCACCACATCCTCATCGGCAGACTCGACAGCCTTGGTTTCTCAAATGATTGCCTCGCCTGGTTCACCAACTACTTCTCTGATAGAGTTCAGTGTGTCAAATCGGAGGGTCTGCTGTCCGGACCTCTGGCAGTCTCTATGGGGGTGCCACAGGGTTCAATTCTTGGACCGACTCTCTTCTCTGTATACATCAATGAGGTCGCTCTTGCTGCTGGTGAGTCTCTGATCCACCTCTACGCAGACAACACCATTCTGTATACTTCCGGCCCTTCTTTGGACACTGTGTTAACAACCCTCCAGGCAAGCTTCAATGCCATACAACTCTCCTTCCGTGGCCTCCAATTGCTCTTAAATACAAGTAAAACTAAATGCATGCTCTTCAACCGATCGCTACCTGCACCTACCCGCCTGTCCAACATCACTACTCTGGACGGCTCTGACTTAGAATACGTGGACAACTACAAATACTTAGGTGTCTGGTTAGACTGTAAACTCTCCTTCCAGACCCATATCAAACATCTCCAATCCAAAGTTAAATCTAGAATTGGCTTCCTATTTCGCAACAAAGCATCCTTCACTCATGCTGCCAAACATACCCTTGTAAAATTGACCATCCTACCAATCCTCGACTTTGGCGATGTCATTTACAAAATAGCCTCCAATACCCTACTCAACAAATTGGATGCAGTCTATCACAGTGCAATCCGTTTTGTCACCAAAGCCCCATATACTCCCCACCATTGCGACCTGTACGCTCTCGTTGGCTGGCCCTCGCTTCATACTCGTCGCCAAACCCACTGGCTCCATGTCATCTACAAGACCCTGCTAGGTAAAGTCCCCCCTTATCTCAGCTCGCTGGTCACCATAGCATCTCCCACCTGTAGCACACGCTCCAGCAGGTATATCTCTCTAGTCACCCCCAAAACCAATTCTTTCTTTGCCGCCTCTCCTTCCAGTTCTCTGCTGCCAATGACTGGAACGAACTACAAAAATCTCTTAAATTGGAAACATTTATCTCCCTCACTAGCTTTAAGCACCAACTGTCAGAGCATCTTACAGATTACTGCACCTGTACATAGCCCACCTATAATTTAGCCCAAACAACTACCTCTTTCCCAACTGTATTTAATTTATTTATTTATTTTGCTCCTTTGCACCCCATTATTTTTATTTCTACTTTGCACATTCTTCCATTGCAAAACTACCATTCCAGTGTTTTACTTGCTATATTGTATTTACTTTGCCACCATGGCCTTTTTTGCCTTTACCTCCCTTCTCACCTAATTTGCTCACATTGTATATAGACTTGTTTTTTTTTACTGTATTATTGACTGTATGTTTGTTTTACTCCATGTGTAACTCTGTGTCGTTGTATGTGTCGAACTGCTTTGCTTTATCTTGGCCAGGTCGCAATTGTAAATGAGAACTTGTTCTCAACTTGCTTACCTGGTTAAATAAAGGTGAAATAAAATAAAACATTTCAGAGTATCTTGTCTGTTCTATCTGACTATCAGAGAAATACATCACTGAGAGACATTCTGGCATTTTAAATGTGATGAATACCAACATTGAATGATCTGGATACTGTATATCAAATGTCAAGAGTAAGACCATGCTCAATTATAATACAATACTTTATTGCCAATATTGTAATAACCTTGGTGAATTATATTATTGTAAAGGATTTCATTAATCTTTGTTGATATTAATCACTACCATTGCATAGTATTTTCATGGACTGACAGCTAAGGAGAGCTACAAAGTCTAAAACAACTGATGAATTGGAATGATATTTTCCATCCAAAAAGTATAAAAGAAGTCTAATTTCTGACAGGCCTTTTAATAGATTCAGCAAATTAGTTGCTTGCTTTTACATCCTACACTATCAGTCAAGTAAGTATATTTGAGTTTGCGCGATTATACATTAACAAGAGCTTTAAATATCTGTGTTTTCATATTAAATATGAAATTCAATCTAAATGTATGAGTAAATTGCATTGTTATTAGTTATATTACTATTGTCATTGTTGTCCTTCATTCAAAAAATCCTTATAGCTGGGAGCCAAATTCTTTACCCACAGTCTAGTCTAGTATCCAGGCCCACTGAGAAGATCCTACATTATTTCGAATATCTTGTTTTGAATACCTCGCATGATTGTTAAAGTAATGTGTTTGTTGTTTTGAGTGTTAGTGTGTGTTGGTTGTTAGCGCAGTCTTTCCCACATTTGTTTAAATCTGCCAAGTCTTCCCGTTTCTGTCAAACGCTGAAATACATTTGCGCCCAATCACCACATTTAAGGATGATCGCACGTTACGTTGTGGAAAAAACATTTCAAATATTCAATAGGATTTTACGGGCAAAAGCCATTCCAAAATAGTAATGGATGCTGTTGTAAGTGACAGAATTTTAGATGAGGTAGAAGAAATCATCTCGGGTCGGGACCTTAATACTAGTTTCCCCTGTAAAGGCAAAACAGAAAACCCACCGCTTGCTGACGTGTCAATGGTGGTATTTCGCTTGAGCGTAACATATCGATGTGTCGTAGTCACCTCTACACAAAGTATGCAAGCCAATTATTTAGTGAATGCTTGGAATTTGTGCTTGGCATGTCAGTGCCACATTTCTAGAATTGATTAAGTGCCTTAAAGGACAAATGACCCCAAATTATCACAGTAGGCTACACATGACTTAACCTACCTGATACTCTCTATTACACCTAGCATGTTTCAGAGATATTTAGCCTAGCAATGTTGTGATGCCCTCTGTATAATATGCTGTACAGCAACACATTCATTCCCAGGGCGTCTTCACGACTCCACCCTATACCCACGTAACCACATAGCCCTATGAGTTTGACTGATAATTAGTTATAAACTATATCAATTTCCTACCCCTTACTCTCAAGCTGAAAAAGGGCACCATTCCATTACTGTGCATGGAGAGCTTAGCTGGATAAGACGTGTTGATGTTGCCTCTGGCAAGTCCGGTATTACGGACACTTTGATCTGTTACTCCAAGTCCACTCGCAACATTTTCCTGGTAGTATGGTAATGGTGTACACCGAAGTCATTTCAGTCATTCCTGAGAAGACCTGGGGCCTGTGGGTATGCGTGTTGCAATGTTAAAATCATCCACATATTCCTTGACTATTCATTGAGGACTGTATTCAGTGCAGCCGCCAATAATTTTGATCGTCAATCAAACTGCCTGCCAAAAAGTTAAGAATCATCTTGGCCTAATTTGTATTTCTGGTTTATCCTATCAATATTTGATTGTTGTTGATCGTGATGCACCTGCAAACCATTAGTGGGATTGGAAACAAAATGTCAGCTACTGTAGTAGACCTCCCTACAATTGCACTACCCTCGAGGCAATAGCACCGCCCTCGATCGCATGGCGCTACAGAGGGTTGTGCGGACAGCCCAGTACATTACTGGGGCTGAGCTTCCTGCCATCCAGGACCTCTATGGGGGCGGCAGGGTAGCCTAGTGGTTAGAGTGTTGGACAAGTAACCAGAAGGTTGCAAGTTCAAACCCCCGAGCTGACAAGGTGCAAATCTGTCATTCTTGCACCTGAACAGGCTGTTCCTAGGCCGTCATTGAAAATAAGAATTTCTTCTTAACTGACTTGCCTAGTTAAATAAATAAATAAATATATATATCAGCTGGTGTGAAAAGAAGGCCTGGAAAATTATTAAAGACCCCAACCACCCAAGACATAGACTATTTTCTCTGCTGCCTCACAGCAAGAGGTACTGGTGCATCACGTCTGGCACCAACAGGCTCTTGAACAGCTTCTATCAGCAAACAATACGACTGATAAATAGCTAACAAAATAACTACACCGACCAGTATACCTTATTGCACTTTTTATTTCAGTATTTGCACTGTCTCTATGCACACTCACAGGGCTCTTCACACTTGCACACGCTGTCACTCCAACACACACACAAACACTCACTCCATCACTTCCTCACTCACACATAATATGCACATATATTTATACATGCATACAATCTCGCACACCCACTCACATACACACTGCTGATACTCTGATTATCCTATATCTTGTTGCCTAGTCACCTTACCCTTATACATATCTACCTCAATCACTTCAGTATCCCTGCACATGTAAATATGGTATTGAAACAGACTTCTTAAATATTTGCTGTATATAGTATACTTACCTACTTAGTTACTTTATTGTGTTTTCATATTTCTTATCCTTATTTCTCTTTTTTTTGTAAATAATACATTGTTATTGATTATTACATTGTTGGGCTTTGAGTTTGCAAGAAAGGCATTTCGCTGTGCGTGTGACATTAACTTGAAACTAGATCTTCTGAATCTCATCAGGGTGCAAAAAAATATGCCACTCTTAATCGTGTCAGACAGGTGGTAATCACCAGGAATAGTTAGATAGTGCAGCTCTCCTCTACCATTATAATCCATCTAAGTGGCTTTATCCGAATGTTATCTGGAGCAATCAGACACTTTTGGGACCCTTTCAAAATGCTAACAGCTGTCCACTTGATGCACCCAAGTGTGTGCGCTCGGGAGCACTGTGTGATACAAGTATAGCTTTAGTTAGAAATGTACTTCCTTTGTTATGTTGAGACTAGTTTTTCTGTAAGTGAAAGATGGAAAGTTCCCTGACCCATAATCTTACCACAGTCAATGCCTTACTTTTTACAATTACCCAACCATAGACCACAAAACGAACAACTACAAAATGACAAGTTGAATCGGTGAAGTAATTCAAGTAGTTCATGGTTGAACCAACATAGGAAGACTCCTGCAGGGCGATTCTACATCATTGGGCAAAATGCCCTATCCAGCCAATTAAGGCAAGATGTGTTTGCTGTGTGTGAGACAATACAGAGAATCCCCCTGCTACCCAATTAGAGCAGAGCCTAACATGCCCTCCAACTTCAAGGAAGTCCAAAAAGCTAACTTGAGACAACAACAACTGCTTAACCTGATGGCGTCTCCATTGAGAAATAATAATAATCCAAACATACCACCCTGATTTCCTTTTGACTTCTTCCATTTTTACTTCAACCAGTTGACAGGAATTAGCACTAATAAACATGATTTGAGCAATTCAAATGTTCATGTTTAGTTCTCCCCATAGACACATTCATCAATATATCACCATCTTCGAAATAAGTAGAAACAATATTTTGTGCATTCGTACGTTTTTACTCAAACTAACCAAAGGTCACAAGGAAAAATAAAAAGTCTGGCACATCAGACCTCGTGTATTTTTTTTTTATCCTTCTCCCAATGTGATGTCTGTTGATCTTGGCAAAGTGTTCTCATCTTTGGATAAATCGATAATGGAAAAATGTCAGGCTTCATTTGACTTGGGCCCACGCACCACTCTCTCCAGCAGCCCCAGTTTAAATAGACACAGCCTCCAACGAGCCAAAGGCCCGTTTATGAACAATGGATATAGGCATTTACAGGGTTTATTTCCAAAGGGCATTGGAGCCATTCGACGCTTGATCAAGGCACTCAATATTATTTTAGGGGAGCCAAACGCTCACTTCAAAATGCTTTATTGATTGTGTACATGAACATGAACAAATCTAATCATCAAAACGATTAGATGAGATTCCAAGGACGTCATCTGGAAGGCAGCAGATCCTAGCACTGGTACCAGGAAGTAGTGGAAAGATTCAACAGTATATATGAATCAAATGGAGACCAAGTGGGCTGATGCTTTATATATTTCCTATTTTCACAAGTGTGTATTAATATACATGTGTGAATTGGAAATGTAGTTTTTTGGGGATATCCCAACTCTCCCTGAGACACTCTCAGAGAGTCAGGTCACAGCCAGGGTCTGCCAATATCAACAGCAATTAGGGTTAAGTGCCTTGCTCAAGGCACATCAAGAGATTTTTGAACTTGTCTGCTCAGGGATTTGAACAAGCAACCTTTCAGTTAATGGCCGAATGCTCTAACCTCTAGGCTTCCTGTCATTTGAGCTGGCTGCTATTCTCAAATATACATCTACATTACACATCTCATTACATTACCATTTGATCATATTAGGATTTGTATATCGCTGTCACAATCTATCTGTGATCTTTGTGTACTCTATAACGACATGGCAATCTGACTTTTATCCGGCGCAGGTGGTTCAGACATTGCCTTAACATTCAGCAGCAGTTACTTAGTAATTCACATTTTCTCCAGGGTTTGCTGTCACAGGGTGAAACACAGGGCTGTAAAGTATCCCACCCTGTGTGATGGCTCATCACAGGCTGACGCGCACACACACACACACACACACACACACACACACACACACACACACACACACACACACACACACACACACACACACACACACACACACACACACACACACACACACACACACACACACCTCTGATCCTTGTTGTCCTGTAATCTGCTGACTCGCCACTTTCCCCATCAACCTGCGAGTCCCAGCACTTTCTCCACAATCAATCCATCAAATTCCAACTAGCATAGCTTCCCCCGCTATAAAAAACAGACAACCTTGTCAATGTGAGCATAAGTGTGTTTCATTTGAGCTGAAATCTCTTAAGGATTTTTTCAATCATCCTTTGTTCCTTCCAAAATAAGCCATTTTATTGTAATGGTTAAGTAAGGGGGTGGAAGCTAGTTACAACAGGGAACATAATCAACTGGAAAGAAACAAAATAAATCAACTACAATTAGCTTAATTTAGAGTTGCATTGCATTTGCATGATCTCAATGGAGAATGTTACATTTAGTACAATCTTGATTCAATGCAAATGTTGCATGAAAAAAGTTATATAGTTCAAGAGGCTTAGATATTTTACTTTGTATTTAAATTATGTTTAAGAATAAATACTGTGACAGAGATGTGGGCATGACTGGCCATTTAGAAAAATATATGGCATGAATTGTAGCTTCCACGGAACATTGCAAAGTAGTAATTTGCACTAATTTATGAAAGCCATTAACATGTATGTGGTCTGCTAAGATTTTTGTACTGTTTCTGTGTCCGCATGTCAGATAGCTCTATCAATATGTTTTACAGAAATGACACAGGTTGGAGAAATGACTGAAAATGATAGACATTTTGTCTGAATGGCAAACATGTGGCCAGACACAGCCTCTAATATTGTGCATTTCTTTTTCACATTGTTATTATTTATTACGCTCGTTGATGGAAGGATCGGACCAAGGGGCAGCGTGGTAGGCGTACATCTTAATTTATTCAATGAACACCGAAAAAACAGCAAATACAAACGAAACGTATAGTAGGTCTAAACAGCACAGTACCAAAACAAGATCCCACAAACTACAGGTGGGTAAAGCTGCCTAAGTATGATCCCGAATCAGAGACAACGATAGACAGCTGCCTCTGATTGGGAACCATACCCAGCCAACAAAGAAATAGAAAACATAGATTGCCCACCCTAGTCACACCCTGACCTAACTAAAATAGAGAATAAAAGGGCTCTCTAAGGTCAGGGTGTGACATTATTATTGTTATTCTGAAGAGAGCATAGCATTTTGGCTTTTGGATGTTTGTACTGTGAAGACTATAGATTTGGGGAGTGAGCTCTGTCATCCCTCCTTGGTGTGGATTGCAAGTAAACCCAAATATAAACCCCATACACAAGGCAAACATCATGTAACAACAGGTGACAGAGACGAGACCTTGAATGAATCATATGCATTTTTGCTGTCAATAGTGACTCAAAGGATTTTTTGGAAATATATATATTTTTTATATTAACAGCAAATATAACACAATATACAAACATATCTTACAAAACAGTATAACACATAACACAAACTTTATATACAATGTGGTGTACAGCAGGTCAGCCACCAGGGGGAGACTCGTCGAGGTCTGGTGACAGATGGAGTCTACATCACGAGGCGATGGCTCCTTCTGCTGGACGTGCAGGACTAATTGGGGCTGATTGTAGTTGGTGAGTAATCAAGGGCTGATTGCTCACCAGCTGGATGAGTCCCATAAAGCTGCCAGAAGGGCAGCACAGGGGAGAAGGGACTGGGGGACAAAAGGTTACTCCCATATAGTACGGGACGGTTCAAGAGATAAAAGGATGGAGCTCAGTTTTTGTTCCCCGCAGGACCGAGGCCCAGAGCTCAGAAGACGGTATCCCGGAGAGGGTCTTATGGGGGAGACCTATTCTTTAAAAAATTGTTTTATTCAAATAACACCCTTGAAACCAAGCTAATAGTATGTTTACGCAGCATCAGCATGGACGAATTGATAGCTCAGTTCCTCCGGGCCCAACAAGTGCAACAGGTGGATCAGGAACGAACGCTGGATGAACAGCGGCTACAAAACGTCCGCTTCTTTGAGGAAATCAGGAAGGAGGAGCGTCTACTGAATCACATCCAAAACAGAAGATGACGACATTGCAACATACCTCTGTAAGTTTGAACGGACAGCACTATGGGAAGGATGGCCAAGGCCGAAGTGGCAAGTCTGCTGGCCCCCCATGCCCAGATGAGCGACCTACTGTGCGTCACCAGGGCAATGCTCCTAACCGACGTATCCACCCTCTCCATCCTAAACAAAGTGGTCCTGGATCGCTTCTTATGCGTGGAGAGACGGCTGGGGTAGGGCCGACCCGCCACCGACTTCCCCAGGTAGATGGAGACCAAAAGAGGTGTTTTGAGTGTGGCGCCCGGGGGCACATTGCCTGGAATTGCCCGGCTCGAGAGGAGTCGATGCCATCAGCAAGCCCCGGAGGCAAGGTGGGTCACGCAGTGAACTACGTCACCTCCTGTTGGGCGCACCACGAATCAACTGCACCCATGGTCCCGGTGAAGGTTGATGAACACGACACAGAAGCTCTATTAGATTCTGGAAGTATGGTTACGCTCATAACCACGAGCCTGCTGAACCAGGGGACCGGACGGAGTAGGGAGATGTCCATTCCCTGTGTTCACGGTGACACAAAGCAGTATCCAACCGTATGAGCCAACATAGTGACGCCACAGGGGAACTGCGAGATGATGGTGGGTGCCGTACCAGAGTTGCCAGTACCTCTCCTAGTGGGACGAGATTGTCCGCTGTTCACGGCCCTGTAGAGGCACGAGCTGAGGAAAAAGGTACAAGCAGTCCGAAGACAAGAGCGAGGACGATCCATCGCCTGTGCGACCCGGAAGCAAACGATTGACCAACCTGTATCTACGGGTCCAGAGTCGGAGGGGGCACCGGAACCCGAAGGAGGAGCCCAGCCTCCCCCTCTTCAATTTCGAGGGGCCAGTCGAGACAACTGCTTGGGGCCAACTGAGAGGACAATTCGGGCCTGCCCACTGGGAGGATCCGAACTTGAAAGCCACCGCAGCCCAAGTGATAACGGTGGATGGACAGCTACTGCTGGGGGTGAGTGATTCAAAAAACCTGATACAAAAACTTTGTATCAGGTGTTGCCGCCAACAGGAGGAACTACGAGAGGTATTTTTGCTGCCCCGACGCTACGTGGGAACCGTTGTTCAGCTGGCCCCACACACCTGTGAATGGAGAATAGCCGGGAATGGATCGCCACCCGGTTCCACTGGCCTGGGATGAGGAGGGCCGTAGAAGACAATTGTCGCAGCTGCCCGGAGTGTCAAATCACTGCCCCAAAAGCACACCTTGGAAACCCACTGGTCCCCCTACCAATCCTCGGGGTGCCCTTTGAACACATCACCATGGACATAGTGGGACCCCTGGTATAAACAGCAGGACACCGGTACATCCAGGTAATAGTAGATTATGCCACCCGGTATTCCGAGACCATTCCCCTACGGGCGGCGGTATCCAAGGGTATCGCCCAGGAGCTGTTCCACCTCTTTAGCCGGGTGGGCATCCTGAACAAGATCCTGACAGACCAAGGTACTGAGTTTATGTCCCGCCTAATGAAAGATTTGTGTGCTCTCCTGCAGAGCAAGCAGATCCAGACCTCTGTCTTTCACATGCAGACGGATGGGCTCGTCGAGCGGTTCAATAAAACAATCAAACAAATGCTTCGGAAAGGTCATCGAGTAGGACGGGAAGAACTGGGACCAGCTACTACCCCACCTAATATTCTCAATCTGAGAAGTACCCCAGTCCTCCATTGGTTTTTCCCCTTTCAAACTCCTCTACGGGAGGAAGCCACGCGGCCTACTGGACCTCACCAAGGAGGTGTGGGAAGCCCAACAGACCTGCTTACGCAGCGTGGTAGAGCACATGGAAACAATGGGAGCGGATGACAGCCATATGGCCAGTGGTAAGGGAACATATGGAGAAGGCCCAACGCACCCTAGCCCAGGTCTACAATCAAGGAACCCAGCCCTGAGAATTCCAGTTGGGGGACAAGGTGTCGGTCATAACTTCTTGACGCTACCAATCCCGTTAGCGGGATCATTTTCGTCAGCAGCCGCTGAATAGCATAGTGCCACAGTCAAATAATATTACAAAAAATATTCATATTCATGAAATCACAAGTGCAATATTGCAAACCACAGTTTAGCTTGTTAATCCACCTGTCGTCTCAGATTTTGAAATTATGCTTTACAGCGAAAGCAATCCAAGCGTTTGTGTAATTTTATTGATAGCATAGAAAAATATTATGTACACTAAGCATTAAGTAGCTAGGTCACAAAAATCAGAAAAGCAATCAAATTAATCGTTTACCTTTGATCTTTGGATGTTTTCACTCACGAGACTCCCAGTTTCACAACAAATGTTCCTTTTGTTGCATAAAGATTATTTTTATACCCAGAATACCTTCGTTTGTTTGTCGCGTTATGTTCAGAAATCCACAGGAAAAAGCGGTCACGACAACGCAGACGTATATTCCAAATAATATCCACAGAAACATGTCAAACGTTTTTTATTTACATTTACATTTAAGTCATTTAGCAGACGCTCTTATCCAGAGCGACTTACAAATTGGTGCGTTCACCTTAAGACATCCAGTGGAACAGCCACTTTACAATAGTGCATCTAAATCTTTTAAGGGGGGTGGGGGGTGAGAAGGATTACTTTATCCTATCCTAGGTATTCCTGAAAGAGGTGGGGTTTCAGGTGTCTCCGGAAGGTGGTGATTGACTCCGCTGTCCTGGCGTCGTGAGGGAGTTTGTTCCACCATTGGGGGGCCAGAGCAGCGAACAGTTTTGACTGGGCTGCGCGGGAACTGTACTTCCTCAGTGGTAGGGAGGCGAGCAGGCCAGAGGTGGATGAACGCAGTGCCCTTGTTTGGGTGTAGGGCCTGATCAGAGCCTGGAGGTACTGAGGTGCCGTTCCCTCACAGCTCCGTAGGCAAGCACCATGGTCTTGTAGCGGATGCGAGCTTCAACTGGAAGCCAGTGGAGAGAGCGGAGGAGCGAGGTGACGTGAGAGAACTTGGGAAGGTTGAACACCAGACGGGCTGCGGCGTTCTGGATGAGTTGTAGGGGTTTAATGGCACAGGCAGGGAGCCCAGCCAACAGCGAGTTGCAGTAATCCAGACGGGAGATTACAAGTGCCTGGATTAGGACCTGCGCTGCTTCCTGTGTGAGGCAGGGTCGTACTCTGCGGATGTTGTAGAGCATGAACCTACAAGAACGGGCCACCGCCTTGATGTTAGTTGAGAACGACAGGGTGTTGTCCAGGATCACGCCAAGGTTCTTAGCGCTCTGGGTGGAGGACACAATGGAGTTGTCAACCGTGATAGCGAGATCATGGAACGGGCAGTCCTTCCCCGGGAGGAAGAGCAGCTCCGTCTTGCCGAGGTTCAGCTTGAGGTGGTGATCCGTCATCCACACTGATATGTCTGCCAGACATGCAGAGATGCGATTCGCCACCTGGTCATCAGAAGGGGGAAAGGAGAAGATTAATTGTGTGTCGTCTGCATAGCAATGATAGGAGAGACCATGTGAGGTTATGACAGAGCCAAGTGACTTGGTGTATAGCGAGAATAGGAGAGGGCCTAGAACAGAGCCCTGGGGGACGCCAGTGGTGAGAGCGCGTGGTGAGGAGACAGATTCTCGCCACGCCACCTGGTAGGAGCGACCTGTCAGGTAGGACGCAATCCAAGCGTGGGCCGCGCCGGAGATGCCCAACTCGGAGAGGGTGGAGAGGAGGATCTGATGGTTCACAGTATCGAAGGCAGCCGATAGGTCTAGAAGGATGAGAGCAGAGGAGAGAGAGTTAGCTTTAGCAGTGCGGAGGGCCTCCGTGATACAGAGAAGAGCAGTCTCAGTTGAATGACTAGTCTTGAAACCTGACTGATTTGGATCAAGAAGGTCATTCTGAGAGAGATAGCGGGAGAGCTGGCCAAGGACGGCACGTTCAAGAGTTTTGGAGAGAAAAGAAAGAAGGGATACTGGTCTGTAGTTGTTGACATCGGAGGGATCGAGTGTAGGTTTTAATAATCAATCCTAAGGTTGTTTTTAAAACATATATTCGATAATATATCAACCGGGTGTGTAGGTTTTTCAATAACACCGGGAGAAACAATGGCCGCTTTACTCTGTAGCGCAAAACTCACTCTGAGAGCCCCCACCTATCCACTTATGCAATGTGATCTTTCACGCTAATTTTTCAAAATAAAAGCCTGAAACTACGTCTAAAGACTGTTGACACCTTAGGGAAGCCATAGAAAAAGGAATCTGGTTGATATCCCTTTAAATGGAGGATAGGCATGCATAGGAACAGAGAGGTTTCAAAATAAGAGGCACTTCCTGATTAGATTTTCCTCAGGTTTTCGCCTGCAATATCAGTTCTGTTATACTCACAGACAATATTTTTACAGTTTGGGAAACTTTAGAGTGTTTTCTATCCCAATCTGACAATTATATGCATATTCTAGTTTCTGGGGCTGAGAAATAGGCAGTTTCAAATGGGTACATTTTTTAGCCAAAAACGAAAATACTGCCCCCTACACGCAAAAGGTTAATCCCCACGGCCGAAAGTAATTTCTTGGCAACATGGCACAGGCCATACGAGGTGATAGAGAAGCTGGGACCCGTAAATTACCATGTACGGCAGCCGGGGATACGGAAATCCCAACAGATTTACCACGTGAACCTGTTGAAGAAGTGGCACGAGAGGACAGACTTGGCTGTGTTATGGTCGGGATCCAGGACGCCAACGGTACCAGTGGTGGTCCCGAGGAATGAGGACCTCGACCTGGCCCAGAAGCAAACGCTCAGGGAGCTCGTCAATCGGAACATGGCGGTGTTCTCTGAGAAGCCAGGCCACACGATCCTCATTAAACACCACGTCCGTACCCGGCCAGGGAAAACAGTACGAAAGAGGCCATGTTGGATTCCTGAGGCACGAAGGAAGGCCCGTGATGCAGGAAGTGGAGGCTATGCTGAGGATGGGGGTCGTTGAAGAGTCCCACAGTGCTTGGTGAAGCCCCATTGTGTTGGTGCCCAAACCAGACGGTAGCCTGCACTTCTGTAATGATTTCCAGGGTGTGAACGACATAAGCTTGTTCGAAGCCTACCCCATGCCGAGGGTGGATCGGGTCACCAGGTGGTTCTTGTCCCTTCAACGCTTCTCTTTTTCTGTTGTGCACAGGTCAGGGGTCGAAGCATGCAAACGCGGATGCCCTATGGCGTACAGCAGGTCAGCCTCCAGAGGGAGACTCGTCGAGGCCTGGTGACAGACGGAGTCTACATCACGAGGCGATGGCTACCTCTGCTGGACGTGCCAGGTCTCAACGGGCTCTCCAGCCAGGACTAATTAGGGCTGATTGTATTTGGTGAGTAATCAAGGGCTGATTGCTCACCAGCTGGACGAGTCCCATAAAGCTGCCAGAAGGGCAGCACAGAGGAGAAGGGACTGGGGGACAAAAGGTCACTCCCATATAGTTGGGGACGGTTGAAGAGATAAAAGGAGGGAGCTCAGTTTTTGTTCCCTGCAGGATACAGCGAGATCTGGAGCTCAGAAGACGGTATCCCGGGGAGGGTCTCATGGGGGAGACCTAATTCTTTTCTTTTGGTTTGTTATTCAAATAAACACCCTTGAAACCGAGCAAATCCTACTCTGTCCGTGTCTGATCTGTGTTAACTTTTTGACCAAAACCTCTGGTCTGCCACAACAGGGATATAAACATTTAGACAAATCTACATTAGGCTTCCCAGGCATTTAGAGTGCGCTTTTCCTTTTTTCAGACTATGTAGCATTTTCAAATGAAATTCGAGTTCAATGTTGCATGTATGTATATAATATTTATCGACTTCCTCGCCTTGGGTTTCTTTCATCAACAAAATGAGAGGTCTAAAGAACATTTTGAAGTCTGTGGTGGTGGAAACATTGTGAATTCAAGCATAGCTTGGTACAGTATAACACAGCACGACAGACCAGAGGTCACCTCATTGACACCACTTAATATAATAGATGCAGGTTGTGTTTTTATGAAATGGACACCCAGGGTTAATAAATGGTTGCATTCTTCTGGTTACTAAACATCAACAGTCACCCATCATTAATATGGATTGAAAGGTTAATAGGCTTGGGGTTGGATATGAGGGGATTGGAATAAAAACTTGCATGGGTAGAAATGATATGCAGTACTTAGCCTGCCAATGTAAGCGGCCAATGTCTCCGTCTTTATCTACACATTGCTTCTGGAAGGTACTTAGAGGAACAGTTGTTTATCAAACCACACACAAGATGAGAACAACCAAGTGACCGTGATAAGGTAATACAGCAATGTAGGGAGAGAGCATAATACGTCTTATGTTGTAAATGTATGTTACAGAGGCGATAACCAACAAATCTTTATTTTCTTACCTATCTTAGAATCTTGATTTATATAAAAACGATTTAGCATATCAAAATGTGTCTTGTTCGGCAAGGACCTTGCCTTATCTGTGACTACAGTACAGATTAAATCAAACCAAAAATGGCATGGTTCCAATGCCGAAATTCAAACTTTTCATCAAAGTGAAAAACAGTTTTTTCCTGTTTCTCTCAGTAGACTTACATACAATAATTTTTTTATATCCATACTTTTTCTCTCAGTATAGTTCTGATTAAAACCACTTATCGTGGTAAAACGTGGGATGGGCATATTGTTAAATTTACAATGCCCTTCTCTAAAAGGCTAGAAGTCACAGACATGCAGATAATAAAGTAAGTATCCACTACAAACTGCTGTGTGGTACAGTTTCCCATTGCGTGAGCGACATGAAAGGGATTTGGTTAAAAAAAAGGAGAGCACGTTAGCACATCAGGAGTGGCCCCTGTGAGAAAGCCTGCCCTCGGGGTGTGAGACTTCTGAAGAGGTTAGTGTCTGTCAGCTGAACTAAGCTATGTCCTTCACAAAAAAGGAAGAGGAGTCAAATTTAGAACCGAAGTGAGATCCCTCAGCGGGGAGTATAAAGATACAGCAGAACAAGCTAGTGTTGTAATGATTAACTGAATCATAACTTGTGCGATGATATGAGCCAACTGTACCCAGAAATGGTACAATACACAGGAGGTACAATGACATATAAGTAATGACGTATAAGTAATGTCACTACATGATCAGTGTTGGTGACATATAGTATAACCACAATTGTTAAATATCACTTAAAAAAAATATATATATATTCTAATAAGATCATGACACAATTCTAAATGTCTATTACTGTAAATTGACTGCCAGTTATCATGTTCCAATCTATAACGTTTCCCAGTAAAGCAGTGAGCTGTAATCCGGGCCTAATCCTGTCTTAATCCATGCATGTAGAGCATGATATTTGGTAGGATTGCAGCGGAGCGCCAAACAAATATTTACGGGGTAATACGTGCGTTTCATCTTCTGCCAAGACACAACTAGAAACGGGATGAAAAACAAAGACACAGTCATTGCCAGTTTGCTGACTACACCACTGTAAAGCAGGCCAGAGTGGCCGGTATCGCCAAGAAACCCACCATTATTGTAATTACTTGGGCATAAACTCACTGTGAAGAGGGTTGCTTTGTAATAATATACTATTTTTCTTCCCCCACTTGAGCTTTAGCTTTGACTTTGACTTTCACTATAATATAAGTTATAAGTAAAACATGTAACACTGTAAGAACAACGGATCAGTGATGGCCTTCATCTTTTAAATACAAAATGCATATCGATGGCCATTTATGAAGATGCATTTACCCAGAGTGGCTTGAAGTTCAGTGATATATATTGAATTAATTTGTGCTTGCCACAGCAACACACATACTTTTATATATTTCATTATTCCATTTCTATGTTGTCATCCTCCAGTGAACCAAGCCTTGGGCAGCAGGTACCCTAGTGGTTAGTGTGTTGGGCCAGCAAGCGAAAGGTTGTTAGATTGAATCCCCGAGGTGACAAGGTAAAAATCGGTCGTTCTGCCCCTGGACAAGGTAGTTAACCCACTGTTCCCCGGTAGACTTTAATTTGTTCTTAACTAACTTGCCTAGTTAAATAAAGGTAAAAAAAAAAGAGTGCTTTGAAACAGTCAAACCATGTCATTTTGGAGGGAATGTTAGTAAAAGTTTAGTGGTTGTGGTTAAGTGCATGACGTCAACATTCATCGACCATCTCCCTGACCACCTTCCTCTGATCAAGCCATGAACTGTCTCTCTCCATCTTTGGAGGATGCATGAACTTAAAGACTTGGCCTAGTTTGACCTAGATAACTATAGCTCGGCTACTCATGATGATCTATTGCTTGTTCATTTTTTTATTTCGAAGTGCTTTGAGATGATTTAAAGCGTTATAGAAATGTAATATATATTGTAGTATTATTACTCTTCTACATCTTAAGATATTACATTCATTTGGAGGAGAATAATTATAACATTTCTACCTGCAGTTTTGTTTTCCCTCTTTTGCACATTTGACCAAATTAACCTAACTCGGGATTAGCTTCTGTGACCGTTGTGATCCTACTGGGATACCGCTATGGTGAATGCTGAGGAATTCAGCACTGTGGGGAGTGATTTGGTGTCATAATGATGAATGGGCCAAACCTTCAGTAGTGTTTCATCTCGGGTAATAGTTGAAAGGCAAAAAACTATCTCAAACGTCTCTATTTCTTATACATACAAAATGATGAACGGGCCTTTCAAACGGGCCTGAGCTTAAGAGTAGACTCAGTGCACCACACCTTTTTCTTAGTCACACACACACCCCTCCACACCCACCCACCCACCCACACAGACACCCCCACACACACACACACACACACACACACACACACACACACACACACACACACACACACACACACACACACACACACACACACACACACACACACACACACACACACACACCTTCTATTGCATGCATATTGCTTAGACCAGCCTCACTGGAAATCGGATAAGTGATCAACATATCAACACGCAAGTCGGCTTACAGTGACATAGTTTTGCGAGATAGCAACTTTTTAAAATTTCGGCTGATACATTTTTGATCTGGGCTGACAATTAGTTCTTTATTTCCCTGAGTTTACAATTAGACTTCTCATTGACTAATGTCATTTACACAGATGCACTGTAGATGTTTTCCTGTCAGCGGCTTATTTTTCCTACCCTCTGAATGTCCTCTTTATCCAAGGTTGCTTGATACTGTATATTCAGTTGCTACTCCCTGAAGGATCTCAGTTTTCAGGCTTCTCAAAGGCTGTTGTTGATTATATTAAGGCTGGTGTCCTCGGTCCCATTTACTCCTCTGCTTAACACCTTAATATCAAAGGTCAGAAATTAAAAAGATGTAGCAATTCCTTTCAAATCTTCCATTAGCCTAATCACAAATTGTGATCTCAGACCTGTAGTTGTTAAACCATTAGGCAGGTTCATCTCAAGGTTCTCTTTATGTCTTTTCAGTTTAAAATAATCATAATCACTTTATTCGCCAAGTATACACACACACACACACACACACACACACACACACACACACACACACACACACACACACACACACACACGCACACACACACACACACACACAGAATTTGACTTAACGAATAGGTGCTGCCAGCAATAGAAATTGTATAGACAGAATACAGGCGTTGAGTCAACAGAGGGAAACACCTATTTACCTCGTTATCCTTGCACCTGTTCAAAGGTCTTAATAAAAACTGGTCGTCCACATACACTATTTCAGTATGAGGTTGGGTTGTAATCCTATCTACCCAATGTTGAAAGATGAGAGGTTACGTTCTAGCAATCCTCTGTTTTAAATGCTGCGTTTACACGCGCAGTAATGTTTTTCACATTGTCTTGGCTGTAGCCAAGCAGTCCAAATCTTTCTCTTGGTGGTAGCCTAGCAGTGTAATTTCTTCAAAGCAGGGCTATCCCTGGAAGATCTGGGAAATGGCAGAACAGTAAACCCCAGTCAACCAGACGGGACTCGGTTAGGTTTATATCAACACTTCTACGGTAGAATCACTGAACACACTCCCATAGTTTTCATTACTTTTCGTGTCAAGAGAACATTCCATTTGTCCTCAGATCCGTCTTGAAGGAACATGTGGTAAGTTACGGCTTGCTAGCTCATGTAATAAACATGCGCTGTGTTTTCCCCTGGCGTATTCGTTCACACCAGGTCAAACCTTCACTATATTATCTCTGACGTTTGAATTACGATATTGCTTGCAGTCTAATCTTTGTAGAGAAATGTTTATTTTACTGTATTTTTTTTGTTTTGTTTTGGTGATAATGAACTTTGAAGATCTTATTTTCTGGATGTTTCTCTTCTGAATAGGTGTGAATGATGTTAATTATTGTATACCACATGAACTATACAAAAACCTAGGGGTGGTTTTGCCATATCTCATTTTGACCTTCGCCATCATAGTCCAACTATGCCTAGTTCTTGACTAGTAAAATGAGGAGTATTGGTTTTGGATGCTCAGTTTACTTCTCTAATTGACTCAATTGAAATGGAAGAGACCCAAACCATGCCATATCTATAATACATTATTGTATTCTTTGTCAGGTTATTGGATGCTTGTGAATCACCTCATATTGTAATCAAGATTGTAGTCACTTGTAATATCAAATATTTAAAAAATGGGATTGAACACCATGTTTATCTTCAAATGTTAACGTTTCAATTACATGGTGAAGCTTAAAGGAACCTTCTCAAAAGTCCCAGACAATGTTGCAGCAGAGAGATATTTGGCAACCGCTCACCCTTATCATTATATTTACAATTTCTAACATGGATCCGGTGGCAGACATGCAATTTATCATGTACTTTCGTCTCTTTAGGTGGAAAATGATAGGTAGCACTTTGAAATTCCAGCTCCCCGGTTGGAACTCTTGGCATTCACCTGTGTGTGACAGACATTGTTTGGCGTCTGGAGAACTGGCCACTGGACCTAACCCATCAGCAGTCCACTGAGAAATGGTCAGAATGTCCAATGCTAATATGTTTCTTAGCTACATTTACATTCTAAATTAATTAAAATAATTGTCTTGTACTGTTCTTCTTTTTGGTATAATTGTGCTGTCAATGTGTTTTCAGTGTTGTCAATGTTAGCTTTACAGTGGCCACACATTACCTCAAATATTTTCTAACCTTTTGAATGTTAATGAAAAATAATCTAACCTTAATTAAGGTAACTGCATAACTGTCCAATTCAACTCATTTTGCCTTGCTGATTGATTGACTGGTTTAAATCTAATCAAAGTGTGGCATGCCAAAGTGTCTAGTAATTGTGAAAAACCTCACACTTCCATATAACCCTTTCAAAATGTGTAACAAGTTCCAGAGATAGTCCATAATCAGTCATCCATAACGTAATGCCTGAGATTGTTTCATCTGAATCTAATGACTTCACATTTTGACTATATAACCTCATTTCATAGTCTAGTGAGCAGCATGTGTGATAAGGGCAGGTGACAGAGTCGAACTGATAATCAGACCTTGGTCAAACAAAGTCACAGTATTTCAAATATATTCAACATATCTTGAGAGAGGTATTTGATAGTAAAGACACGGCACTGTCTTTACTATCAAATACTTCTCTCAAGATATATACGTTTTAACAGTTTTAACAGCTTTGTCCTTCATTGTTACATGTACATTCTACACACATTTTACATACATGGCACTTTTTAAAATATATGTTTGTATTTTTGCCATTAGTTACATAGCAAGAATAAATTAATTTTATATATTGACATACAGTGCATTTGGAATGTACTCAGACCACTTCACTTTTTCAAAATTTTGTTACGTTACATCCTTATTCCAAAATGAATTCAATTCTTATTTTTCCCTTATCAATCTACCCCATAATGACAAAACAGATTTTTATACATTTTTGCTATTGTGTTAAAAATAAGAAATGTTTTAAAAATAAGAAAATATCACATTTACATAAGTATTCAGAGCCTTTACTCAGTACTTGGTTGAAGCACCTTTGGCAGCGTTCACAGACTCGTCTTCTTGGGTATGACACTACAAGCTTGGCACACCTGTATTTGGGGAGTTTCTCCCATTTTTCTCTGCAACTCCTCTCAAGCTCTGGCAGGTTGGATGGGGAGTGTTGCTGTACAGCTATTTTCAGGTCTCTTCAGAGATGTTCGATCGGGTTCAAGTCCGGGCTCTTGCTGGGCCACCCAAGGACATTAGGGACTTGTCCCGAAGCCATACCTGCCATGTCTTGGCTGTGTGCTTTGTGTCATTGTACTGTTGGAAGGTGAACCTTTGCCCCAGTCTATGGTCCAGGTTTTCATCAAGGATCTCTCTGTACTTTGCTCCATTCATCTTTCCCGCAATCCTGACTGGTCTCCCAGTCCGTGCCGCTGAAAACATCCCCACATCATGATGATGCCACCACAATGCTTCACGGATGGTGTCAGGTTTCCTCCAGACATGACACTTGGCATTCAGGCCCAAAAAGTTCAATTTCTCATGGTCTGAGAGCAGTGACGTCACTAGACATTCAGAACATCCGGGGCTCAGCCCTGAAGACCTGGGGCTGCCTCTCAGGTGTGCGTGCTTAGTCCCCTCCTGTACTATCTGTTCACTTTATGACTGCATTGCCAAGCACGACTCTAACATCATCATTAAGTTTGCTGATGACACAACAGTGGTAGGCCTGATCACAGACAGCAATGAGACAGCCTATAGGAAGGAGGTCAGAGACCTGGCAGTGTAGTGCCAGGATAACAACCTCTCGCTCAATGTGAGCAAGACAAAGGAGCTGATCGTGGACTACAGGAAAAGGAGGGTCGAATAGGCCCCCATTAAACGGGGGGCCTGACGGGGCTGTAGTGGAGCCGTAGTGGAGCGGGTCGAGAGTTTCCAGTTCCTTGGTGTCCACATCAGCAACAAACTATCATGGTCCAAACACACCAAGATAGTCGTGAAGAGAGCATAACAACACCTTTTCCACCTCAGAAGTCTGAAAAGATTTGGCATGGTTCTCCAGATCCTCAAAAAGTTCTACAGCTGCACCATTGAGAGCATCCTGACTGCTTGGATCACCACTTGGTATGGAAAATGCTCGGCATCCGAACTTAAGGCGCTACAGTGGGTAATGCGTACAGCCCAGTACATCAATGGGGCCAAGCTTCCTGCCATCCAGGACCTACAGTATATACTAGGCGGTGTCAGAGGAAGGCTGAAAAAATTGTCAAAGACTCCATTCACCTAAGTCATCGAATGCTCCCTCTGATACCGCACTGCAAGTGGTGCCGGAACACCAAGTCTAGGTCCAAAAGGCTCAAATGACCTCAACAAACCTGCACCTGTATATAGTCTCTTTATCGTTATTTTATTTTGTTACTTTTTATTCCATTTTTTACTTCAGTTTATTTAGTAAATATTTTCTTAACTCTATTTCTTGAACTGCGTTGTTGGTTAAGGGCTTGTAGGTAAGCATTTCATGGTAAGGTACCTGTTGTATTCAGCGCATGTGACAAATACATTTGAATTGATCAGTGCCGTAGCAATATGGAGTATTCTGAACAGACACACACACACGCAATATGAACAACAGGCAAATAACTTTTACCTGAATTGAGCTAAAGGTAAAATCTGGAATTATTTATGTTCTTTAATGATATTAGCAGTTCACTCAATCTTAAACCTGATTAACTCTCAAGTGACTTACCCTTCCCTAACCACAATACCGGTGTTCTCTCTCTCTCCGTCACTTTAGCGACAGAATCGACAGGCGTGCAGCAATGGGGCGAAACTGATGAGGTTGGCTTAGATTGTTGACAACATCCAAGCTATATTTCGTCTCCAATGTTAATTGAAAACAAACACATTTGCATAATGACCACTTATTGTTACAGTTGTTGGTTAGCTAGCTAGCGAATTTGATCCTTATTTGCAATGACATGAAATCTGCCAAAATACATCAAAACATGTTCATGATATCAAGAACATGCTGAAGTAAGCCACATGGTAGTGTCATTCTTGCTAGCAATCTGCCGTCCAGAATCACATCAGGTTGACTTCTGCCCCATGGAAGCACATCGTTTTCAAACCCATCTATGTAGCTACTGTAGATGCTAAGTAATTAATTGTACACACACACACATCTATTAACTTACTCCTGCAAATGCAACATCCGTCTTTGTCTTCGCTGAGCTGAATCTCTTGCCTTCTTTCTCAAGAGGAAATTCGGTATGTCCATTTTCTATAAATTGGAAAAAAATGTTAACTCAGCTATCCAGCTTAGTTTTTTCAACAGATAGCTAGCTAATTGAGCTGACGACCAAAAGTAGCTAACATCATGTTAACCTTAAAGTAGCTCGCTATCTTTATTAGTAATTTTTAGCATATTTGAACAGTACTTGATTAGACAGTAATTGGATAGTTAGTGATACTTTGTTTGGTGGTGATCTGAGCTCAAGCAGTTGTATTAAGTGTCCAGATAGCTAATCAATAACTGTACTGTCAAAACTTTGCTCATAAAATGTGCTAATAGCAGCACTGCTAGCTAGACTTGGTAGTCCCGAATGTTAGTTAGCTTAACATTATCTGTCAGTGCAGCTTTTGAGTCAATATCCTGAAATGTAAGTTACTCGAATCTGGCTTACTGTGAGGTCAATAACCGAATAACATCATCATGGGCTAACAAAATGTTCTATAGTAATAACAAGCTCCCAACGTTTACCTCCGGTTCTCCTTCTCATTTTTGCGCACTCTCCCTCAGAGAATGAACAGTCGCCACGCGCGCTGAAATTGAATTTCTTTGGACATATCAAAAATTACTTTGTAAAATCACTTTCAGTCTGCCTCCTAAAGTGCCACCGTATACAGCATTTCTAGTTTTAGGCAGCACTTAAAGGACAGGGAAGGCCAGGGCTCATGTTGGGAGCATTTATTGCAGTGTGTAATGGTTTGTTTTCCACCATCCCAGCAGCGCAAAAGACTCGGGCTGAGACAAAATAATTCGGGGCTAAAGCCCTGAAAGCCCGGTTCTGGTGACATCAATGTCAGAGCGCTAAGAACCTTGGCGTGATCCTGGACAACACCCTGTCGTTCTCAACTAACATCAAGGCGGTGGCCCGTTCTTGTAGGTTCATGCTCTACAACATCCGCAGAGTACGACCCTGCCTCACACAGGAAGCAGCGCAGGTCCTAATCCAGGCACTTGTCATCTCCCGTCTGGATTACTGCAACTCGCTGTTGGCTGGGCTCCCTGCCTGTGCCATTAAACCCCTACAACTCATCCAGAACGCCGCAGCCCGTCTGGTGTTCAACCTTCCCAAGTTCTCTCACGTCACCCCGCTCCTCCGCTCTCTCCACTGGCTTCCAGTTGAAGCTCGCATCCGCTACAAGACCATGGTGCTTGCCTACGGAGCTGTTAGGGGAACGGCACCTCAGTACCTCCAGGCTCTGATCAGGCCCTACACCCAAACAAGGGCACTGCGTTCATCCACCTCTGGCCTGCTCGCCTCCCTACCACTGAGGAAGTACAGTTCCCGCGCAGCCCAGTCAAAACTGTTCGCTGCTCTGGCCCCCCAATGGTGGAACAAACTCCCTCACGACGCCAGGACAGCGGAGTCAATCACCACCTTCCGGAGACACCTGAAACCCCACCTCTTTCAGGAATACCTAGGATAGGATAAAGTAATCCTTCTCACCCCCTTAAAAGATTTAGATGCACTATTGTAAAGTGGCTGTTCCACTGGATGTCTTAAGGTGAACGCACCAATTTGTAAGTCGCTCTGGATAAGAGCGTCTGCTAAATGACTTAAATGTAAAATGTAAATGTAATGTCTGAGAGTCCTTTATGTGCCTTTTCACAAACTCCAAACGGGCTGTCATGTGCATTTGACTGAGGAGTGGCTTCCGTCCGGCCACTCTACTATACAGGCCTGATTGGTGGAGTGCTGCAGAGATGGTTGTTCTTCTGGAAGGTTCTCCCATCTCCACAGAGGAACTCTTCATTGACCAAAGCTCTTCTCCCCCGATTGCTCAGTTTGACCTGGCGGCCAGCTCTCGGAAGAGTCTTTGTGGTTCCAAACTTCTTCGATTTAAGAATGATGGAGGCCACTGATGTTGGGGACCATCAATGCTGCAGACATTATTTGGTACCCTTCCCCAGGTTTGTGCCTCGACACAATCCTGTCTCGGAGCTCTACGGACAATTTCTTCGACCTCATGGCTTGGTTTTTGCTCTGACATGCAATTTCAACTGTGGAACCTTATATAGACAGGTATGTGTCTTTCCGAATCATGTCCGATCTATTGAATTTACCAGAAGTGGACTCCAATCAAGTTGTAGAAACTTCTCAAGGATGATCAATGGAAACAGGATGCACCTGAACTCAATTTCAAGTCTCATAGCAAAGGGTCTGAATGCTTACGTAAAATAAATATTTAAGAAGTTTTTTATATATATTTGCAAAAATGTTTTTAAAAAATCTGTTTTTGCTTTGTCATTATGGGGCATTGTGTGTAGATTGATGAGGGAAAAGAATAAGGCTGTAACTTAACAAAATGTGGAAAAAGCGAAGGGGTCTGAATACTTTTCCAAATGCACTGTGCATTCCATTTAGATAGATGTACATTATACATCGTATTTTCCATCATAACTATTATAGAACATGAGCATCCATCCCACCTATCTCTGTAAACCTCCATTTTATGATTTCCATGTGCCATATATGTTTCAGCTGTGATGTCTCACAGTATCCATAGTATCTACAGACTGTAAATGGAAGCTAAATATTTTGGACTAAAAGTATTATTATATTGTTCATTCATTGACTATGGTTCTCCAGATCTCCCAACAAATGAACAGGGTTAGATACATTTTGTGATTTTTTTTCAGCCATTCCTGAACCTGTGACAAGAAACAAGCTAAATAGGGGCAATTCCAAAATAAGTGATGTAATTATTGTGTCTCCTCGAAGCAAAATCTGCCGAGCTGAGATGGTTGCATGCACCTGAAAACCTATATTTGTGAATGCAATGTATTTGGTATTGATTTTTGGGATTTTTAATTACGTACAGATATTATTGAAAAAGAGTGAAATATCAAATGTTAGATGTCATTGCTGTATCATTCAAGCTAAGGGCAGGTACTGAAGTTGTAAGCAATTGCTGTAACACTCATTAAGGGCTGGTACTGAAATGGGATTATTACAGGATGTGCAGCACGAGGCTAGTTTAAGTGCCTGGCTCCAAGTTTGTTCACATGTTGGAAATAGAGCACTCCATCTTGCTTCACAAGCATGTAGGTGCCCACTCATCTTACCTGCATGCTAGCCGTGCCATTCATTTTGATAACTGCATTAGTGGCAGCCACCCAACATAAAGGGGTCCTCGACTGGGTCAGGAATAATACAATGAAAGAGTTTTCTGGCAAGGAGCCGTATCGTCCTTCTGAGTGCTCGAACCACCTAAGAATTGATTCATCCAATCTTAATATTGTCTGACAGTTTTGTGAATGTCGTGCACGTTTGAGGGAGACCCAGTATGTTTAAAAAAAATAAAAATAAAATTATACTCTGGGACTTTGGAGTAATGAGTGATGTAGGTGTAGATTAAGTATCAGTGTGTTTGAGTGTTTCTCTTGCATCCGGTTTCTTAAAATAAAAAAGAGAGGTGTTGGAGCCCTGCCGAAGCTAATCATACTCAGGGAAGCATCCATCACTCGGTGTGCACGCTTACTATTTGGAATGAACTCCAACATAGAGGTCAGCTGGTGTTGTACCGCTTAATATTTCATAAAAAGCATCCCTCAACTATTTCATTTTAAGCCAAGAAAAGCCCCCACATTTCAAGTATGTATGACCTGTTAGAGAACGATCTTGTGATGTAACAAGTAGGCCCATTAGTAAAGCCACCATTACTAAAACCAATTTTAAGAATATGTTACATGGTGTTCATCTAGTACCTTGGGTACTGAATGTTTCATTATAATGCTGCATACTAAAGAAAACCCAACCATGGCTTTTTTATTGTATGGGTGTAGTAATAATCTGTTCAAATGCATATTTCCCAACTAACCTTGCACTGGTGACATCTACACATCAAAGGGACACAACAGTAGAAATCAAAAAGTTTGTTTGAAATGCCATACAGCTCAGAAAATCCATTGGGGGAGATATAGATACAGTGGTTGTGGATTATTCATATCAAAGGTTGAATGTAATAGCTGGGAAACTTAATTAGAGGCCTACAAATCTGCTTAGGGGCACCATATTTCCCCCCTTATCAGCAACTGCAGACCGGTTTATCTACGAACTCCTACATTAATTAACTTATCACCATGAATCATGGTCACAATGCACCAAAGGCAGCAGTCCGAGATGGGGAACAACACCCCCTCCCTTCCTTCGTCGTCGTCATGGTTTGTCCATTGCAACACTACCCCCCCCCCCCACAAAAAAATGATGGCACATGAGTCAGTGAGGATAAAGATCAGGACGAGAACAATTGATACACCAAAACAAGTCTGGGAAGTGTTGGTAAATTGTCCTTCTCTATAGTAAGGTTAATTATGAAGTGTTTTTCATTCAAATATGGCTGATAGAAAGGGTTGAAATGGAAACTGAGCAATTATAAACTATTGTATACCTGGCAGGATTTAAGGAGAATGAAATGCATGTTCTCAAATGCTTCTTGTTTTATTCCCCTCTGCAAAATTGCCCAGCTCTCTCTCTCTCTCTCTCTCTCTCTCTCTCTCTCGCTCTCTCTTTATCTCACGGTCTGTCTGTCTCTCTCTGAAATGTTTGGAAGGATTGGAAAGGCTCTAGAGCTTTCACTCTACATCTCACCGCACAGGATGTCACTGTCTCCTCTCCTCTTCATCTCTCCCTCTCTTCATAGAACCTCCCTCCCTCAGAGCATCACCTAATTATATCTGTTTAGGTACTTCTAATGCATGTTTTTTACCAAAACAATATGAGCGTTAGCACAGTGACTGGAAGGCAACAGGTACGGTAGCATTGCTACTGTACCTGTATGACTCCCAGTCATTGAGCGAATGCTAGTTCGCATTGACTCGCGAAACTACTGCGAACGTCCTTCATAATGCATGCCGAGACATACAAAATGGTGTCCACAAATGCCAGAATCTCGCAGTATCCCTTTAATATAGGTCTACCT
The DNA here is from genome assembly GCF_034236695.1 of Oncorhynchus nerka. NCBI lineage: Eukaryota > Metazoa > Chordata > Actinopteri > Salmoniformes > Salmonidae > Oncorhynchus > Oncorhynchus nerka. Next base: position 58,899,981 of record NC_088400.1, read on the forward strand.
CATAGTTAATTAATATTGTAATGTGTCTGCTTCAGGATAGAGGTTCTTTAGCAGCTTGTTTATAGCAAGTTGTGCTGTTGCGTCGAGTGGGCGATAGAAAACCCCAGAGACGAGGACAGAGATAGCGGGAAGGAGCAATGGAGGAGGAAATCAAAGTTTTTTTTCTTCTGAACTGTACTCTGTCTCAGCAGAGGGAGCAGCCTCAGCCAAAGCCTCAGCCAAAACTGCAGCGTAATGTGTTAGTGTAGGTCCCGACAGTGAGGGTAAACACAAAAAAAGCCCCCACAAGTGATAAGCTGCAGTAAGAACGAGGATCCTTGCTAATCTCCTAAACATGATTTTCCATACTGCTTCATCCACCATGCCTCTGGATTAAAGGCATTCTATTAAAGAGAGAGGCTTACCATATGGTGTAAGGACGGAACCAACAGTAGTTTGGGGTTTAGCCGTGTTTCTTTCAATAGCCTTTTAAAGAGCATTTGCTCGTTTTGCTGCAGAATCAGTCTTCAGTGAGAAAGGGGAGAAGTGGCTCAAAGAGGACTTTGAATAATTACCCAGTTTTGCGTCACTCTTTGCCAAAACATTTTTTTAAGAAAAAAAAAAGTTACATTGAGAGAGGCCAAACAAGTTATGCTTAGTCTTGGCTTGTGTCGCCTTACACCATAATGCAATCTGTTTGATCACGCTCCAGCTGTTTGTATCTTTGGGACCATGCTGGGGTTATTCTCCTATAATTGGATGTGTTAATTGCTTAGCCTGCCAAAGTCTGCCAGGCCAAATTTGTCTTCAGATAATACAGCAAGAGGTGCTCTAATTACAAATACGCCAACATAGTTTTTTTGAGTGAAGACAATAATACAGGAAACATGTAATAACAGGATGGACACTAAAGAAACAGGCCATTTTGTATTTCATAAATCCTTGTTGTCGTCCACAGACATGAGTTGATGTGCTGCTAGCTACAGTTTCATCATGGTTATATTGTGGCTATAGAAAACAGGGGAATTAGACCAGGGATAAACATGATTAATATAGATACGCTACAGATTTTTCCACTAGAGAGTATGCCCTCTGAGATGCTGCACTATAAAACGCTGTTCCCCCACTGATCTTGCATAGAAATGCTTTAATAACCCATACATAAACAATACATAATTTCACACATACAAGGTATACATACCTTGTCATTGTATATCAGCGATGTCTTCATTGGGAGGTTGCTTTTGTCACATGATGTATTCATCATTATATATATATATTTTCACCCCCGAGTACAATGACTCCCAATCACGACCGGATGTGAAACAGCATGGATTCAAACCTGGGACTGTAGTGATGCCTCTTGCACTGAGATGCACCACTCGGGAGATGACCTAGTGTAATAAGATATCTCTCTATATATATTTATTTTGCTCCTTCTCAATTTCTTTGGTGATCTCTCTAATTATTTATTAATTTTTTTTTAAACCTTGTTTTCTTCCCAATTGGTAGTTACAGTCTTGTCTCATCACTGCAACTCCCGTACAGACTCAGGAAAGGCAAAGGTTGAGATCCATGCATCCTCCAAAACACAACCCAACCAAGGCACACTGCTTCTTGACACATTGCCCACTTAACCCAGAGGAAACACCATGCACCTGGTGATCGTGTCAGCGTGCACAGCGCCGCGCCCACCACAGGAGTCGCTAGTGAGCGATGGGACAAGGACATCCCTGCCAGCCAAACCCTCCCCTAACCTGGACTACGCTGTGCCAATTGTGTGCTGCCCCATGGGTCTCCCGGTTGTGACCGGCTGCAACAGAGCCTGGATTCGAACCCAGAATCTCTACTGGCACAGTTGAGCTTCTGGCACAGTGCCTTAGCACAGTGCCTTAGACCACTGTGCCACTCGGGAGGCCACTCTCTCTCTATTTCTGTCTCTCTGTCTCTTTTTCTTTGGTGATCTCTCTATTTCTGTCTCTATTTCTTTGCTGCTCTCTCTATAATTGTCTCTCTCTGTATTTCTTTGGTGCTCTCTCTCTCTGTTTCTTTAGTGCTCTCTCTTTCTTTTGAGCTCTCTCTTTCTTTGGAGCTCTCTCTATTTCTGTCTCTCTCTCTATTTCCGCCTCTCTGTCTCAATTTCTTTAGCGCTCTCTCTCTCTATTTCTCTCTCTCTCTCTCTCTCTCTGCATGTAATGAACACTAAGTTGATGCAGGTCTTATCAGATATGATCCTGTGATAAATCTATTAAATCAGTACCTTGGACATCCTTGATAATTGTTGTGGCTGTCCACGAGAATCCAAATAGATCAGGTTTGCAATGAATAACTTCAATCAGACCCCCTCTCACCCACAGAGCGGGGGAGGAAAGAACTAGAAAAGATGAACAACTCACGTCCTGTTGTAAATCAAGGGGAGAAGATTCAGGAATGTCCTTTGTTTCTTGATACTTTTTCCCGCCGAAACTCTAACACGTTCAAAGGTGAATACTGGAACAATATTTCTAACATAGAATGTGGGGAAGGGTCAGAGGCGATCTATAGAACAGTAATGTCATTTGTTTGTTATTTTGTTATGTAATTAAACATGTTATAAAGGAAATACTGTAACTTGGAAAGTACACCCACTACATGTACGATGTTTCCATACTATGCATTGTGCAATCAATATATGAAAAAGGACAGTGTTTTTGTTAAGAGAGGGATGTGATTTGAGAAACTATAAGAGATAATTGTTTTACATAACTTTGTCCAAGTGACAAGTCACACCCCCGAGTGAGGTCAGAGAGCGTGTCAGCCTCACAGAACTGCCCCTTTTGAACAAACTGTATAAATGATGAGTTAAGAAATGAACAGACTAGACCAGAAAAGTGTCAAGCTGCAGCTGTCTGTTTAAAGTGGTTTGAACTATGAATCTCAACATGAGGTAAAGATGATAAACTCACCTCCCAGACAATCACTGGTATGGTTGATTAGCTGTCCTAAGTAAAGTGTCTTCGAAAGCTAATTTAAGTAGGACCATTCTACTACTTTGCTCAAACCATTGTATTACGCTACTCTCATCACCCCACTAGGAACCATCGGCACAGCTGGCTAGCCTATCTTAAAAGAAGCATCTTCAAGAGCGAATGGATGGAGAATAAACTCTGTAGTTCTGTTCAGGACTACACAACACGTCACCGGATACCGGACAACTACAAAGAAGGACAACAGTATAATACTTGTTGGAACCCTTTTGGACAATCAGAGCCTTACAAGCGTGCCGTGAAAAGGCCCAACTCCCACCTGTTCACCGAGAGAGATCCGAAGAACACAGACATTTCACGTAAATACATACATGATTTCTTTCTCAAAGCGGGCTGCGGTTCGTGTATGTGGTTACGTTAAGTGTCTCTGTCCCCCTCTCTATCTCTTTTGTAACAGGCAGCCACGTTGTTGTCATTTCGCAAGAGACCTGTCTTTAATATATTGAGTGTGTATGTTTATCCTGTGTTGCCATTTAATTAGCTAGTAAATATATAATTAAACCAATTTGTGTAGTACTGAATCATAAGTAATGCTCAGGTTTTTGCAGATGCAAAGAGGTTACGACTGTTCAGAACGATGATATGATATGAGGTTATGATTAAGAAGTTGACTGTTTATAGATGAGATAGGTAAAAACCTTGAGAGATTAATTTGGGAGATGATAACTCTTTAACCCTTGTGTGGCATTCATATTTTTGTTATTCACCCAATGTTCGTGGGTCTGATGGACCCACAACATTATTGGGTTTTTAAAACAATTCAGCCATAACAATTTACATAAAAATACTTAATACTTCAATGTTGACTTTACAAGCAATATAGACAACATACATGGTTACTAATTTGCCACTTACCTCTGCCCGATCACATTTCTATAAAATGTGATTTTTGTAAACAAAATTCAATTATAATCAAGACATGGGTGGAATTTTTTCATCACTATTGATGTTCATGGCTTTGAACTGAACAAATTGGAAGGACAATCTTTACATACAGTATTTTCGGGAAATGATAAATGAGCCACATTGAACACAAATTAAGGCCGGTCCATACACCACATGAGGGACAGAATTTTACTGTGTGTGTGTTGCAAATGTATTTCTTGCACTTGATGCATGTTCACTGTTTCTTCCTGTCCTTCTTGTGTCCACACACATCACAGCACTTCTACTTGTTGCTACCGGCTGTAATCTAGACTGATGAAAACACTTAGTTCAGGAATTTTACCAACATATCACCCCCTCTCTCACTCACTCACATGATAGTTACAGCAGGCCAAGGTAGGAGAGTCAGACACAGACACATGCAATAACATCACTAACATTTACTTGCGGTATTGGAGTTGTTGGTTCTGTGGGTCGCGCAGATGGGGCACCAGCATCCTCCTCATGATGGCTGCAGAAGCTGGGGTCCTTGGGATATGTTGCCTCCTCTGAATTTGAGGTCTTACCAATGCCTTGCCCAGCTCCTCGAGAAAGAGCTTTCCTCTGTTACAATCTGGGTTCAACGCCATCCAGATAATAAAAAGCGTTGTACGCCGAGATGTCCAAGATGTTGAAGTATATCACAAGTGGCCAGTGTAGGGTTCTTCTTTTGCAGCTGTAGCCAGTCACCAGCTTGTCTAAATGATCCACCCCTCCTTTTGTGGCATTGTAATCTATTGTGATTTCTCTTTTTTTGATGTTCCTTGTCACAGATTCTTCCATCTACATGCAGCATATTCATGAGTACCACATTTTGCTTTTCTTTAGCACGTAGGACACTAGGGACGTGTCGGCCGTGAACACAAACTTAGAGGAATTGATAGGCCTGTTCCGTGTATTCACAGCTAAGGTGGGAGCTCTGGCTTGTTTTTCCGTACTGTTCCAACCATCGTCAGCTTCCTCTTCAGGAGCTCCTGTCCCAGCTTGTGGGAGGTAAAAAAGTTATTGCATGTGATGTTGTGGCCACGTGTCACGTCCAGGACAACCCGTATCCCTTGGTTCTTCTCAGGGGCTCCTCCATCTGGCTTCCCCGTATACACTTGCATGTTCCATACATATGATGAAGCAGCATCACAGGCAGTCCAGATCTCGATTCCATATTTGACGGGTTAAGACAGTATGTACTGCCTGAAGGGGCAGCGGTCCCTAAATGGCATAAGCTGCTCATCAACAGTAATGTTGGGCCCAGGGTTGTAAAACAGGGGAAGGCGGTCCACCCACTTGTCCCACACTGACCTGATTGCAGCTAGCTTGTCTCTCTGCCGCCGAGCTGGTCTGGTGTCTTGGTTTATCGAATCGGATAATCCTGGAAATAATGTGGACGTTTTCCAGAGACGTTGTTGCACAGAAAAGTTATCTTCCAGTTTCTGCATCCCATAGGGATCATGTGAATTCCCCATTGGATCTGAAAACACCAGCAATGATGAGATCCCCAAAGTATGCATGTAAATGAGTTTGGTCCATCTCCTTCCATTTCTCTCCAAAAAAAACACCATCCCTCTAAATTAGTGCAGTCCATAATGATTTTCTGGATGGTGTCTGGGATGAACAATTCAAAAGAAGACTTTATGTCCTGCACATGAGTAACCACCATCTGCGTCGGCCCTGGTTGCATCCTTATCACATTGGCAGCCATGCGGGGTGACTCATTCCTTTGTGCAAGAAGACCATTGAATTTAAGCATTTTTTGACATCCATATTTTTCCTCCTGCAGGCTGCTGATGAGCTGGTTGCTGACGGGCTGGTCCTGGGGCTGGCTGCTGACGGGCTGGTCCTGGCTGAGGGTCAATCTCATCCTCTTCTTCCAACTCACTGTCAGACTCCGAATTGGCAGAGACATGATCCTCATATTCTGAAAATTCTTCATCTTCCAAAGTGGAAGACACTCCTTCCACACCAGCTTCTCTCTCTGCAAGAATTATGTCTAAGGCCCTCTGAGCAGAGATTATGTTTACCATACTAATTGATTGTGGTAAGGAGCCACACATGCAAAGCTATTTATTTGTTGTATCCCTCCCCCAATTTGCACCTGGCTGGGGTAGAGTGTGGGAATATACTGCTTTTAAAAATGTTAAACAATGTATCGAAATAATGTATTGTATTAACATTGTGAAGATTCCCGCAAGACATTGTGTAGTTTCACATACTACATAGGGTAAAGCGTGCGAGAAAAGTGGGAGACAGGCATGGAGACAGACAGGTTCTTGGTACTATGTTGAAAATGTCAATATGTCAATATGACACCAATCCAGGTGTTTTCTTCTCTTGCTGGAATGCCTTTATGGCGCCCAGATGCTTCCAGATTTGAATTACTTCCAACAATAACAATGATTGTTATTTTATTGCGAAACAATGACATGCTATCAGCCGTATTTCAGGCAGCACAGTGGGTGGCAAAAAATATGAATTTCTCTCGAGCTGGCAATGTTGCTTACAGACTGAAATCACATTGTCGTATGATAATACAATTTGAAAGACCTAAAGCTAGACTCCAGTAGATTAGCATCTTGCGATTGTTTCCAGGAGAGAGAGTGTGTGTGTGTGTGTGGCATAATTACACTGGGCCTGTTTGGCTGTGGAACGGCTTTGACTAAACATGGATACCCCCTTAAGAAATGTTGAGCTTATTCATATCTCATCATTATGCATGGTGTTCTTATGAGTTAGCTCTTAATAAAAGAGAACTTGACAATGGACAGCTACTTTGGTTTGTTTGGTAAAAGATGATAAGACCAAATAGGCAATAAGGATAAAGCAGTAACATGAACTTGGCTGATGATGCTGTCTAGCAGACATATAGTTCAGTCATATCCTTTATCTTTTTCATTGTTATCTTTTTCAGATCCCCATTAGCGGACGCCTTTGGTATATCTCTTTGGTATATCAAATCAAATCAAATTCATTTATATAACCCTTCGTACATCAGCTGATATCTCAAAGTGCTGTACAGAAACCCAGCCTAAAACCTCAAACAGCAAGCAATGCAGGTGTAGAAGCACGGTGGCTAGGAAAAACTCCCTAGAAAGGCCAAAACCTAGGAAGAAACCTAGAGAGGAACCAGGGTATGTGGGGTGGCCAGTCCTCTTCTGGCTGTGCCGGGTGGAGATTATAACAGAACATGGCCAAGATGTTCAAATGTTCATAAATGACCAGCATGGTCGAATAATAATAAGGCAGAACAGTTGAAACTGGAGCAGCAGCACGGCCAGGTGGACTGGGGACAGCAAGGAGTCATCATGTCAGGTAGTGTCACGCCCTGGTCTAAGTATTTTGTGTTTATCTTTATGTATTGGGTCAGGCCAGGGTGTGGCATGGGGTTTTTGTATTGTGGTGTGTTTTGTCTGGGGGTTTTGGTGTGTATGTATTGGGATTGTAGCTAGTGGGGTTATCTAGCAAAGTCTATGGCTGTCTGGAGTGGTTCTCAATCAGAGGCAGGTGTTTATCGTTGTCTCCGATTGGGAACCATATTTAGGCAGCCATATTCTTTGAGTTTGTCGTGGGTGATTGTCCTTAGTGTCCTTGTTCCTGGCTCTATGTTAGTTTACACTAGTATAGGCTGTTTCGGTTTTCATTTCGTTAAGTTTGTTGTTTTGTAGTGCATTTGTATTGATTTGAGTTTTACGTTTTCATTAAACATGGATCGCAATCTACGCGCTGCGTTTTGGTCCGACTCTCCTTCACCACACCTAGAAAACCGTTACAAAATCACCCACCACCAACGGACCAAGCAGCGTGTTAACAGGCAGGAGCCACAGGAGAGGCAGTAGGAGCAGCAGCAGCTGCAGTGGGAGAGGCTGCACCACCTGGAGAAATGGACATGGGAGGAAGAACTGGATGGTAAAGGACCCTGGGCTCAGCCTGGAGAATATCGCCGCCCCAAGGAAGAACTGGAGGCGGCGAAAGCTGAGAGGCGCAGATATGAGGAGGCAGCACGGCGTAGCGGATGGAAGCCTGAGAATCAGCCCCAAAAAATGTCTTGGGGGGGCTCAGGGAGAGTGTGGCAGAGTCAGGAGTCAGACCTGAGCCAACTCTCCCTGTTTATCGTGAGGAGCCAAGGAGGAGACCAGAACCAGAGCCGGTGTTGGAGGTGAGCGAAACAGAGACTGTGAAGGAGTTAATGGGGAAATTGGAGGAGAGAGAAATGAGGGAGTTGCTGTGTTGGTGCTTTTTGCATGGAATTCGACCGACGGAACGTGTCGGGGATTTGATGGCACCTGGGTTAGCGCTCCATACTCGTCTTGAGGTGCGTGTTAGTCGGCTGGTGAAGTTGGTGCCAGCCTCACGCACCAGGCCTCCTGTACACATCCCTAGCCTTGCACGTCCTGTGCCAACACTGCTCTCAAGATCTCCAGTACGCCTTCACGGTCTAGCCCATCCTGTGCCACCTCCACACTCTAGTCCTCCCCGCACCAGGCTTCCTGTGCGTGTCCTCGATCCAGTACCACCAGTTCCAGCACCACGCACCAGGCCTTCAGTGCGCCTCGCCTGTTCAGCGCAGCCAGCGCTTTTCTCCTCTCCTGCGCTGCTGGAGTCTCCCGCCTGTTTAGCGCAGCCAGAGCCTTTCTCCTCTACAGCGCTGCCGGAGCCTCCCGCCTGTTTAGCGCAGCCAGAGCCTTTCTCCTCTCCTGCGCTGCCGGAGTCTCCCGCCTGTTCAGCGCAGCCAGAGCTGCCAGCCTGCATGGAGAAGCCAGAACTGCCAGCCTGCATGGAGCAGCCAGAGCTGTCAGTCTGCATGGAGCAGCCAGAGCTGTCAGTCTACATGGAGCAGCCAGAGCTGCCAGTCTGCATGGAGCAGCCAGAGCTGCCAGTCTGCATGGAGCAGCCAGAGCTGCCAGTCTGCATGGAGCAGCCAGAGCTGTCAGTCTGCATGGAGCAGCCAGAGCTGTCAGTCTGCATGGAGCAGCCAGAGCTGTCAGTCTACATGGAGCTGCCAGTCTGCATGAAGCAGCCAGAGCTGTCAGTCTGCATGGAGCAGCCAGAGCTGCCAGTCTGCAAGGAGCTGCCAGTCTGCATGGAGCTACCAGTCTGCAAGGAGCTGTCCGTCTGCAAGGAGCCGCCAGTCTGCCCAGCGCCGCCAGCGCCGCCAGTCTGCCCAGCGCCGCCAGTCTGCCCAGCGCCGCCAGTCTGCCCAGCGCCGCCAGTGCCCCCAGTCTGCCCAGCGCGCCAGTGCCCCCAGTCTGCCCAGCGCCGCCAGTCTGCCCAGCGCCGCCAGTCTGCCCAGCGTCGCCAGTCTGTCAGGATCAGTTAGATCCACCAGTCTGCCAGGATCCGCCAGAAGTGCCAGTCAGCCAGGATCCGCCAGTAGCACCAGTCAGCCAGGATCCGCCAGTCAGCCAGGATCCGCCAGTCAGCCAGGATCCACCAGTCAGCCAGGATCCGCCAGTCAGCCAGGATCTTCCAGATCTGCCAGTCAGCCAGGATCTTCCAGATCTGCCAGTCAGCCAGACTCTTCCAGATCTGCCAGTCAGCCAGACTCTTTCAGATCTGCCAGACTCTTCCAGATCTGCCAGTCAGCCAGACTCTTCCAGATCTGCCAGTCAACCAGACTCTTCCAGATCTGCCAGTCAACTAGATTCTTCCAGATCTGCCAGTCAACCAGACTCTTCCAGATCTGCCAGTCAACCAGACTCTTCCAGATCTGCCAGTCAACCAGACTCTTCCAGATCTGCCAGTCAACCAGACTCTTCCAGATCTGCCAGATCCGCCAGTCGGCCAGGATCCGCCAGTCGGCCAGGATCCGCCAGTCGGCCAGGATCTGCCAGTCAGCCTGGATCTGCCAGTCAGCCAGGATCTGCTGAGACCACCAGCCAGCCAGGATCTGGTAGATCTATCTACCTGCCTGAGCTTCCTCTCACTCCCGAGCTCTCTCTCACTCCCGAGCTCTCTCTCACTCCCGAGCTCTCTCTCACTCCCGAGCTCTCTCTCACTCCCGAGCTCTCTCTCACTCCCGAGCTCTCTCTCACTCCCGAGCTTCGAGCTTTCTCTCACTCCCGAGCTTTCTCTCACTCCCGAGCTTCCCCTCAGTCCCGAGCTGCCTCAGTCCCGAGCTGTCCTTCAGTCCCGATCTGCTCCTCAGTCGAGTGGGGTTCTGGGTGAGGACTACTAGGCCATGGTCGGCGGCGAGGGTGGACTATCCAGGGACGCGAGGAAAGGGGACTAAGACATTGACTGAGTGGGGTCCACGTCCCGCGCCGGAGCCGCCACCATGGACAGACGCCCACCCGGACCCTCCCTATTGTTTTGAGGTGCGTTCGGGAGTCCGCACCTTAGGGGGGTGGTTCTGTCACGCCCTGGTCTAAGTATTTTGTGTTTATCTTTGTATTGGGTCAGGCCAGGGTGTGGCATGGGGTTTTTGTATTGTGGTGTGTTTTGTCTGGGGGTTTTGGTGTGTATGTATTGGGATTGTAGCTAGTGGGGTTATCTAGCAAAGTCTATGGCTGTCTGGAGTGGTTCTCAATCAAAGGCAGGTATCGTTGTCTCCGATTGGGAACCATATTTAGGCAGCCATATTCTTTGAGTTTGTCGTGGGTGATTGTCCTGAGTGTCCTTGTTCCTGTCTCTATGTTAGTTTACACTAGTATAGGCTGTTTCGGTTTTCATTTCGTTAAGTTTGTTGTTTTGTAGTGCATTTGTATTGATTTGAGTTTTACGTTTTCATTAAACATGGATCGCAATCTACACGCTGCGTTTTGGTCCGACTCTCCTTCACCACACCTAGAAAACCGTTACAGGTAGTCCTGGGGCATGGTCCTAGGGCTCAGGTCCTCCGAGAGAGAGAAAGAAAGAGAGAAGGAGAGAATTAGAGAACGCACACTTAGATTCACACAGATTCACAAAGCACAGCCCCCACACCACTAGAGGGATATCTTCAACCAGCAACTTACCATCCTGAGACAAGGCTGAGTATAGCCGTATATCTCTTTTGTATATCTCTTGTATATCTCTTTTGTATATCTCTGGTATATCTTTGGTATATCTCTTTGGTATATCTCTTTGGTATATCTCTTTGGTATATCTCTTTGGTATATCTCTTTGGTATATCTCTTTGGTATATCTCTTTGGTATATCTCTTTGTATATCTCTTTGTATTTTCTTTTGTCTCTTCAAATAAAAAATGGACACATCATGTAACTACAGTATAAGCCAAAAAGGGACAAAATAACTGATATCCACTTTGTACTATGATAACCTTTCGACATCTACTTTGCTGAGTATAAGTGTCCAGCCATCTGATTAACAACTAAACCTCCTATTCCAAAAATACTATTTCCTTTTTTTGTTGTAAATATAACAGTAAATTTTATTTTCAGCTTATTAACAACTAAACATCCAATTCCAAAGACTATTCCCCTGAAGGAGTGATAACAACCAAACCGCAGACAGAGAAATTCAGAGAGCAAAAGAGCATGAGGCATGCAGTCACTTTTAATAGAACCTCATATTGGGTGATATTATTTATCTGGCCTTTATTGCCCTTTAAATTTCGGACAGTTGATTGGCAGTAGCCCAGAACCGTCAAGCCCCACTATTGGATAACAAATGGCATAGGCCTTAGCAATAATTGGCAAGCACGTGGGATGTTGTGAGCAGCAATAATATACTGGACAAATTATGCAGTTTGCCTCTTACCTACGGACAAGCAATTAAGGATCCAGCCATCTGATTATGAATAGCTTTTTACTAAACATGAGTAATATGAATTTTATGTTAACCTATTTGACTTTAATTGGAATACAGTCTGTTGAAAGAGCAAGCTGATTATTTCCCTCCTCCACCTAATCACCTATTTAAAGGTTTTCTCATAGTTGGCCACGAGTTGTCATATTGGCTTGAATGAACATTTTCAGGGATATGTTTCGTATTCACTTCATACTCACTTCACAGGTAGTTATTGCATGAATTGGATAAGTAAATATGAACACTTTACCACATACCTGGACATTTCTCTTTCCTGAACATCAATATAAGTTTCTCTCACAACACCTGTCAACTAGACTCCCATTTTACTGCTAAAGAGGCAATATTCAACAAGCCGGTGTGGGGAAATATGTTCTGGAAAGGGCAAGTTTGACAGAGATAACATAATGTCCAAATGGTAGATGTGTCCAGACAGAAAAGCACCTAAGGTCAGAATATTATTCTCTGTATTGTGTGGACTGACATGCTTTAATTGAGGGAATAGTGATACTCTTTGCATGTAAACTGAAACGCCATTCGGTGCGATCACTCAGGTTGCCAAGGCTCCTTCACATGGCTGAACGGCAAGCGTATGCACTCGAGAACAGAAGAGGGGTTCTGTCAGTGATTGAAACTATGAGAGCACTTGGGCTTGACAGTTGAGAGTCGTCATGTCTTCCACTTCATAAAGACATCATAGGCAGTGAGTTGACAGTTTTCCCAAAGCAAAAAAAAACACTTTAAAAAAGTTTTTGTACAGAGTTGAAGTAGGAACTATGCCGATCAAATGTACAGAAAATAAATTAAAGTTTAACCAGACTAGACAATCTCAAATCCTGCGAGATTATTAATATCATAGATGCATAAGGTCAAACAGTATGTGTCAAAAAAAATGTATAAAGCAGAAAGATATTAGCACTGTCAGATTTTATTTGGAAAAGTGGACAAGAAGACAAAAGTCTCCCATTGATGTGAATTGAAAAGGATTAAACCAAAACGTAAAGTTCTACACACGTATCTCAAGGCTGAATACCTTATAATGACAAGGCTTACATAATATAGAGATGTTTTAAAAATAGAGAGATCTCTCTGAGAAGGCCGTAGTAAACTGTGTCACTTCATATGCGATGCTTTTGTTCTTTGAGGATAATTCCTAGTATAAAAATGTGGTCATTCCCTATCATTAGGATCCAGAGGGGTTGTTCAACGCTGTACCCTGGGAAATAATGGCCCATTATTTTAGTCCCTAACGATATGAGGTGTGAAATGAATGTTGACTACAAGTTTAAACATAGCAATGGTGTTACAATGGCAGCCTACTAGCCAGAGAAACCCCGAAAACCAAGTTGCTAACACGGGAGTTGAACATCAACAATGGTCTTGAAATACAAACTGAACTGTTTCACTTGTCTCCTGTAAGCTGAAGACCAACGAGGAGGAGCTGAAGAAGGCAGGAACCCCCTGGAGCTGAACGGAATAAGTCAAGTAAAAGACAGAACGCAGGAAGTAGCAACTGGATATCATAATCTTACATGTTGAAGGAGGAACTGTAAAATATGGACCTTCTAAGCCTGGCGGCTATAGTGTTGGGCCAGGAACCGAAAGTTCGCTGGTTCGAATACCCAAGTTGACAAGGTAACAAATCTGTCGACTTGCCCTTGAGCAAGGCATTGAACCCTAATTAGCTCCAGGGGAGTTGTACCAGTAGGGCTGACCTTGTAAAACAACACATTTTTCCTGCACCTTTCCGGTGTATGTGACAAAACAACTTAAGTTTTTATTTTTTTCAAGGACAAATATTCAGGCAGGTGCAAATTAATATGGGATTTATTTACACAGCGCTGGTGATGGTAGTGATACATGTGTATATACAATGTATTCTGAAAGTATTTAGACATCTTGACTTTTTCAACATTTTGTTAAGTTACATTCAGTCTTATTCTGAATGTTTTCTGTGCCTCATTAATCTCCACACACCCCATAATAACAAAGCAAAAACAGTTAAAAAATATATATATATTAAAAATACAAAATTGAAATATTACATTTACATGAGTATTCAGACCCTTTACTCAGTACTTCTTGAAACACCTTTGGAAGCGATTAAGGACTCAGAGGATACTCAAGGACATTCAGAGACTTGTCCCGAAGCCACTCCTGCATTGTCTTGGCTGTGTCATTGTCCTGATAGTTCACCTTCAACCCCAGTCTGAGGTCTTGAGCACTCTGGAGCAGGTTTTCATCAAGGATCTCGCTGTACTTTACTCCGTTCATCTTTCCCTCGATCCTGACTTCCCTCCCAACTCCAATTGGGATGTCATGTGCCTTTTACTGTGGAGTGGTTTCCGTCTGGCCACTCTACCATAAAGGCTGATTGGTGGAGTGCTGCAGAGATTGGTTGTCCTTCTGGAAGGTTCTCTCATCTCCACAGAGGAACTATGAATATCTGTCAGATTGACCATTGGGTTCTTGGTCACCTCCCTGACCAAAGCTCTTCTTGTGGAATCATACTATATATAGAATGACACATTTACAGATAAAGCCTAAGCTTTGGTGATCATAAACTTAATATTCTAGAGCCACTGAAACAAAAATCACTTTGCACTGTGAATATCAAAATTAAACTTAAATGTTTGTTTTACAGATGAAATATGATGGATCCCGGGTCCAATGCTTCGCTTTGTGTGATGTATTGTATGAACAGTCTCTAGACATGTGGGCCATAGTTGTGTATGTTACTGAATATGAGAGCAGTTAGATACCTCCTCTTGTTAAAGTGTCTGGGCAAGTGCCTGAGGGACTATGGTTAGTCTGTGGAGCACTGCATGCATAGGATTTCCATTCCCTAGCTCATTTGCACAAACGTATTGGCATGAGAAAAAAGCAAGGCAACCACATTGAAACTGGGCCTATATGCAGCATGATAAATTATTACAATCCATAATTTCTCATACTGTCTCAGAACTGGGCAACTGTCATTTGAAATGGGTTGTTGTCACTGTAATATGCTAATTTCCTACATGTCAGTAACCAACGTTTATTTGAGTAAAAAAAACAAACACTTTGCATTACAGTTACAGGTAGTTAATGTCAGTCTATTCGCTATGACAAGCAAATGACTGTCATAAACACAAGATCTGCCACACACGCATCCACACATGATACCAAACAAACTCTCAGGGAGAACCCTAGTGCAACTATCTATTACATTTGTGATGCGTTTATTTTTGATTTAACCTTCATTTCGACAGGGAGTCATGCTGAGACCAAGGTCTCTTTCGCAGATGAGCATACACATCAACTGCAGTATTACAGCAGTAAACCTTCTCAGGGGAGTAAACTCGGTTCATAATTATCTTTAAAATCTGCTGCTGTATATTCCACTACTGTAGTTGAAGATAATCAGCGGACGCAGTGCGTTTTCATGTTCCACTGTATGTTTGGTATTTTTCGCTCATTAAATCTTGGGTTGGATCATGGATGTCTAGGAGCCTGGGGTTCCTAATGTATTATTTATTTGGGAGATGTCTGTTCATCTTCTGCCAGGCTTTTTGATCTTCTTTCATTATGGGATGTTCAATATTTATCAATGCATCGCCCCATTATACCGATGTGGATCCCCATTTTAGTTGCATACATCCTGGTTTCTAACACACATTTATCAGAAAGGGAGACCATGCTTATTGTTAATTCCTTGTTATTGCGTCAGATAGGAAAATATTCACTTGAAATGAATTCCGTTGGTACTGTAAAGGAAGGACATTTTAAGAGATAAGGGAGTACTGATCTTCTCCTTTCACAGATCACTTTAGTCTGATAAGGTGAATTAATATTTACCATGGTCCTCATATGCAATTTTTTTTGTTTAGGTTGTTTTTTCAAAACCTGATTCATGGAATTCCAATGTCCTAAAGTTGTTTTGAACATACACTACGTGGCCAAAAGTATGTGGACACCTGCTCATCGAATATCTCATTACAAAATCATGGGCGTTAATATGTAGTTGGTGCCCTCTTTGCTGCTTTAACAGCCTCCACTCTTCCGGGAAGGCTTTCCACTAGACATGGAACATTGCTGCAGGGACTTGATTCCATTCAGCCACAAAAGCTTCAGTGAGGTTTGGCACTGATGTTGGGTGATTAGGCCTGGCTCGCAGTTGACGTTCCAATTCATCCCAAAGGTGTTCGATGGGGTTGATGTCAGGGCTCTGTGCAGGCCAGTCAAGTTCTTCCTCACCAATCTCGACAAACTATTTCTATATGGACCTTGCTTTGTGCACGGCATTGTCGTGCTGAAACAGGAAAGGGCCTTTCCCAAACTGTTTCCACATAGTTGGAGGCACAGAATTGTCTAGAATGTCATTGTATGAAGTAACATTAAGATTTCACTTCCCTAGAACTAAGGGGCCTAGCCCGAACCATGAAAAACAGCCCTAGACCATTATTCCTCCTCCATCAATCTTAACAGTTGGCAGGTAGCATTCTCCTTGCATCCGCCAAACCCAGATTCGTCCATCGGACTGCCAGATGGTGAAGCGGGATTCATCACTCCAGAGAACATGTTTCTGCTGCTCCAGAGTCCAATGGCTGTGAGCTTTACACCACTCCAGCCTACGCTTGGCATTGTGCATGGTGATATTAGGCTTGTGTGCGGCTGCTCGGCCATGGAAACCCATTTCATGAAGCTCCCGATAAACAGTTCTTGTGCTGATGTTTCAGAGGCAGTTTGGAACTTGGTAGTGAGTGTTGCAACCAAGGACAGATGATTTTAACGCGCACAGTTGGCTGTCCCATTCTGTGAGCTTGAGTGGCCTTCCACTTTGTGGATGAGCCGCTTTTGCTCATAGACATTTCAACTTCGCAATAACAGCACTTACAGTTGACTGGGACAGCTCTATCAGGGCAGAAATGTGAGATACTGACTTGTTGGAATGGCGGCATCCTATGACAGTGCCACGTTGAAAGTCACCGAGCTCTTCAGTAAGGCCATTCTATTGCCAATGTTTGTCTATGGAGATTGCATGGCTGTGTGCTCGATTTTTATACAACTGTCAGCAACGGATGTGGCTGAAATAGCCAAATCCACTAATTTGTAGGGGTGTCCACATACTTTTGCATATATCATGTATTTCCACATCTGATGTATTAGCTGCATTAGCATTAGCAGTGGTATTAGCTGTGTGGTGGTTTTAGCAGGGTGGTTTTATGAAATCTCATTGTGTAATTACTTTCAAACTGTTTTATGCCATTTTTACTCAATGTCATAATTTTCCTTTTGAGACGGAACGCTTTCTGTGAGTCAATGACTAACAGTGCAGCCTTGACTTACTTTTGAAAGGGACATATTTTAAAACCTCGTAAGGAAACGCCACTTTTTTTCAATTTACGCCTAAAATGACATGCCCAAATCTTACTGCCTGTAGCTCAGGACCTGAAGCAATGATATGCATATTCTTGTTACCATTTGAAAGGAAACTCTTTGAAGTTGGTAGGAGAATACACATTAGATCTGGTAAAAGATAATGCAAAGAAAAATCATGCATTTTTTTTGTACCATCATCTTTGAAATGGAAGAGAAAGGCCATAATGTATTATTCCAGCCCAGGCGCAATTTAGATTTTGGCTACTAGATGACAGCAGTGTATGTGCAAAGTTTTAGACTGATACAATGAACCATTGTATTTCTGTTCAAAATGTTGTATCAAGACTGCCCAAATGTGCCTAATTGGTTTATAAATACATTTTCAAGTTCGTAACTGTGCACTCTCCTCAAACAATAGCATGGTATTCTTTCACTGTAATAGCTACTGTAAATTGGACAGTGCAGTTAGATCAACAAGACTTTAAGCTTTCTGACAATATCAGATATGTCTATGTCCTGGGAAATGTTGGTGTTACTTACAACCTCATGCTAATCACATTAGCCTACGTTAGCTCAAATGTCCCGCGGGACACTCACGATACGGTAGAACAACCACACAACCTACAGGTCAGGTCCATTAGGTTGAGGTACACCGGCTGCTTGAACATGAACATTCTTTTGAATTCATATTTTCTTAGTCGGAGTGTGTTAAGAATATTGTTCAACTCCTGCTAGTTTGTCTTATTTGATCAGAGAAACTCAATCTGCGGGATGCAGTTTAATCAGTTGAATGAATACAAGTGATCACACCACACCTGTGAAGTCTTCTCTCTAAGGTCTGTAAAATATTATATAATATTATATTATATTATATAATATTATATTATATAATAATATAGTATATAGCTGGCCCATCTGTTGCGAATTATTCAAAATTAAACTAAACATCCTGTAGAGGTGCTACAGACCTGATATCAATTGCATCTCCCCTGTACCTCATGGAAACACTTGATAATGATTAATTACCCAAGGTCGTGAGATGGTACACTCAGTAGGAAGTACAATCAAATGACGAGAAATCCAATTCATTATCACTAACGACTAATTTCCATTAATGAGCTTGTTTGGCAGATGCAGACTGCTTCATAGTCGGTGCAACTTTTAATTTCAATTTGGACGAAAGTTATGACTTCCGTGGCCCCTTAGGCCTGCTGACATTTGACCTTTTTTCAGGAAGTATCATTGGTGAAGTAACAAAAGCTAATCAACATCCATTGTCTTTGAGGAGTTGCTGAATATATTTTAAATGACCAGTTTGCTTCTTTGTCCGTAGATTTTGGTTGGAAAGGGAGGTCGTGGTACATTTAATAATTTAATCAGCTAGAGGCGGTACAACATATCATATAATCAAATCCAATTGAACCATTCCTTTATGTTCGAAAAGGCTGTACATGAGTTTTGTTCCAGGTCAATTTGACCCAATACATTAAACACACTATGCCACATCTAAATGTTGATGAGAATGTTCTCTTTCAAATGCTCATTTTCCTGGGTTGATAAACCCAATTGTTCAAAAGTTTGAGCCAAATGTTTTAAATAGTCGTCAATCCATCAGATCGCCTGTGATAATTTGTCAATACTCATTTTTAACTCAACTTCAGATCAGAGTTGCTCAGCCTCTGAGTATCATAGGGAAACCACACACATATATATATATGTGATCGTCATGGCCACACAATTCCTGTGCAGTAAGCAGATTGTTTCTAGGACACACTGTGCAAGAGTTATAGGTCAAATTGACTTCAGATCAGTGTTGTCAGCCTCTGAGCATCACAGAGAATTCATACCTTTTTTCTCCATTTTTCCAGCACGTTTATCCTGAGCGACTTACAGGAGCAGTGACAGTTAAGTGTCTTGCTGAAAGGCACATTGACCGATTTTTCCACTGGTTGCATTGGGATTTGAACCAGTGACTTTTCAGTTACTGGCTCAACACTCTTAACCGCTAGGCTACCTGCAATCAGCATGGCTGCACCATTCCTGTGCATAAAGCAGCTTGTTTCTAGGACAGATGCATCGTTCAAGAGTAATATAGGCCAAGGTCATTGTCAAATTGCTGGGGTCAAATTGACTTCAGATCAGTGTTTCTCATGGACAGATGATTGGTGAAGTAAACCATTTCGCTTTGGCTCTTCCGCTCTGATGGAACTATCAGAGCGTTGGACTATTCTGATATTACCACAAAAATAACCACATTCCCACAGAGAAGAAAACATGAAGACAATTTCTTTGAGTATTGACACTATCAAACTTAGTTTAATGTGTTGAGGAATTTTTGACTTTCAGTGTAGCTTTCCTAATATCGGTTTGGCTGTTTCCATTCATGAATTCTGGCTGTAGCAGAAGTAAATAATGGATTGTTGTAGATTCTGTCACCAGGGGCCTTCAGACTCAACTCAAGCTAAAGGGTAATTCGACCCAAATATAGATTTTGCCTGAACTATTCCTTTAATTGAGTGGATGTGGGGACATTCGGGCCAAACATTTGCATATAGAATCCTGACCATTTTAGGTTTTGCTGAGGTTGGTGTTCTGTTTCTTCAACATGGAAAGGTCATTGGCCAGACCGGTCCTTGGTGTTGCTAGTCACAATTGCATGTTTGCAATCAGCTAGAGTTTGCCAACTTGACAGCGGGAGGATGTCAGTAATAGCAGGGGTCAGTTCTCCCCATCATGTTGCTGTAAGGTGAATGCGTAATTGGCCTCTCTAGAGGGGATGTGAAGGGAATAATTATTTTGTCAACTCAGGTGCGCTGCCATAATGTTGTTATTAAAGTGTCATTAGCCAATATGTTTTGTCCCCACACTCTGCCACAAGTGGTGATACCCAGCTTTTCTTAGTTGCAGCTGATATTTTCATGCATGGTATCAGTTGTCACAAACAGAAGTTGAGGACTAGATCATCTACTCCCATTTCACTACTCAGTGATGCTATCTGGGTACTTATTTTCTTTCCTGTGACTGCAACCTCTCAGCCCCTCACATAATTATTCACCCTTGACTTTTCTTGTTGTTGTTCAGGAGGCAGGGATGAGTGGCTGGATCTTCTGCGTACCTAAGCAAGCAGAAATACATGCCAGAGCCAAGGGGCTCAAGATTATGCAATTAGCATGTATCTCACCAGACCGCATGGTGGGAGATGTATTCACTGTTCAGCCCCGTTCAGCCAACCCCCTGAGGGGGTTGAGTATCAGACGTCACTTGTTGTGCTCCAGCAGCATATGGCCAAACATCAAATCCAGGATTCATGAAGAGAAGGGGATCTCAGCACGGAGCAGACCAACTCCTCATCTCATATCTAGCACCCAGCCTAACCATGATAACACAATATATGCATACCCCCCCCCCCACCACCCCCTCTGCTTAAATTGCAGCATCATGCAGAGAAGGTTTTACAGATTAAATAGCGTCAAGGAATGCAAACACACATGCATGTGCTTGCACACACACTCCGAAGCGTCGGTCATTCATTTTGGATTGACACTAAAGAACAATGCAATCTGATTATGCCAATATGAGGGTCTCATTATAATGAGAGCAGTTGAAGCATTACCGCAGATTCATTTAAATATAGTAATCATAGAACTCTTGAAGGCCCTGTGGTTAGAGCAATTTGAGAATGAGAAAGCACAGGGCTGCTGGCTAAATTAACGATTGACTGCCTGCTACCAAGCGCCAGGAAATTTGGGAAGCTTTTTTTAAATTAAAATATATAGAATTATATGCCCTGTATGTCTGTCCTCTTCCCGTGGAAATTGATTTCTTCGTGACTCTGCCTGGCATATCATCGATGATAAATTGAACATTTTAGAATATAACATGAAGTAGAATTATTAAACAGAATCCTGTCGAACATAGTTGAAAACACAAATGTGGAGAAGCGCGCCGTTTCATAGTGATAGTAATAATGGATGAATGTCTGAAATGCAAAGCCTTGCCTGAATCTCCAATCTCAAACCATCTTCCGCATGTACCCCTCCAACACGTCAACAACCACTTAGAAACTGCAATCATTCATGTGATGCTAGTGAGTGCAGCCAAATTGAAATTGCTTGGCTAATTAAAGACATCCAACTCTCAGTATTGTGGATAAATAATTGGTCGGGGAAATTATACAGGAAGGCAACCCCAGCATATATCTCCAAGGCAACTGACATGACTGGAGCCCTAGAAGGATCTTACCCCGGCATCTTGCCATGGAAAGCGGATTAGTGAGAAAACCCCTGTGGCGTGTGTATGGGGAGATAGCCTCTTGTCTACATACATGTTGTCATTCTTCAAATTTACCCCCAAAATTCTTATCTTTCTTCAATTTGCTCGGCAACCAAGAAGTAATGAACATAATGACTTCAGGGTTGTGTGTGCTTTTGATTTCGATTGACTTTATTTGTTAATTTAGTCATTTATCCAAGTCAATCGCACTGCATTTGTAAAATTTAAATGAATGAATTGGCCACAAATAACATATGGTACTGTATATTTTAATTAGTGCAAATAAACTGATTAGTTTAGTGAAACAGGATATTAGAGAGTTAATTAAATGATTTAGAAAGGAGATTGCCAAGTTCACAAAGAACACAAAGACTGGCTAAGACCCGATACTAACAAGCTTTTTGTATAGGAAATTATAATACTTAGCATAAAATGCTTTATGAATGGCTATATTATACATTATAATGCATCGGTCATAAGGCATTACAAATGTGCTCATAATGCATTACGAACTGTATTCATAGGTGTTACCAAAAATCTATGCACAAAGGCCTCTGGTAGTTAAATGGTTGAAAAGGAATTGTGGGATAATGGGGACATTTGAGAGTACTGTGGGTGATATGCAGTTCCATCATATCAATGGTAACACTTGTCATCTTCATTCTCAATCAGAATGTATTGCACAGCAGTGACCTTTCCCTTATGCTTCGATGGAACATTCCCAGAAACAGTTGCAACATTCCGTTAGAATGGTTAGTTGTTTCAGGCTATAAAAGTAGTGATACTGTCACGTTGGTATGAAGGGTCGGGAGACAGGTGCAGGTATGAGTTATCGTTTTTTTAAAATAAAGCTCAAAATACGGCGAGCCGTGTAAGGGCACGGGGATGAAGACCAAAAAAAAAAACACAGGGTTGAAACTCAAACAAAAAAGCGAGGAGAACATCGTATAAATAACAGACGCGCACAATGATTAACACACGGGACGAGACTCGTCTTCATCTGCACAATCCACAAGGGCACGAAAGCCCAAAACACACAGCACATGTACTCACACTCACCAACGGGACATTGTAACAATAATCGATCGGACACTGGTAAACCAAGGGCACATTTATACAATTACTAATCACTGGGAATAGGGGCCAGGTGTGCGTAATGAATGTTCCGGAGGGATCCGTGACACATATTGAGTGATCATTTCTAGAAAATGCATGTCTATGTTTAAACTTTAGATGGTATTCCGTTATGATCTGGTACTGACAATATATTCCAGTAGTAGAGAGGCAGAAAGACGGACCTATTTAACTAAACAATTTAGGAATGTTATCCCGCCAAAGCCCTCACGGTGAGGACGGTGGTGATGAGGTTAGATAGGGAACGGAGAAGAGGGGAAGGCACTCCAGATGTCAAACGAGTCCTCTCTGCCAGCCGGCCCTCCTGTCACTGCCTCTCTCTCTTTGGTTGAATAATAGATGGTCAGTCTGATGGAGTGGGCAAGGGTGAGAGTGGAGTTATTAACACCTTACAGGGAAGCCATGCTGTGCTACTTAACCCCTGAAGAGCACCTGCAGTTGGGATGATACCGATACAACATGTGATAACAGGCGTGTTAGAAATACAAGGGTCCGTGTGAAAAACTATTCAGTGAATTTAAAATGAAATCGCTACCTTGAAATGATCACATCAAAAAACCGCAATCAAATCTAATTGCATTTGTCACATGCACTTTTCACCTTACAGTGAAAAGCTTACAGTACTGATAAGTTCTTTCACAAAGATGCATAGTTAAATAAGAAAAATACAAAAACACATGAAAAATAAAGAGATATGTGGTAGTTGAGGTAGATACAGTATGTACATGTAAACTGGGCTAAAGTGACCAAGCAACAGGATAGATGATGATAATAATAAGAGTAAAAAGTGATTGAATGTGTGTGTGTGTGCTGGCGAGTGTAAATGGTGTGTGTGTGTGTGTGTGTGTGTGTGTGTGTGTGTGTGTGTGTGTGTGTGTGTTTGAGGATAAATATTTGCCTTGTGTGTGCATAGAGTCAACGCAGGTAGTCCAGGTAGCCATTGATTAGCTATTCAACAGTCTTATTGCTTGGAGATAGAAGCTCTCTCGGAGCCTGTTGGTCCAAGACCTGATGCTCCAGTACAACTTGCCTGACAGGAAGACAGAGACCAGTCCATGGCTTGGGTGGCTGAAGTCTTAGGCAATTTTCCAGGCTTTCCTCAGCCTGGTACAGTATAAAGGTCCTTGGAGCTGTTTATTATTGACCTAATTTAATTGATCGGCCTCTTAACTATAATCATAGCAAAGACAATGTGTCACCTAAGTCTTAAAATAATAGTGGTAATCACGACTAGATAATGCAAAAACAAAAGAGGAACACTCAAATGGCACACACTCGCCACGCTTTGTATTCAAGAGACTGTAAATGGCATTATTTGTCCTTGATCACTTGTGAGTCAAAGGGAGGTTACTTGGAATTCAATGAAACACCAATTAGATACAGAATATCAAATTGAGCCCAAAATTGAAAATTCAATATAAGTGTGAGAGGAACCATTGTGAAAAGTCTGTAGTTAATAAAGCCATCTCCCCAGTGGCCATCGGGAGCCCTGGAAGCTAAGGAGCCCCTGTGATTGTGTTAGGCGCAATAACCATTAGCATATAAGTGTACCTGTAGACCCACTCACACCCAAATTATGCTACTACATTTCCTTTTCAGGGTTCCCTCCAGAATCGGACACTGTTGAATTATTCTATTTTTTATCTGTAAAGTGCTATAGCCAAGACCTGAAAAGCATTCTGCCTGGGCATGTCTACAGTACCAACCCTATAGTGAGTGGTTGGAGCTTTTGTAAGACAACTTGGAACCCGGTGATGGGAATGAGGAGCACTTTGTACTCGAAGAACCATGTGGCCCTTTCAAGACGAATTCGCACTTAGTATAAAAGAATGTATGAAAGAGTGATTTGAGTTGAAAAGGTGGTCGACGATTGAAAGGCGATTGGTGTGGGCGTTAAGTGGGTTGAAGGCGCTTGCGTCTCACATTAAATGTGTGTTTTTTTAAAAGATATATGTAATAAATAGACTGTTTTTTGCTTGGAGTAGGCAAATAAAAGAAACAGGAATAAAAAAAGTATCTCTCTCGTCACATGATGCCGGTGAGTGATTCAGTACATTGGCAAGACTTTCCTTTATTTGGCATTGTAGATGACCTCTGAGAATCAGAAAGTATCCTTGAGACACTGAAAGTACTGCGGTTGACCCAGATAACTGCCAAGTTCCAGGCATCGCCAACATCACAGTCATTTCTTTCTCCAGCATACCATAGTAGGTCACTTTTGTTTATATATTATTAATAGGAATTCAAATTAAAATGGGCTTTACAAAGGATGGAGACAATTTACCGAACAGAATAGAAAAATATTTGTTACAGATAGTACTGCTTCAGTATGACCTATATAATAAATTAACAGCATATCTGTCTTAGCCTACATCCTTATCTCTGAGAGTGACCACCATGTTTCCTTCCCTGTAGAGTAAATGCATTTCAATATTTAAGCCAGAAAAATGAACTCCCTAACCTCCCATATTAGTTTCCACTCATGATGCTGCGCTTGTATTGATCCAAAGATTGGGTCCCAAATGACAACCTATGCCCTAAGTAGTGCACTGACCAGAGCCATATGGGTTTTGGGCAAAAGTAGTGCACTACAAAGGGAACAGGGTGCCATTTGGGACGGAGACAAATTGTTTCTCCAGTTGCAGGCAGAGAGGGATAGAGAATGGTGGTGCTAGCATTATACTCTCTCTTTACACAAGACATATTTGACTTGTGGCAAAGTGAGATTACCCCATTTGCCTTTCCCAGGTGGATACTACATGCCTCAATTAAATTGAGGCACAGGGGGTTCGACAGAAGCCACCTTCACTTCTTCTAGATGGGGACGATCAATATAACCTCTGCACAATAATAAGCCAATCCCTCACCAACAATATTTTGGCAAAGATGTTCAACTAAGGTTCTTACGCACTTATGGGTAAGGAATTGGTTTGTTTAAGGATTAGGCCAACCACACTGTAACATAACAAATATAATGGTGATTACGACTGGCTTTCCATGCCACTAGGAGTCATACCTCTCCCATAATATGCCCTATACGATGTCAATGGTATCTATATTGTTGCACATAGTCAGATAAAAGATAAAAGCATACCTTACTAGTCTAATAAAAAGCATGAGCTGATTTTTGTGTAGAGGTGCTGACTACGTATGTACATGACTGAGTCACGACTAGCGACCCAGAGACCTGACACTATGTCGATTTTTCAAGCCAAGATAGTTTGCGTTGCTAAAGTTAGGTTTAGGTTTAGAATAAGGCTTTAGGTTAGGATAAGGGCAGTAGAGGTCCTTCGGGTAAAATCACTGGGGAAGACAAGCCGGGGGGGGGGGGGCATATTACAACCTACTGTATGTGTTGTGATAATTGCGTTGTTTTGCTCTATTATAACCTGTTAGGTTATATGCCTTGACACTGTGATATATAGGCCTAAGGCTGAGACAATAAGAAGACAGTGGCAGAATAAATTCACCTCAAAACCAAAGAGCAATATCTATCTGGTGGAGTCCACAAAGCATATTGCATATAACAAAACGGTTACATGACCTACAACAGGGTTAATTAAGTAAATTTTTTCAACATTTTCGAACTACTAAACAACTCTTGATTTAGAAATCCAGAGAGTTACTGGAAGTCGCAGAGTAGACTGGAGCTGCCTCCACTATTCCAGCATGATTTCAACTTCATGATTTCAACATCATCAAATCACCTATGCTTAATACAGTGGCAACTAAAAGATACCAAAAACAATTTAGTCCAATCAACGTATGTTACATATAATGGAGTTCTCCATGGATCCGATTTCTGCGTGTGTGTGCGTGCGCGTGTGTGTCCGCTTGAGTAGAAAAACGTATTGACTCACCCTACTTGTAGAGAAATGGTCTATGACTGTCATACAGTACAAACTTTTAGTTGTTGTTGTCCTAAGCTACCTGGCTAAAATGTGTGCTTGCTAGCCTAACTTACTTACTTGAATGGGCAACAATTAGCACGCTAGTTGACATTAGCCTACTACATCTAGCTCCATATCGAACTTCCATCCTTTCTGGCCAGAGGAACAATATATGAACGTATGATTGGATCATACTGTAATCATTGGCCAGTGTGGAGAATTAAGTAAAAACTCAAGTCCAAATCCCTGTCTCCGTCCATGGCTAATTTAGGAAAGGGACAACTTTAGCTAGCTAGACATAATACTAGATAGATGGGCTTCACATACAGAGGCAGAGGGGCACTGTTACGTTCGCTCTGATGTTTTGTCAGGTGAGATACATTCTGCCTCTTGCAAATTGAGCAAAAATTATGAAACACAGAGAGATTTTATGTTATTTTTATTTTTTGGTAGATTTTTTTGGGAAGCTGGCTTCCCTTGGCATCCATGAATACACACCACTGGCTAAGGGTCAAGTTTAGGGATAGGATAAGGGTTAAGGTTAGGGCTAGGGTGCGCTTGTACACGCGTACACACACACACATGCATGCAGATATACACACACACACTTGCATTCAAACGCACACACGGACACACACACCGTTTTTCCCAAGGGAATTGGATGGTTGATGGGCAACTTTCGAGGTGATCTGTGGGGGGGGGGGGGGGGGGGGGGTTCTTGGATTGTTGGTGGCCTGGTGGTTGGGTGCTTGGGCCGGTGGCTGGTTGCTGGTTCGGGTCTCTGATTCGACTGGGTGGGGGATCTGTCCTGGTGCCCTTGGGCGGTGCGCTTGACCCTGATTGGTCCTGTGGGTCGCTTTGGATGTGACTGTCTGCTAGATGAATGAATGCAATGTACATTACATGTTGAGTGGCTTCACTGCAGGTAGATTGCAAGTTTTAAAATAAAGTTTAAATAATAATATCATTAATTAAAATAAATGTTAGGGTTAGTGGATAGTTAGTTGAAATTTTGTTGACAGTTATTGAACATCTACAAACCATCTACTTGGAACCATCCAAGTAAAGTGTTGACTCCATCACTTCTCCTGTGAGTGGGATCATCAGCCCACTAGGTTATTTGATATCCGAACAGTGAGACCAAGCTACTCATCCATATTCAGCATTTCATGGAAAATATTCCATAAAATTCTATGTCAGCAATCAATCCATATTTCACAACTCAAAGGTCATTTTTTTGTGTGATATGGCCATCTACATTTCAAATGGAGTCTGTCCTACGTTTTTTTTAAACTCCCTAGAATTGGGGAAAACATACATAACTTACCGAAGCTCTGGCCCCATCCTAGTGTCCTGCGGCATTTTAAAATGCAATTTCCCAACTGAAGCTGGACAGGTCCCAAACACTCCAGACAACTGCATAATTTTAGACACTCAGCAATTTTCTCCTCCCTTATGAATATAAAAATCCGGCACATCGCCTCAGAATTGCAGATTTAAATCATTGGGTGATGAAATGGGTGAGAAAAAGTAATTTAATCAAGGTTTCAAGTTGTTTTATTGGATCATAACTAGTGATATCATGTTTAAAGCCCATTAAGTTAAGTGAACCGATTCTCAGAGCGGGAGCGTTCAGCGGCTTAACGTAAAATAGAGGTTAATAGCCATGTGGGCTCGGGGACAGATTCAGGGACAGATTCGGGGACAGATTTGCATACTGTGAGACAAAAAGAGATCTGTAGGAATGCTACAGTATGAGACGTTGGCAGACAACATTGTCAACACTGAATTTCAGTCAAATCCAGAGAGGATGCACGACCTCAGCAATGACTGCTGTCACATACTTCTTGTACATCACTGTAGATGTCTGGGATTTTGATGGACAATGGGAAAGGAATTACTGCACAATACATGTTTAAAACAGCAACAACCAACAATTAACAACCAACAATCACAACCACCAGGACATTGTTTCTGTTTCCATCCTTGTGGAACTTCCGTGTTGAGATTGGTCTACAATATTTATGATCTGCAAAGGACAACAGACGACAACATCCTACTGACAGTGACAGTTTATAGGGTATATTCAATAATTTGTTATGGGCAGGAGAGCGGTCACAGTGGCAGTAGAAATATACAAGAACAAATACTCTATAGACGGGTGACCAGACAACGTCACGGAATTGATGTGCACGCATCGATGGGGCAGAAGTGTTGTTATGATTCTGAACAGTCAGATAGCTAGCAACAATGACAAGAAGCTGCCATGTGGGGAACCGTAGGTGGCTTGTTTCAACTAGTTGTATCCCATTCTTGACACCATGTCTTGTTTTGCGGTGTTTTGACTTATGTCACGTCTATGGTAATATGGCTAAAATACACTAGCTAGCTAACCAACAACTGTAGCACGGTATTTGAGAGACAACAAGGCTACAGTAGGCTACTAAATACAATTTCCAGTGACACACAGACTCACCTAATGATGAAGATGAGGCCATAAGCTGTGACCGGTGATGGCCGATGTGCTCCTCTTGTCAATAGCCCATCTCAAGATGAGCTACTCTGAAAAAAAGTGCTGCTGTTCGCAAACAAATGGGAGTTGTTAAAAACAACTTCTTATGGCTGCAATCCTGTTAACGGGATGATATGACAACAGCCAGTGAAAGTGCAGGGCTCCAAATTCAAAACAACAGAAATCTCATAATTAAAATTCCTCAAACATACATGTATCTTGTTGTTAATCCAAACACAGCGTCCGATTTCAAATATGCTTTACAGCGAAAGCACCACAAACGATTATGTTAGGTCACTAAGCCACAGAATAAACACAGCCATTTTTCCAGCCAAGGAAAGGAGTCACAAAAAGCCCAAACCTTTGATGATCTTCATCAGATGACACTCATTAGGACTTCATGTTACACAATACATGTATGTTTTGTTTGATAAAGTTCATATTTATATAAAGAAATCTGAGTTTACATTGATGCATTACGTTCACTAGTTTCAAAAACATCCAGTGATTTTTGCATAGCCACATCGATTCAACAGAAACACTCATCATAACTGTAGATGATAATACAAGTTATACACATTGAATTATAAATATACCTCTCCTTAAGCTCTTAGTCCGCCCCATCCCGCATGGGGTATCGTTACTACAGCCTCAAGCTCATTAGCATAACGCAACGTTAGCGATTTTTAAAAATCGCAAATGAAACGAAATAAATATGCCTGTTCTCAAGCTTATCCTTTTCTTAACAATCCTGTCGTCTCAGATTTTCAAAATATGCTTTAGAACCAGAGAAAATCACTAATTTGTGTAAGAGTGGTGATAGCTAGCTTAGCGTTAGCATTAGCATTTAGCACGCAACATATTCACAAAAACCAGCCAAGGAATCAAATAAAATAATTTACCTTTGAAGAACTTCAGATGTTTCAATGAGGAGACTCTCAGTTACATAGCAGATGTCCAGTTTTTCCTGAAATATTCTTGTGTAGGACACATCGTTCCCTTTTGTTACTATGCATATGGCTACCGAAACTAACCGAAAATTCAGTCACCTACATGTCGAACTTTTTCCGAATTAACTCCATAATATCGACTGAAACATGGAAAACGTTGTTTGAATCAATCCTGAAGGTGGTTTGTCATATTTCTCTCCATTGAAAGCACCGTCCTTGTAGCCTGGTTTGTTCTGAGATTTGAATGGAAAAATACCGGGACCTGACTTTTGCGCACCAATTGCCACGCAGACACCTAGCGGGACACCTGGTAAATGTAGTCTCTTATGGTCAATCTACCAATGATATGCCTACAAATACGTCACAATGCTGCAGAGACCTTGGGGAAACAAGAGAAAGAGTCCGTTCATTCCTGTCGCATTCACAGCCATATAAGGCGATCATGGAAAACGTAGCCTCAGAAATCCTGTGCATTTCCTGGTCGGTCATACATCTTGGTTTTGCCCGAAACATTTGTTCTAAGGGACTCACAGTGAAAATCTTTGCATTTCTGGAAACGTAAGACTGTCTTCTTTCCAAAGCTATCAATTCCAAGCATATTCGAGCATCTTTTCGTGACAAAATATTGCGCTTAAAACGGGCACGTCTTTTTATCCAAAAATGAAATACTGCCCCTATAGGACTAACAGGTTAATGCAACCGCTGTGTCAGATTTCTTTTTAAACTTTACGTAAAAAGCAAACCATGCAATAATCTGAGACGGCGCTCAGAAAAATAATCAAATTAGCCGCCATGTTGGAGTCAACAGAAACCAGAAATGACATAAATATTCCCTTACCTTTGATGGTCTTCATCAGAATGCACTCCCAGGAATCCTAGTTCCACAATAAATGCTTGATTTGTTCGATAATGTCCGTTATTTATGTCCAAGTAGCTACTTTTGTTAGCGCGTTAGGTATACAAATCCAAACGCTTGTGAAGGTCGAGGATTACTTCAGACAAAAACTTCAAAAAGTTATATTACAGGTGAAAGAAACATTTCAAACTAAGTATAGAATCAATCTTTAGGATGTTTTTAACATAAATCTTCAATAAAGTTCCAACCGGAGAGGAGTCTAGAGGAGCAATGGAATGCAAGTCGATTTCATGAGGAATGCGCATGACCAGGAAATGGCTCTCTGCCAGTAACCTGACTCATTCAGCTCTTATACAGTCCCACAACACAGTAGAAGCCTCATTCAAGTTTCTAAAGACGGTTGACATCTAGTGGAAGCTCTTGGAAGTGCAACTTAATTCATATCCCAATGTGAATTCAAAAGGGCCTGGGTTGAAAATCGACCAACCTCAGATTTCTCACTTCCTCTCTCAATGAGAGGGCTCTGCTAATCATCAGATGGGGGAGTAAAGGAGGTAGGGCCCTACATGGGTAACTGTGGCCCATTCCTCCATGCAGATCTCCTCTAGAGCAGTGATGTTTTGGGGCTGTTGCTGGGCAACACGGACTTTCAACTCCCTCCAAATATTTTCTATGGGGTTGAGATCTGGAGACTGGCTAGGCCACTCCAGGACCTTGAAATGCTTTTTACGAAGCCACTCCTTCGTTGCCCGGGCGGTGTGTCTGGGATCATTGTCATGCTGAAAGACCCAGCCACGTTTCATCTTCAATGCCCTTGCTGATGGAAGGATGTTTTCACTCAAAATCTCACGATACATGGCCCCATTCATTCCTTCCCTTACACAGATCAGTCGTCCTGATCCCTTTGCAGAAAAACAGCCCCAAAGCATGATGTTTCCACCCCCATGCTTCACAGTAGGTATGGTGTTATTTGGATGCAACTCAGCATTCTTTGTCCTCCAAACACGACAAGTTGAGTTTTTACCAAAAAGTTATATTTTGGTTTCATCTGACCATATGACATTCTCCCAATCTTCTTCTGGATCATCCAAATGCTCTCTAGCAAACTTCAGACGGGCCTGGACATGTACTGGCTTAAGCAGGGGGACACGTCTGGCACTGCATGATTTGAGTCCCTGGCGGCATAGTGTGTTACTGATGGTAGGCTTTGTTACTTTGGTCCCAGCTCTCTGCAGGTAATTTACTAGGTTCCCCCGTGTGGTTCTGGGATTTTTGCTCACCGTTCTTGTGATCATTTTGACCCCACGGGGTGAGATCTTGCTTGGAGCCCCAGATCGAGGGAGATTATCAGTGGTCTTGTATGTCTTCCATTTCCTAATAATTGCTCCCACAGTTGATTTCTTCAAACCAAGCTGCTTACCTATTGCAGATGCAGTCTTCCCAGCCTGGTGCAGGTCTACAATTTTGTTTCTGATGTCCTTTGACAGCTCTTTGGTCTTGGCCATAGTGGAGTTTGGAGTGTGACTGTTTGAGGTTGTGGCCAGGTGTCTTTTATACTGATAACAAGTTCAAACAGGTGCCATTAATACAGGTAACGAGTGGAGGACAGAGGAGCCTCTTAAAGAAGAAGTTCAGGTCACAGGTCTGTGACAGCCAGAAATCTTGCTTGTTTGTTATTGACCAAATACTTATTTTCCACCATAATTTGCAAATAAATTCATAAAAAATCCTACAATGTGATTTTCTGGATTTTTTTCCCTCATTTTGTCTGTCATAGTTGAAGTGTACCTATGATGAAAATTACAGGCCTCTCTCATCTTTTTAAGTGGGAGAACTTGCACAATTGGTGGCTGACTAAATACTTTTTTGCCTCAGTGTACATGTGGAGATCATCCGTTTAAGCATACAGCGTCTCACAAAGACACGGCGGTTGGAACCAAATATCTCCAATTTGGACTCCAGACCAAAGGACACATTTCCACTGGTCTGATGACCATTGCTCGTGTTTCTTGGCCCAATAAATTCTCTTCTTATTGGTGTTCTTTAGTAGGGGTTTCTTTGCAGCAATTCAACCATGAAGGCCTGATTCACGCAGTCTCCTCTGAACAGGTGATGTTGAGATGTGTCTGTTACTTGAACTCTGTGAATTATTTATTTGGGATGCAATTTCTGAGGCTGGTAACTCTAATGAACTTATCCTCTGCAGCAGAGGTATCTCTGAGTCTTCCATTCCTGTGGCGGTCCTCATGAGAGCCAGTTTCATCATAGCGCTTGATGGTTTTTGCGACTGCATATGAAGAAACTTTAAAAGTTCTTGAAATGTTCCTTATTTCCTGACTTAAAGTAATGATGGACTGTCATTTCTCTTTGCTTATTTGAGCTGTTCTTGCCATAATATGGACTTGGTCTTTTACCAAATAGGGCTTTCTTTTGTATACCATCCCTACCTTGTCACAACACAACTGATTGCCTCAAATGCATTAAGAAGGAAAGAAATTCAACAAATTAACTTTTAAGAAGGCACACGTGTTAATTGAAATGTGTTCTAGGTGACTACCTCATGAAGCTGGTTGAGAGAATGCCAAGAGTGTGCAAAGCTGTCATCAAGGCAAAGGGTGGCTATTTGAAGAATCACAAAAATAAAATATATTTTTATTTGTTTAACACTTTTGGTTGCTACAAGATTCCATATGTGTTATGTCATGGTTTTGATGCCTTCACTGGAAAATAGTACAAATAAAGAAAATCCCTTGAATGAGTAGGTGTTCTAAAACGTTTGACCGGTAGGGTATATATTGGATAGTATTCTTTTGCACTTTTGGGGGGGGGGGGGAGAAGAGGGGGGGGGGGGGGGTGTTGCATAAACCCAACACTGGTGTCCAATCAAACCTCAACTCCTAGCTCCTACCGCCATGCAAAATTATTTTCCACTGGTCTATTTATGCCGATTATTTCACATGTTACATGTCAGCACCCAAAGACAATGAGCTCACTGAAATTCTAAATAAGGAGTTACAGTCAGTATCAGAATGGGTGATTCATAATAAACTGGTCTTAAATATATGTGAAATTGAAAGCATTTTATTTGTTTCAAAACATTCTCTACAACCTAAACCTCAAGAGGCTTTGTGCATAAATGTTGTGACCATTGTTGAGGAAGCTAAACATCTAGGTATAACGTTGGATGGTCAATTATCATGGTCAAATCATATTGACAAAGTTGTTGTGAAGATGGGGAAGGGTACGTCGCTTAAAGAAATTGTTGAAAGGGAAGCATCGTGCTTTCCCAGAAGCTTTGCTCGGGGTGACATTTAGCCTAGTTGTTAGAGTGTTGGGCCAGTAACCAAAAGGTTGTTGCATCAAATCTCTGAGCTGATGAGGTAAAAATCTGTCATTTCACCCCTAAACAAGGCAGTTAACCCACTCTTCCCCGGTAGGCTGTCATTGTAAATAAGGATTTGTTCTAAAAGGACTTGCCTCGTTAAATAAAAACATAAACCTGCAAATTCAGACAACAAAAAAATGTCATGGGTTCTCCCTCAAAAAGATGTCGCATAAAGCTTATTCAATGTTTTTAATTATTTTTCACTGCTTCAGGGATAGCATAAACAGACGCTTTGTGTTTACAGCCTTCTACAGTGTGTAGGTACAATTTTCTATTCATTCAAAACAGCATTTGTAAAGAACTACATGTGAGCAGCAGGTGGTTCTAATCAGGGTTGCCATTCATCTGCCAATCAGGGTTATGACTTTTCTGGTCTACCTGTATACAAATTAGTCACAAAGTAATACAGAATTATAGGGTACGGGAGTGGGCACAAAGGGCAACTCACAAATCAACCACCTCAAGTGTCCGCTCACCTAAATGCATCACATCAATTCATGAGATAGCTCAGCACAAAGGACATCAGAGACAGCTGTTCATAAATATGAGGGGCCAACTCATAAACAATATGCAACATCTGACATGGGCAGTGTTCTTGAGTAACAGTATACATTTGGCTTATAAAGAGGTGACTTCTAATTATTTAAAAAGAAACTGTGTGGAGATACAGTATTTTATTTATATATCCACTTGGCTTCTCTTTTAAGTAATTTGTTGTCATAGTCACCTCCTCTACGTGGTGGATGAACTTTTTCCATCCCGACGCAACACAATTCTTTAATAGAATGATTTAGCTCTATAAAGTCTCGCAACTGGCGAGGTGATATCTTGACACCTAAACAAACAGCACTAGCCCCGCATGCACATTTTTTATTTAACCTCTTGCCTCTACTTGGGACGCTTGCGTCCCAACTAGAGCTCTGGAAATGCAAATGCGCTACGCTAAATGCTAATAGTATTAGTTAAAACTCAAAAGTTCATTAAAATACACATGCAGGGTATCAAATTAAAGCTACACTCGTTGTGAATCCAGGCAACAAGTCAGATTTTTAAAATGCTTTTCGGCGACAGCATGAGAAGCTATTATCTGATAGCATGCACCAATACACTACAACAGAAAAGCACAGCAGGGGACGTAAACAAAATAATTAGCA
Source organism: Oncorhynchus nerka (assembly GCF_034236695.1). Lineage (NCBI taxonomy): Eukaryota > Metazoa > Chordata > Actinopteri > Salmoniformes > Salmonidae > Oncorhynchus > Oncorhynchus nerka. The sequence goes on from NC_088400.1 coordinate 58,935,161, forward strand.
TTTCGGCGTTACACAAACCGCACAATAAAATAGAAAACAGTCATTACCTTTCACCATCTTCTTTGTTGGCACTCCTAGATGTCCCATAAACACTATTGGGTCTTTATTTCGATTAAATCGGGCCATATAAAGCCAAGATATCGTTATATGTAGACTGTGTGATAAACAAAAAAAACAGCGATTTCACAACGTAACGTTATTTTTTAAAATTCAAAAAGTAGACGATAAACTTTCACAAAACACTTCGAAATACGTTTGTAATGCTACTTTAGGTATTAGTAAACGTTAATAAGCGATAAAAATCATCCATAGGCGATGTAGAAATCATTAGCTGTCGTCTTGGAAAAAATTTCAGGAGAGAGCTCTTCCGGAATGATCTGGGCGGAGACCGGAGGTAAGTCGTGCCCCTCTTTCGGTTCAACCAAGAATCAAAGAGGATTCAATTCACAAGACTCTAGACAACATGGGGATGCTGTGGGAGTTGAATGCTCGGTCTTATCTAATTCGGCTCACTGTTAACAATTGCTGGAAGTGGCGCAAGGATATTTATTTCCATTTTCTGTGATCAGGTTTTCCTGCGCTTTCCGATGTAACGCACGTTATGTAATAGCCACAGTCGTGATTTAACCAGTTTTAAAAACGTCCGAGGGTTTCCTATCCACACATTCTAACCATATGAACGTACTATATTCCTGGCATGAGTAGCAGGGCGCTGAAATGTTGCGCGATTTTTAACAAAATGTTCAAAAAAGTAGAGGGTCGACTGAAGAGGTTAACTAGGCAAGTCAGTTAAGAACAAATTCTTATCTACAATGACAGCTTACTGGGGACCAGTGGGTTAACTGCCTTGTTCAGGGGACAGAACAGATTTTCACCTAGTCAACTCAGGGATTCAGTCCAGCAACCTTTCTGGCCCAATGCTCTAACCAATAGGCTTCAAGCCACCCCTGCCACCTCAAATATCTGCTGTGTCTAATATCAAATCAACCCCTATGCACTTGTGGAGATCTGAGACTATTTGTCAGGTGTGCTAAATACAACATTCTGGCTAGCCTATCAGTGGATAAGATTGAGCTATAACCATTGAGTGCACCTATCAAATCCTCTCAGATCTCCACAAACGCTTACATGGGCTAAGGGTTATCCGGAGATTGGGCAACACACTGTATGATATGTTGACCTTGGAGCTGAGGTCCCTCCTATCTAGGTAAGCTTGATTGACATGTGAGTTGATATGTTGAAATGTATGTGGAGCACAGGAGTTGTGCGTCTTACCTTGAGTTAACCTGTGTAATCCTATATGTTCAACATCGGAGTAAGTGTTCCTACAGTAAAGTGCAGTGTGGCTCAGTTGCTAGAGCATGGCACTTGCAATGCAAGGGCCGTGGGTTCAATTCCCACAGGGGACCAAATTGAACAAAATATGAAAATGTATGCATTCACTACTGTAAGTCACTCCGGACAAGAGTGTCTGCTAAATGACTGAAATGTGCATTAGTACGTGTTTGTATGTGCATAGTAAAATATACTTTGAGACATATGCTTAGAACAGGAGGCCTGGAATACATTGAGCTAGTGCATTATTTTCATTTCAATGTTTCCTGCATCATGTTCATTGATGACGCTCGGTGTATAAATAACCTTTTTTATTTTAAACTTGCGCTTTATATTATCAGGACATTTCTGTTTGGTCCCATGGGGGACACATTGACATGATTGTCAGACATGGGATCAAGCATTCCTCTCTCCTTAAAAACCGAATGAAATATCACTGGTTTTTTGGCAAATTTGACTTCCAACACATTTACCTGCCAGAGTGAGTTAAAAATATCACAGTCAATTGCGAAATGTTAAAATGTGACATGTTGAAATGAATAGCTATTATATAATTGTCGGCTGTACGTTTGATGTAATCAAACAACATCAAACGAGGCGGTTAAAATGCATCATGGCACACAGGAACTGTACTGAGAGTGATGCTCACTCCCAGCACAGGACAAACACACAGACCTCATTGGCTTATGTTGGCTGCCTTTCCAGTAACCTTCAAATAGAGACAGCTGGAATAGTATCGTAGTGTCCTAAAATCAAATTGAAGTTTATTGGTCACGTACACAGGCGTTACAGCAGGTGCAGCAAAAATGCTTATGTCACTAGCTCCAACAGTGCTGTAGAATGGCTTGCAAATACAAAAAAAATGAAAAATGAAATCAAGAAATGACAGAATGGGTCCATTTAACAATCCAGGGTAGATATATTAGAGTGAGCATGTGTTAGGATCACAATATAAATATGTGGTGTGTATAGACAGTATATACATTGGAAAATGGTAGTACAGAGAAGTAGGCCTATTAAGATGTCAAGAATACAGTATAGACGGTGAGTAAACCACAGTATATGAGGTGGCCAGCGTTCATGACTCTTTGTGCATAGGGCATTAGTCTTGAGGTGCAGGGCAAAGTACAGGGCGGATAGCCGGCTAGTGATGGCTGTTCAATAGTCTGATGGCCTGGAGAAAGAAGCTGTCTTTCAGTCTCTCAGTCCCGGCTTTGATGCACCTGTACCGTCTCTGTCTGTTAGAAGGTAGCAGAGGGAACAGACCGTGGCTCAGGTAACTGGCTGTCAAAAGGCCGGCTCATAGCCTGTGGCAAAAATGAGGGGCCACGAAGAGGTATAGGCCAATCAAAAAGGTTCTTTATTATAAACCAAAACTATTCACTTTAAACAAAGAAAAAGGGATGAGGTGTGAAAGTATCATAATGTGGGGGGAAGGTAAAGTGCAGGGATGCGTGAATCTGCGTGTGTGAATTTGACTGAGTGAAAACTAAGTCAAACTACAAAGGAACAAACAAACAAAACAGGATCATACCTGGAGGAGCAGAGAGAGAGAGAGCGACAAGAGTGGTTAGTGAAGCAGTTTAAATACCCTGAGCCCAGGTGGCTCCAATCACTAACGACCCTCCTTTGCCTGCAGGAGGAATCGCTCCTGCAATGCAGGGGAGGGGCCGTGGCACTGACCAATATGTCATGACTTATTCAGTTTAGAGTGATTGATTGACAGAGTTCACAAACCATGGTGTCAACCCTGTCATCAGGGATCCTTAACCAGGAAATGACAATTACGAATTAGCATAACTGTCAGATGGTAGTAGAGGGGACATGTCTGTCAGGTACCTGGCCAACAGCAGTCAGAGCAACGATTCGTAGTTGACAAATAAACTTAGTTGACAAAATATAACATAGTTGATGAATAACATAGTCGAGGAATAATGTAGTTGACGAATAAACAAAAATAGGCATTTTACTGCATGTGCTGTGGCTATGTTGGCCAGTGCTTTCAATGTAAATTCAGTAAACTTAAACAATCAAACAAAACTGAAAACCTGCACAAAAAGCACAAGCAAATGTCAGTTCAGTTAATTTCAATACATTTTCTTTAATACACTTGAGTTGAAATTGAACTGACCGCCAGTCTGCCTCTCCATCCACAGGGCCTCAACCCACATTAAGCCTGACAGCATTATACGCCCCGGAGCCTTCCATATAGTAGTAGTGACACATGTTAGAGAACGCTGTGACATCACACTCCACAACATGGACACTTGTTCTCTGAGTTGAAAGCCATGATTCATGAACCTAATGAATCGCTGCATGGGAGACAGCAAGGTGCTCAGGACCACATAGTGACGACACGCATGGTCTTGACATATCTGGGTCTGTCCAATGAGATCTTCTCCCACAGAGAGTAATATAGTGTCATTGACTGATGCTTGACCCCCCCCATTAGTCAGAAACTACATGGCCAGAAACCTGCATGGGAAACTGCATGGCCAGAAACCTGCATGGGAAACTGCATGGCCAGGAACCTGCATGGGAAACTGCATGGCCAGAAACCTGCATGGGCCAGAAACCTGCATGGGAAACTGCATGGCCAGAAACCTGCATGGGCCAGAAACCTGCATGGGAAACTGCATGGCCAGAAACCTGCATGGGAAACTGCATGGCCAGAAACCTGCATGGCCAGAAACCTGCATGGGAAACTGCATGGCCAGAAACCTGCATGGGAAACTGCATGGCCAGAAACCTGCATGGGAAACTGCATGGCCAGAAACCTGCATGAGAAACTGCATGGCCAGGAAACTGCATGGCCAGAAACCTGCATGGGAAACTGCATGGCCAGAAACCTGCATGGGACCCTGCATGGCCAGAAACCTGCATGGGAAACTGCATGGCCAGAAACCTGCATGGGAAACTGCATGGGAAACTGCATGGCCAGAAACCTGCATGGGAAACTGCATGGCCAGAAACCTGCATGGGAAACTGCATGGCCAGAAACCTGCATGGGAAACTGCATGGCCAGGAACAAGGCTTTGTAGTAGCCCTTTACAGTCATACCCGTATAAAGGTTGAAAATTGCAGATTTGGTGACTGATATTCACCTAAATTGGAATGCAAATGCTGAACAGTAACATGAACCACATCAAAGATTAGGGTCTCCGCTTCACAGCTCTGTAAGGGTTTTGAATGACAGCCATTCGGGAACATTCTGAACTTGAGCTCCGCACGTGACAAGAAGTTGTCCCCCATCCCTCCTACCAATTGGGCCACTATTGCAAATCTTTTATTGCCTGAGCTCTGACTGAGAGAAATTATGTAAATGTAGATGACTCTATGTATTTTGTAAGATGAGATGTTGAGGATTATAATAAATACCGCTTGAATGTCATACAAGCAAACCACACACCCGTGAGTCCAAATGTGTAGGCAACTTCACATTTCCATATCATAAAACTCAAGTCATATACAGGGTCAATGATTACGATCACTATGTTCGATGTACAGTTACAAGACGACATGACGTCGTACCCCTGGGATGTTCTGAACAGAATGAGTATGTTTTTCTATTGTGAAGAAAATTCACAGCAGAACATGCAAGGAACATGCACGTATGACTCCTTTCTAAGTCCAAAATGACGATCTACTTCTCTGAATTACCCTTTGAAAGCCTATCTCTGTAAGATGTATTTTAGAATTTAGCTCGTCGTGTTGGCAATAGAACACACTTTAAATCTTGCCCACCTGACCCAGATTGCGATTTATAAATGGGACGTTTTTTGGATTACGTAAACAACAACAGTAATTGTTTGATGGAGAGGATGCAAGGTTGTGTTCCAAACAAAACAACTGGGCTTGCTCTAGTTCCTCAATAGCACAGCTAGGAGAGCTCATAAAAGTGCATTGAAATGACCAGTGGTGTAAAGTACTTAAGGAAAAATACTTGAAAGTACTACTTAAGTAGTTTTTTGGGGTATCTGTACTTTACTATTTACATTTTTTGCCAACTTTTACTTTTCCTTCACTACATTTCTAAAGAAAGAAATCTACTTCTTACTCCATACATTTTCCCTGCCACCCAAAATACATGTTACATTTTGAATATTTAGCAGGAGAGGAAAATTGTCCAATTCAGACATTCATACTGCATCTGATCTGGCGGACTCACTAAACACAAAAGCTTTGTTTGTAAATTAGTGTTGGAGTGTGCCCCTGGCTATCCGTACATTTAAAAAACAAGAAAATCTTACCGTCTGGTTTGCTTAATATAAGGAATTTGAAATGGTTTATACTTTTTCTTTTGATACTTAAGAATATTTTCGTAATTACAATTACCTTCAATACTTAACTATATTTAAAAACCAAATACTTTTCGAATTTTATTCAAGTAGTGTTTTAGTGGGTGACTATTGTACTTTTCCATTTTCCATTAAGGTATCTTTACTTTTTAAGTATGACAATTGGGTACCTTTTCCACCACTGGAAATGACTTACGAACTATGCACACTTTGGAGAAGTGTGTGTCCACTTGGAGACACCAGTTAGTCCTCCCACATTTTCCAGGAATATTTTTACCATGTTAATGAATGTATCCAGAATCGTTTCAGATTGTGTTGTCAACAAAATGTGGCGAAAGTACAGCAAATGTAAAATGCACATGAAATCAACAGTGTAATATTTGGATTCAGTCTTGTGTCAGGTGAGCTGTTGTCCTCAACTTTGCTCCAATAATCTCCATGTTCCCTTTCAATTGCTACTATGCTTCTTTGACACATACTTTTCATATTTCTTTCATAAGAAACATTTCCATTTAGCTCTATCCATATGGGCCAATTCCCACGGGTTAAATATTTAGTTATTCATCTTCACCTCTGACATTTCTCTTTCGATTTAACTCCCTTGCTGGTCTCTTTATCTATCCTCCCCTATTCCCCCAGCCCCGAGGGAGACACCTGCAAGTAACATTAATTCATAATTGCCCTGCCTGTATACCATGACTTATGGTGAGATGGTGTACTAATCATTTTGATAGTGGTGTGACTAAGAGCAGAACACTGTCAGACCTATATTATGCACAGCATTGCATCAGCGCCACAAAACTATTTTCAAGCCCAGATTTTCTTTATTCTCTTTTATTAACATCGAATGAAATTGCATATCCAAATTACCATTATATTAATATGGTTCCCCATAACATAAAAAAAGCCTCTAAAATCCATTGGATTATTTGGAGATGTGGTTATTCCGATGCTTTATATGTACATTAAGATACAATTAAGATATTATAACACTCATATAGTCTGTTAACTCAGAATACATTCCACAACAATAAAGATGGTTCGTTGTTGTTGCCGTGTGCACATTACATTTATCTACCATCATTTATTTTCGGGAATTTGCTGCAGTCGCCACCAGCCAGCGGCAACAGATGCTATTTAAAGAGGCTGAAGCAAACAAGATGTCTTACTTGAGTGAAAAAAGAGAAAACACTGGCTGTTGCAGGGATTATACTGTGTATTGTTATGATACTGCAGTTTAAGCTGCATTTGCCCAATTTATTCCCTCTAACCAGAATCGTACCCTTGTAGAAAGATAATGTTGGACATGAAACACTCGCCACTTAGAGGCCCATCAAATCCATTTGTATGAAACAAGTGAACCACAGGTTTATTCTGCCAGCACTATTCTTAACAATGGTATATCACTATTCAAAATAAGATATTCAGAATGAACAGGGAAAACTTTTATTGTTCCAATTGTAAGACACAATCTATGGGAGAGTATTGGGGGAGAGCTGTTTGACTGTATTGACTTGATGCATCACATGCAGAGTTAGAAGTGTCACAGAGTCGACTGGAGTTGTGAAATCTGCATTTCTCAGAACAAGAATAGACTGACGAGTTTCAGAAGAAAGTTCTTTGTTTCTGGCCATTTTGAGCCTATAATCGAACCCACAAATGCTGGTGCTCCAGATACTCAACTAGTCTAAAGAAGGTCAGATGTATTGCTTCTTTAATATGGACAACAGTTTTCAGCTGTGCTAACATAATTGCAAAATGGTTTTCTAATGATCAATTAGCCTTTTAAAATGATAAACTTGGATTAGCTAACAAAATTGCCATTGGAACACAGGAGTGATGGTTGCTGATAATGGGCCTCTGTACGTCTATGTAGATATTCTATTAAAAATCTGCCATTTCCAGCTACAATAGTCATTTACAACATTAACAATGTCTACACTGTATTTCTGATCAATTTTATGTTATTTTAATGGACAAAAAAATGTGCTTTTCTTTAAAAAACAAGGACATTTCTAAGTGACCCCAAACATTGAACGGTACTGTATATGGGTCAAGAAAAGCTCATCTTTTGTTTTTCACGTTTAAGTTGAGACACTGTTAACTAACGCCGCAAAAGTGAAGCCAAAACACTGGAGTCGGGCTGGGGGTTTCACATCTCATTGAGCTAAGGGTTCATTTTTGGGATAGGGTTAAGTTTAGGAATGAATTAAGAGTTGTTAAGGGTTACAGTTTGGGAAAGGCTTAAAAGCCATGAACAGTCAAAATCATGTTTTCCATGAATTTGGATGATATTTGGTTGAAACCAGATCAAAGTATGATGACCAAAGTATGAAAAATGACTGTTACTTCTACATTAATAAAGTGTAATCATAAAGTTACTAGTTCCCTCACCCACGTCACATTATTGCATTCAGGAGGGATTATTAACTAACTAACTCTCATTTTAATACATCAATGCAGTTTATATAGCTAGATAGCTACTGGTTTCAACATTTGACTGTAGGATGTCAGCAAATATAATTAAAAGTTTACACTATTAAGCTATGGCAAAGACTAATGTCTCCCATTGCATCTGTCTGGTGTTAGCCAGTTACTGGCTAGCTAGGTTTTCAGCCAGCATGGAACAAAATGATGTGTTGTCAAGTCAACATATTTGTTAGTTCTGCTGTGAACCACATCACAAGAGACAGAAATGTATATAATTGATGCAATTTAATGCAATTTCAAGATTTTCCTATAACTCCCTTTCAAAGAGAGGTCAGTTAAGGCGACTCATGAATATAAGCTTCCCGCCCACTCAGCTTGTCTTTTCAAACTTCCTGGAAGTTAGCCATGAGAGAGAGATTATGTGGATTAAATATTTTTTCCCCTCATCAATCTACACACAATAGCCCATAATCACAAAGCGAAAAACAGGATTTTAGGAATTTTTGTAAATGTATAACAAATAAAAAACTGAAATATCTTTTACAATTTAAAACAATGAAATCCATTTTAGAGTAAGGATGTAAAGTAACAAAATGTGGAAAAAGTCAAGGGGTCTGAATACTTTTCGAATGCACTGTACATGGGAATCAGAATGACTGTTGGGGACCTTTTAAAACAGAACACAAAAGATTGTCTTGCACTGAGATTGAACAACTTTACCCTTAACCACTCTGAATTAATTCCTAATTTAACCCTTTCCCAAACCTTTAACTTAATTAGATGTGAAACCCCCAGCCCTACACAAGCGTTTTTGGTTTAAGAGAGAGGGTGGAACTCTCCGGTCCGGTTCCAATCCTAGTTCCATTTCTTCTCTTAAAAGGTATGGACCCAGTACCTAATCCTGCATCTAACTAATTACGCAAGACTTTAGTTCTGGGTTAACTGAGATTAGATTTTCCCCAACTCAGACTCCAGAAGCATTTAAAGGTGATGCATGATAACTTCTCAATTGTCTGATAACCAAACATACAGTATATATAATAATAATAATAATAACAAATCAAATCAAATCAAATCAAATTTTATTTGTCACATACACATGGTTAGCAGATGTTAATGCGAGTGTAGCGAAATGCTTGTGCTTCTAGTTCCGACAATGCAGTGATAACCAACAAGTAATCTAACTAACAATTCCAAAACTACTGTCTTATACACAGTGTAAGGGGATAAGGAATATGTACATAAGGATATATGAATGAGTGATGGTACAGAGCAGCATACAGTAGATGGTATTGAGTACAGTATATACATATGAGATGAGTATGTAGACAAAGTAAACAAAGTGGCATAGTTAAAGTGGCTAGTGATACATGTATTACATAAGGATGCAGTCGATGATGTAGAGTACAGTATATACGTATGCATATGAGATGAATAATGTAGGGTAAGTAACATTATATAAGGTAGCATTGTTTAAAGTGGCTAGTGATATATTTACATCATTTCCCATTATTAAAGTGGCTGGAGTTGGGTCAGTGTCAATGACAGTGTGTTGGCAGCAGCCACTCAATGTTAGTGGTGGCTGTTTAACAGTCTGATGGCCTTGAGATAGAAGCTGTTTTTCAGTCTCTCGGTCCCAGCTTTGATGCACCTGTACTGACCTCGCCTTCTGGATGATAGTGGGGTGAACAGGCAGTGGTTCGGGTGGTTGATGTCCTTGATGATCTTTATGGCCTTCCTGTAACATCGGGTGGTGTAGGTGTCCTGGAGGGCAGGTAGTTTGCCCCCGGTGATGCGTTGTGCAGACCTCACTACCCTCTGGAGAGCCTTATGGTTGAGGGCGGAGCAGTTGCCGTACCAGGCGGTGATACAGCCCGCCAGGATGCTCTCGATTGTGCATCTGTAGAAGTTTGTGAGTGCTTTTGGTGACAAGCCGAATTTCTTCAGCCTCCCGACGCTGTCAGTGTGAGTGGACCAATTCAGTTTGTCTGTGATGTGTATGCCGAGGAACTTAAAACTTGCTACCCTCTCCACTACTGTTCCATCGATGTGGATAGGGGGTGTTCCCTCTGCTGTTTCCTGAAGTCCACAATCATCTCCTTAGTTTTGTTGACGTTGAGTGTGAGGTTATTTTCCTGACACCACACTCCGAGGGCCCTCACCTCCTCCCTGTAGGCCGTCTCGTCGTTGTTGGTAATCAAGCCTACCACTGTTGTGTCGTCCGCAAACTTGATGATTGAGTTGGAGGCGTGCGTGGCCACGCAGTCGTGGGTGAACAGGGAGTACAGGAGAGGGCTCAGAACGCACCCTTGTGGGGCCCCCGTGTTGAGGATCAGCGGGGAGGAGATGTTGTTGCCTACCCTCACCACCTGGGGCGGCCCGTCAGGAAGTCCAGTACCCAGTTGCACAGGGCGGGGTCGAGACCCAGGGTCTCGAGCTTGATGACGAGCTTGGAGGGTACTATGGTGTTGAATGCCGAGCTGTAGTCGATGAACAGCATTCTCACATAGGTATTCCTCTTGTCCAGGTGGGTTAGGGCAGTGTGCAGTGTGGTTGAGATTGCATCGTCTGTGGACCTATTTGGGCGGTAAGCAAATTGGAGTGGGTCTAGGGTGTCAGGTAGGGTGGAGGTGATATGGTCCTTGACTAGTCTCTCAAAGCACTTCATGATGACGGAAGTGAGTGCTACGGGGCGGTAGTCGTTTAGCTCAGTTACCTTAGCTTTCTTGGGAACAGGAACAATGGTGGCCCTCTTGAAGCATATGGGAACAGCAGACTGGTATAGGGATTGATTGAATATGTCCGTAAACACACCGGCCAGCTGGTCTGCGCATGCTCTGAGGGCGCGGCTGGGGATGCCGTCTGGGCCTGCAGCCTTGCGAGGGTTAACACGTTTAAATGTCTTACTCACCTCGGCTGCAGTGAAGGAGAGACCGCATGTTTTCGTTGCAGGCCGTGTCAGTGGCACTGTATTGTCCTCAAAGCGGGCAAAAAAGTTATTTAGTCTGCCTGGGAGCAAGACATCCTGGTCCGTGACTGGGCTGGGTTTCTTCTTGTAGTCCGTGATTGACTGTAGACCCTGCCACATGCCTCATGCCTTGTGTCTGAGCCATTGAATTGAGATTCCACTTTGTCTCTGTACTGACGCTTAGCTTGTTTAATAGCCTTGCGGAGGGAATAGCTGCATTGTTTATATTCGGACATGTTACCAGACACCTTGCCCTGATTAAAAGCAGTGGTTCTCGCTTTCAGTTTCACGCGAATGCTGCCATCAATCCACGGTTTCTGGTTTGGGAATGTTTTTATCGTTGCTATGGGAACGACATCTTCGACGCACGTTCTAATGAACTCGCACACCGAATCAGCGTATTCGTCAATATTTCCATCTGACGCAATACGAAACATGTCCCAGTCCACGTGATGGAAGCAGTCTTGGAGTGTGGAGTCAGCTTGGTCTGACCAGCGTTGGACAGACCTCAGCGTGGGAGCCTCTTGTTTTAGTTTCTGCCTGTCGGCAGGGATCAGCAAAATGGAGTCGTGGGCAGCTTTTCCGAAAGGGGGTGGGGCAGGGCCTTATATGCGTCGCGGAAGTTAGAGTAACAATGATCCAAGGTTTTACCACCCCTGGTTGCGCAATCGATATGCTGATAAAATTTAGGGAGTCTTGTTTTCAGATTAGCTTTGTTAAAATCCCCAGCTACAATGAATGCATCCTCCGGATAAATGGTTTCCAGTTTGCAAAGAGTTAAATAAAGTTCGTTCAGAGCCATCGATGTGTCTGCTTGGGGGGGGATATATACGGCTGTGATTATAATCGAAGAGAATTCTCTTGGAAGATAATGCGGTCTACATTTGATTGTGAGGAATTCTAAATCAGGTGAACAGAAGGATTTGAGTTCCTGTATGTTTCCTTCATCACACCATGTCTCGTTAGTCATGAGGCATACGCCCCCGCCACTCTTCTTACCAGAAAGATGTTTGTTTCTGTCGGCGCGATGCGTGGAGAAACCCGTTGGCTGCACCGCATCGGATAGCGTCTTCCCAGTAAGCCATGTTTCCGTGAAGCAGAGAACGTTGCAGTCTCTGATGTCCCTCTGGAATGCTACCCTTGCTCGGATTTCGTCAACCTTGTTGTCAAGAGACTGGACATTGGCAAGAAGAATGCTGGGAATGCCGCGATGTGCCCTTTTTCGGAGTCTGACCAGAACACCGCCTCGTTTCCCTCTTTTTCGGAGTCGTTTCCTTGGGTCGCTGCACGCGATCCATTCCGTTGTCCTGTTTGTAAGGCAGAACACAGGATCCGCGTCGCGGAAAACATATTCTTGGTCGTACTGATGGTGAGTTGACGCTGATCTTATATTCAGTAGTTCTTCTCGACTGTATGTAATGAAACCTAAGATGACCTGGGGTACTAATGTAAGAAATAAAACATAAAAAAACAAAAAACTGCATAGTTTCCTAGGAACGCGAAGCGAGGCGGCCATCTCAGTCGGCGCCGGAAGTAGAAATAATAGAAATAATAATGCAGACATTTTTTATGTTTGGGAGGTCTTGGGAATCAAACCCACTATCCTGACATTGCAAGAGCCTTGCTTCACCAACTGAGCTACAGATTAACTCAAATATAATGATAGCTGTAATTAGCTAGCTAATGAACTAACAAGTCCTAGGGCCAAAACATTGCAACAGACTGACTAATTCTCAACTGTTTCAGATCTCATCTAGTAAACACATTTTCCTCTATTATGGAGAAACCCATCCCACTCCCGCAGTAATTGTCAGGGAGCGCTTCAGTCTGTGTATAAGCCTGAAGTCAGAATATTGGAGAGGAGAGGTGCATAATTTTCCTTAATAAATTTTTTTTCATGCTTACCTCAACTTTTAATCCCCCCCCCCAGCCGGCTCTCTCTTTGTCGAGACGTCTGGTTTCAGAGCGCATCAGAATGGGACTTGAATGGCAGTCTGTGTCAGTAGACAGTGAAAACAGTCGCAGGTTTTAATTGGCTTATCTCGCAGTCCATCACCATCTAGCATCTCCCCCTCTTCGTGGATTACAAAGGGTGAAGTTTGAGACAATGAGACAATTAAGAAATAACACATTTTTCACTTCTCAAAATCTAAAGGCACCTAGATTCGAGCCAATGTCTTAAGTAGCTGAAAATGTCATTTGTTTTTACTCCAACCTTGTGAAAGTGACAAACTGAGACTCATATCAAAGGAGTGCCTTTGATTTGATGGCCTGCACATGCACAGTTCGGTGTGAGATGACCGTTAGATCTGATGATGTGCTATGATTAGCTAGCCAACTTTGCAATGACATCGCCTTCAACATTTACATGAAAATGTTAGTAATTTAGCAGACACTCTTAACCAGAGAGACTTACAAGCATGATCAGGGATTTCTATTGGAGAACAATTTCTGCCTATCCTCTTCCACTTTACTGTCTTTGGCGCAAGTAATGGGCTAAACAAGGAATTATGCATCTAAGAAATAGTTTTCACACGAACTTCATGCCCGAACTCAGAATCAAATGGGGCTTTCCAAAAATAATACAGTCGCTGTGATATAATTCTTTTTTTAGATTTGGCAATTTTCGGAATTTTTCTGAATCCCATCTAACACAGCTGTAGCAGGCTCTCTCCATCCCCCGACTCGTTTTTAACCACACGCCTTTCATGTCCCAATTTGTTGCAAAGTGTTACCAGACTCTCTGTGCCAGCAACTAAAGCCTGGGGACCAGGTCACCTTCACTCTAAATCAGCCCCTGAAGAAAATAGGAAGGTCATCTTAGTAAAAATAACTGAATGGAGTGTTCAAAATTAAGAATGAAGATTGACCATAGGCAAGTTGCATGAGTGGGAATGACCTCGGGCGGAATTTGAAGAATGCTTCGTTAAGACTCTTGACATAGCCCCAAATGTAATCTGATGCAAATAGAAATGTTAAATGGTTTCAGGGGGAGTTCTCAAGCATACTATAGTGTCCCCTCTTTTGGACACACACACACACACACACACACACACACACACACACACACACACACACACACACACACACACACACACACACACACACACACACAAGCTCCCAGCTCAGCAGTGGTGTTTATGAGGGCAATTGAGTCCATGCCAATCAATCTCTCCTTCCAGCTAACTTGGAGGGGAAAGACTCACATTGCATTCTGCGTAGATACCCCACTGTGAGGTTGGAGTAAAAACTCTGGACATGTAGTACCTATGAGATATGAATGCCTTTGCCCTTCATTTCCCCTTACCCTGGAACGCACCTACTAATATAACTCACTCATGATATAACACACTGTCTAGGCCTACCCTTTTCATGAGAACACATTGAATGCAGAATCCATGCTAAATAATAATGGTACTTAGGATGGATGTACCAGTTTATATTTCTTTCTACCCTTTTCTCACATGAATGTGTGTCACATTTATTTTGACAATATATTTAAGCAATTGAATGTGGCCTATATTTATCCAAGCAACTTTATTTACTATGACAGAGGACAACAGTAAACAGATAAGTGGTAGGGATTGGTATGGAACCATAACTCCCAACAACAACTTATATTACAATGCAAATAAAAAAAGAACGGTTGTTTTTTTCTTTGTATTATCTTTTACCAGATCCATTGCGTTATATTCTACTACATTCCTTTCAGATTTACATAAACTTCAAATTGTTTCCTTTCAAATGGTACCAATAATATGCATTACCTTGCTTCAGGGCCTGAGCTACAGGCAGTTAGATTTGGGTATATTTAAAAAATATATATATATATATTTCACCTTTATTTAACCAGGTAGGCAAGTTGAGAACAAGTTCTCATTTACAATTGCGACCTGGCCAAGATAAAGCAAAGCAGTTCGACACATACAACGACACAGAGTTACACATGGAGTAAAACAAACATACAGTCAATAATACAGTAGAAACAAGTCTATATAGGATGTGAGCAAATGAGGTGAGATAAGGGAGGTAAAGGCAAAAAAAGGCCTTGGTGGCAAAGTAAATACAATATAGCAAGTACTGGAATGGTAGATTTGAAACACTGGAATGGTAGATTTGCAGTGGAAGAATGTGCAAAGTAGAAATAAAAATAATGGGGTGCAAAGGAGCAAAATAAATAAATCAATTAAATAAATAAATACAGTAGGGAAAGAGGTAGTTGTTTGGGCTAAATTATAGGTGTGCTATGTACAGGTGCAGTAATCTGTGAGCTGCTCTGACAGCTGGTGCTTAAAGCTAGTGAGGGAGTTAAGTGTTTCCAGTTTCAGATATTTTTGTAGTTCGTTCCAGTCATTGGCAGCAGAGAACTGGAAGGAGAGGCAGCCAAAGAAAGAATTGGTTTTGGGGGTGACTAGAGAGATATACCTGCTGGAGCGTGTGCTACAGGTGGGAGATGCTATGGTGACCAGCGAGCTGAGATAAGGGGGGACTTTACCTAGCAGGGTCTTGTAGATGACATGGAGCCAGTGGGTTTGGCGACGAGTATGAAGCGAGGGCCAGCCAACGAGAGCGTACAGGTCGCAATAGTGGGTAGTATATGGGGCTTTGGTGACAAATCGGATGGCACTGTGATAGACTGCATCCAATTTGTTGAGTATGGTATTGGAGGCTATTTTGTAAATGACATCGCCGAAGTCGAGGATTGGTAGGATGGTCAGTTTTACAAGGGTATGTTTGGCAGCATGAGTGAAGGATGCTTTGTTGCGAAATAGGAAGCCAATTCTAGATTTAACTTTGGATTGGAGATGTTTGATGCGGGTCTGGAAGGAGAGTTTACAGTCTAACCAGACACCTAGGTATTTGTAATTGTCCACGTATTCTAAGTCAGAGCCGTCCAGAGTAGTGATGTTGGACAGGCGGGCAGGTGCAGGCAGCGATCGGTTAAAGAGCATGCATTTAGTTTTACTTGTATTTAAGAGAAATTGGAGGCCACGGAAGGAGAGTTGTATGGCATTGAAGCTTGCCTGGAGGGTTGTTAACACAGTGTCCAAAGAAGGGCCAGAAGAGACTGCCAGAGGTCCGGACAGCAGACCCTCCGATTTGACACACTGAACTCTATCAGAGAAGTAGTTGGTGAACCAGGCGAGGTAATCATTTGAGAAACCAAGGCTGTCGAGTCTGCCAATGAGAATGTGGTGATTGACAGAGTCGAAAGAATACGGCTGCACAGTAATGTTTCTTATCGATGGCGGTTAAGATATCGTTTAGGACCTTGAACGTGGCTGAGGTGCACCCATGACCAGCTCTGAAACCAGATTGCATAGCAGAGAGGGTATGGTGAGATTCGAAATGTCATTTTAGGTGAACATTTTTAAAAAAGGGGGGCGATCTTTAAGAGGTTTAAACACTTTTTTGGTTACTACATAATTCCATATGTGTTGATGTCTTTACTATTATTCTACAATATAGAAAATAGTAATAATTAAGAAGAACCCTTGAATGAGTAGGGGTTCTAAAACTTTTGACCGTTAGTGTATACTACATGTTGTCACGTTCTGACCTTAATTTCCTTTGTTTTGTATTTATTTAGTATGGTCAGGGCGTGAGTTGGGTGGGTTGTCTGTTTGTTTTTCTAGGTTTTGGGAATTTCTATGTTTCGGCCTAGTATGGTTCTCAATCAGAGGCAGGTGTCATTAGTTGTCTCTGATTGAGAATCATACCTAGGTAGCCTGGGTTTCACTGTGTGTTTGTGGGTGATTGTTTCCGTGTCTGTGTTTGTTCGCCACACGGTACTGTTTTGGTTTTGTTCACGTTTATTGTTTTGTATTCATTGAGTGTTCAGTTCATGTTTTTAAATAAACAACCATGGACACTTACCACGCCGCATCTTGGTCCGATCCTTGCTACACCTCCTCTTCAGACGAAGAGGAGGAAAACCTTTACACATGTGTTAAACTCACTTACCTACTACTGTTACATAGTGAGGGCACATTTTCAAGGCAGTCAACCATCACTTTGTATGAATATGCCAGGGGAAATAAATCACTTGAAGTGAGACATTCAGCAAGCACTTTAGCAATAATTTCATTGTTTACACCATCTCAAGGACAATGAGAGGTTTAGAACATTGATAATCAAACATTACAAAATTGCCCCCAGTTTATACACCCAGAAATTAATTTTAGTAATTTGCCTGTTTTAAAGAGTGGATAGAGTGAATCAACAAATGCAATCTGTTGTACATGTCCGCCAGCACACAATGCAGAAAACACACACACACACACACACACACACACACACACACACACACACACACACACACACACACACACACACACACACACACACACACACACACACACACACACACACACACACACACACACACACACACACACACACACAGAGAGATACCATCATGGGATAATTTAGCTGGCTAAGTGAGGAGTTTGCATAACATATTGTAAGCAGGGGGGGGGGGGGGCATCGTACCAAGGTCACTCTTTTGGCTGCATTGTTTTACACTCTGTATAAACTGTTCAAAACAACTATTTAATGACATACAACCGTTTTAAAAAATGCTTTAGTTACATTTGCAATTATAATTCCCATCCCCAAATACTTAGAGATGCATTTGTTTAGTATGTTATCCTTGAATTGGTTATATCAAGCAGGGCGTAATTCTTTCATCAGTTCTTTTACCCATAGTACTCCTGCCACAAGACTGTATCGGAGTTCACCTATGGCACTCAACAAGTAATGAATGGGATTCCCTATTATAGACTAATGAATAACTAATTTCATGGTGTAGGGGTTATTCTCGGCTAATAAACCAATCTAATTACAGCCATTTATGACCTACAATTAAAAAGCTGTTATGTTACAATGTCAGGCACATTGAAAATGTATTCAGTATTTCTCTGTCTCTAATAGGATACATTATCCATAATTAAAAGTATCAAATTAGCAACTAGTTTATGTGTGTCTGTGATGACTAAGTGCTTTTATCCGCTATAAGCCCCCTTGTAAGTATATTCTGATATGTCCCCTTTGTCTTTTGTGTGCCCATTAAATGTTATAGTAGTGACAGCTTTTTCACTGAGTGAAGGTCCATATGTTTCCTCTGCGCCCAGGACATCAATGAAGAGATGTGGTTGAGCGTCTGAGACAGAGATGCTTGAGAATCTGCGGCTTGGGGAAGTGACATTGTCATTTCCTCAGACCTGAATATAGTTTTTTGTTTGCCCCTACTCTGCAAATTGCTAGCCATTTAACACTAGATGGGTGGCATGTATTTGAATGATGGTGTGGGTGGTTTACCATAGATGTCCAACGTCATTGTTAAACAGCGTTACACTTTGTCTGAGGTCATACGGAATATTGACTAGATGGGATACAGCTTTCGCCAGATTTTCGTAGCAGGTTAGGAGAACTTACGCAGCAGGTTAGGATAATTAACATAGCAGGTTAGGAGAATCAGGTTAAGGTTAGGAAAACGGTTAGGGTTAGCTAAAATGCATAAATAAAACTTTGACGTTCAATTGACAAAAGTGGTATCCCTTCTAGCCACGACAGTAATACTGGCGCATTGCACAACGCTTTAAGAGCAAATGTATTCTGAATAGGATAAGAACATTTCAACATTTGACATAAGCCCTGAAGAGAAGACAACAGTGGTTAAAAGGAACACCAGTGTGCATACATGACTCATACTGTAGACAGACAGAGTACCCTGGCTGTCA
This sequence comes from Oncorhynchus nerka, assembly GCF_034236695.1. Classification (NCBI taxonomy): domain Eukaryota; kingdom Metazoa; phylum Chordata; class Actinopteri; order Salmoniformes; family Salmonidae; genus Oncorhynchus; species Oncorhynchus nerka. The sequence goes on from NC_088400.1 coordinate 58,953,934, forward strand.
CTGCTCTATTTTTCTAAGTGTTCTAATATGTGGCCTTTTGCATACTTTGAGGCCTCTGAATATACACTGAGTGTACAAAGCATTAGGAACACCTTCCTAATATTGAGTTGCACCCCCCGACTCCAATGCTTCAGTTGGGACAAGTTGGCTGGATGTTCATTGGGTGGTGGACCATTCTTGATACACACAGGAAACTATTGAGCGTGAAAAACCCAGCAACGGTGCAGATCTTGACACAAACCGGTGCGCCTGGCTCCTACTACTATACTCCATTCAAAGGCACTCAAATCTTTTGTTTTGCCCATTCACCCTCTGAATGGAACACATACGCATTCCACGTCTCAGTTGTCTCGAGGCTTAAAAATCCTTCTTTAACCTGTCTCCTCCCCTTCATCTTCATTGATTTGAAGTGGAGTTAACAAGTGACACCAATAAGGGGTCAGAGATTTCACCTGAATTCACATGGTCAGTCTATGTCACGGAGAGAGCAAGTGTTCTTAATGTTTTTGCACACTCGGTGTATGTAGTCGTCAGATCTCGCAGCATGCACCAGAAATGTAGTGACGCCTGTATGTTCAGACACAAAACGCCTTTATCGTTGTTTAATACCACTGTGTGGATCACTTTGTTGCTTATTACACTTCACAAGTGGATGTGACAACACATATGTTACACTACTTACAAGGCCAAAATGGCCTGGAGATTTCATTGCGTTGTTGTTTTTCATCACTGATCACTTTGTTCCTCCGCTCCTGAAGCTCTCGCTTAGGGTGTGCCTACCTTTAAAGGTAAGTTTTATTAACCGGAAAGTGGAGTGTGTTCATGGACCCTTGATCCACAGTCTTTGATATATACAGAACGCTTGAGAACATCATGTCCATGGCCAGGCGTTCGGTCTGTAGCTCGAAAGGAGATGACAAGTAGCGGGGTTGGGATGAGAAGGCCATGTTGATTTCCCTACTTTCTCTGTTGCATTCATTGTTTGATGGATAGCCACTGTGTGCTGATGTTTCCTTTGGGGTTATGGCGTCACGTAGCTTTGGGTGTGAGTGCCTTGGAATGATGTCCATAAAGAATGGTAGTTAATAAAATGCTTGGCTGAAGAAAAGAGCCCTGCGGTAACAGAAAAAAGTAACTACCTATTCAGAATTCAGATGTTTGCTTTATGGTCATGACAAGTATGGACACCCACCGTGACAATGTTTTGATTTGATGGAGCTTAAAATGAAAAAACCTTGTGATACAGTCAAATGCAGAGATATTACTCAGCCATTCTTTAGAGTGGCCGCTACGCCAATTCCATCACCACTGTATGGAAATGCATTCTTTTATTGGACTTAAACATGAATAATATGTGCCCATTGATCCTTGACAAATATAATGTATAAAAGCCTCATGAGCTTAGTTCAACTGTCGCATCCCACCAGAACCCAAAATATAAGCTTGTTTTACTCCAATGTTGGTAAATGGAGTAAAAGTCAACAAACACTGTATAGCCTCAAAACATGTTTAAAAGTATAATTTTGTGGTCTTGGATGGTCAGTCCTTGCATCCATAGCTCTGTCTATGAATTTGAGAGTGGTTAAATTTCTCCAGACCCATTCCTCAGCTATTTACCAAAACAGGGGCGGGGAGGACGCTGTGTCATTGTTTCTACCGCTGATTGCTTCTTTGACAAAATTCTTCCAAAAAATTATGTATTGGGATTGGTGTCAACCAGTTTACAGTTGAAGTCAGAAGTCTACATACACCTTAGTAAAATACATTTACACTCAGTTTTTCACAATTCCTGACATTAAATCTGAGTAAAAACTCCCTGTCTTAGGTCAGTTAGGATTACCACTTTATTTTAAGAATGTGAAATGTCAGAATAATAGTAGAGAGAATGATTAATTTCAGCTTTTATTTATTTCGTCACATTCCCAGTGGGTCAGAGGTTTACATACACTCAATTAGTATTTGGTAGCATTGCCTTTATAGTGTTTAACTTGGGTAAAACATTTTGGGTAACCTTCCACAAGCTTCCCACAATAAGTTGGGTGAAATTTGGCCCATTCCTCCTGACAGAGCTGGTGGAACTGAGTTAGGTTTGTAGGTCCTCCTTGCTCGCACACACTTTCTCAGTTCTGCCCACACATTTTCTATAGGATTGAGGTCAGGGCTTTGTGATGGCCACTCCAATATCTTGACTTTGTCCTTAAGCCATTTTGCCACAACTTTGGAAGTATACTTTGTGTCATTGTCCATTTGGAAGACCCATTTGTGACCAAGCTTTAACTTCCTGACTAATGTCTTGAGATGTTGCTTCACTATATCCACATAATTCTCCTACCTCATGATGCCATCTATTTTGTGAAGTGCACCAGTCCCTCCTGCAGCAAAGCACCGCCACAACATGATGCTGCCACCCCTGTGCTTCACGGTTAGGATGGTGTTCTTCAACTTTCAAGCCTTCACTTTTTTCCTCCAAACAGAACTATGGTCATTATGGCCAAACAGTTCTATTTTTGCTTCATCAGACCAGAGGAAATTCCTCCAAAAAGTCCGATCTTTGTCCCCATGTTCAGTTGCAAACCGTAGTCTTGCTTTTTTAATGGTGGTTTTGGAGCAGTGGCTTCTTCCTTGCAGAGTGGCCTTTCAGGTTATGTCGATATATGACTCGTTTTACTGTGGATATAGATACCTTTGTACCTGTTTCCTCCAGCATCTTCACAAGGTCCTTTGCTGTTGTTCTGGGATTGATTTGCACTTTTCGCACCAAAGTACGTTCATCTCTAGGAGACAGTGGTATGACGGCTCCCATGGTGTTTATACTTGCGTACTATTGTTTGTACAGATGAACGTGGTACCTTCAGGTATTTGGAAATTGCTCCCAAGGATGAACCAGATTTGTTTGTGGAGGTCTACAATTTCTTTCTGAGGTCTTAGCTGATTTCTTTTGATTTTCCCATGATGTCAAGTAAAGAGGCACCGAGTTTGAAGGTAGGCCTTGAAATACATCCACAGGTACACCTCCAATTGACTCAAATGATGTCAATTAGCCTATCAGAAACTCCTAAAGATATGACATAATTTTCTGGAATTTTCCAAGCTGTTTAAAGGCACAGTCAACTTAGTGTATGTAAACTTCTGACCCACTGGAATTGTGTTACAGTGAATTATAAGTGAAATAATCTGTCTGTAAACAATTGTTGGAAAAATTACTTGTGTCATGCACAAAGTAGACGACCTAACCGACTTAAACTTCGGACTTCAACTGTATATCCCAATTGTATTTTCTGATTTAGTGCAATGTAATATGTTCTTATAAAATACACTTTTCATTGAATGGAAATTTGGCTAGGGACTGTCTTATTTATCTGAGCATGTGGGTGAAACATAGTCCATGAGTGGTAATTCTTTCCCCCTCATGCCACAGGCCAAATGCTTAACTATGCATTACAAACACAATTTATGCTGGATTCCTCTTTGTTCATTGTCATTAAAAGCTGTTTTAAAGTTAACTGACAGCCTCTGCCTCCGAGAACCTGCCTTTGTCCATTCTAATTAGGTCTACTCAGGTCTGGGTCAAGAATTCTGTGATATTCATAATGTACATCAATATGTAGCCATTCCCAAGGCATCTCTTGCCTGCTTACTTATTCAGAATTGCAAATGTCTTGTTAACCCGGAGAGAACTGATAGCTTAAAACTTGGATCCAGTCGGATAGGGGATTCCTAGGAGAAATTCACTAACCTTGTCCACCTCCTAATCCCCACATGTCTGTAAATCTTAGTGACAATTTATTATGGACATCCAAACAGTGGTAAGTCCCATAAGTCTGAATAATGACAACCCCAGTCTATTGGGTCAGATAAGCTACTGCATTGAATGGTCTTCTCTCTGCCATGTGCTGGAAGTATTGTGGGGATGTCAAAACATTTCAAAATATCTTCCTTTAAGAGGAAATAACATTCCTCTGGCTCGTAGTTTTCATATTATGTTCCATTAGACGTCTTCTGACTTACACATTTTCACAAATTCTTTCGGGATTTGTTGTACTGATCTATCCGACCTTGTACAATTTTAGCGTTTGTTGGCTAAAATTGCAGTAGAAGGAAACAGAATCTCAATGAATGGAAAACAAAACGTAATAAGCAATTCTACAGTGTCAATACCCCCCAATGCAGTATTATAAAGTGGATCTATTTTGGCATGGCTCCGGTTAGCAAGAATGTGACTCCTTTCATTGGCTCCCGGAGAGGAAATTGTTATGACCTCACCAAGGCTATCAACGTGTTACTATGCAGTGAGCTGATCGATACTGACTACTTTCCTCTGAGAACCAGACATATTGCCTGAAATCTCCCGTGTGCCTGCGTTTTGACCCCGTGTGCCTACGTTTTGACCCCGTGTTAGGGTCTTGCGATTTTCTGTTGACAACACCATATAAATACAACCTTATATAGGGATATTTTACAGTTCCATAACACATGAGTGAACACTGTGCTAGATTGCTGCCTCCACTGCTTAAGTCAAGAGTGACCTTTTAATCAGAAGGAAAAAAATGCATTGAATGTCAACTATGATAATCCATTAATACAACAGGGCAAAACCCCTAGGCTGCTGCATTATCAGGCCCTTTTCTCTGACTGTTCCAGAGACACAGAGAACAATGCCTAAATGAAGAAGAGGGAGGACACAGGAAGGGGATGTATTGTTGACATGATCTAATTCAAGTGAAGAACTGGAGCAAGATCACTGACTAGATGTCATTCCCGCTTCTACACAGGTTGAGAATTAGGTTGTTTGTTCTCTTCTCCGGTGGCCATTCATTGTGATAATACTTTGGCAGTGTATATTGAAATCAATCAATAACAATTTAATTTGGACACAATGCCAAGTACGTTTTTCCTATGAGCAGCATTGTAACATGTATTATACCTGAACGTGTCTTGTTGTGTTAACATTCTGCATTTATCTGGAAAACCTGCAGCGAGGCAAAATATAAATTTTATACCCAAAGGAAATAGCTAAATTAATCACTGTTTGTGTCAAATTTTGATCTAGGAGTTATTTGCAAACACCAGGGAATCACCTGCTATTTGCTGATGTCTGGGCATAAGAATGACAGAGTGCATTCACTTGGGGAAGGCAGATCTGCAGCAGAACTTTAAGAACTTATCAGGCAAAGTAGTCCATTGACTTGGCCATGTATCTTACAGAACCTTTAAAGCAAACAGCCTCGTCAGACAAGCACTGGCTGAATCGCTGACAAACGTTATCTTCCCTGTCTATCTCTATGTATATCTATCCACCAAAATGTCACCCAAACAGAGCGAATTGGATAATTAGAGGCATTCTAGTTTCTTTTCAGGTCTCCCTTTTTTCATAATCTTAAGTGACAGAGCAATTTGGGCTGAAGCATTGAACACAGCCAAGACCAAATTACGGCAACGGCCTTCCAGCCGATAACCAATTTTCAACTTGTAACACGGCAGCTTTGTTCACAAACTCATCAAATACTGCCCCCTAATTGAGCTTTCCCACTGGGCGTTTTATTCAGTTTCAACCCTTGCTACAATATAAACGCACAGACAAAGGCTTGTTCTTTTAGCACATTAATCAGAATAAAATTAACTCTAACCGTTATCTTCAACAGAAATAACTTTACACAATTAGGGTTTAGTCAATAAAGTAAAACTGCATTGGTTTTTATTGCACCCTTGTGATACACACCTTTGGGAAAATGCTGCAGTGGATTTCTGTCACCGTGGGTGGCTCTTTTGAGGTCCACAATACCTTGTTTACCTTACAGAAACCTCAGTCAGCTGTAACATTAACTTCCCCCAACTTTCCCCTGTATCTCTTAAACACACTTCTCCGGGATAGAAGAGGCGCAGGGCAAAAAGCCAGAGAAAAAGTGACAGACACCCTGTCAGAGACTCACAAAGAGTTTCAATCTCCAGCTATATCAGCTGCAGCAGTGAGCAGAGGATAAAAAGAACAAGTTGTCCAAAAGTCAGGGAAACTCTCCTGTAAAGAGTTTCTTCTAAAGTGTACTGATGACATTTCGAGAGGTGATAAGCAAACTGTAATGGTATTTTGACAGGGGCCTCTGATGGACACTTTGCTGACCCAAAAATGTGGTGTGCCAAAAATCTTCCCTGTCTACCTCCAAACATCAAACAGCAGGCAGTGATGGCCAACGTGAGAATCCGCCACCCCCCCACACATATTTTCAGGATGAGGCAACCTCAGACATACCTTACATCTGCCGTAGACTACAAGACAGCCAAAAAGCCAACGTATATCCACAGAGAAGGTGTACGCCAGAAAGCCTGACAAGGGATGTGCTTCACGCCAAAACGTTCAAACTTTTGAGGAAAATGGTAGCTGATGAATGATTCGTCAAAAGTCGATGCATGTAGAAAGAGTGAGGAGGGATCACTCACGTTTAAAAGGCCTCTTTGGCTGCTTATGTTTCAGAAGGTGACACAATTTAAACGTCCCACTTTCCAGGAAGTATAGCATCGAGGAAGTAACTAAGTTAAAATGAGGTTGCATTGTGAGTCATGTGAGTCAATTCCACCATTTTTTCACTAATTGTTCTTTTGACAAATCAGATCTGCCCTGAAAAAGAGCTGATGTGAAAAGTTCTAGTGTGATTGGTCAAAAGACCAATTCATGGAAAAAAATATCAGAATTACGCAGTAGTGTTTTCAGGCAAGTATTTTCGTCTTGGACAACTGATATATGCCTTGAATAATAGTGACTATCAGTTAACATGAACAATTCAGTGGCCATCTCGGCTGTTTCACTAGCCGTATCCCACAGTCCGCAAGTTCAACAAACCCTGTCAATAAAATTGAGGCATTACAAACTTTTCCTTTCAATTTGCTACAGCTCAAGCCCTGGGTGCGTCGCCTTCATTGGATGTCTGAAACTTCCAGCAGAACATAAGTATAACTATTTCTTGCCATCATTTCTTTCATCTCCACATACTTTGCTCAGTGTTCTTAGACACAATTAGGGAGACAAGGCCTAATTTATGCTCAGTTGTGACATATGGGCAGTGAGTCGTAAAACGATATAATTACCTTTCAAAAAGATGGTGGACCTCATTTAACTGACGTTAATTAGTCAAACAGCAGAAATCTACAGTTGGAAATCTCTGAGCCATGAAAACTAATACAACCCCTATTGATAATTGGTGTGTGGTTTAGCAGCCATACTCCAAAAATCCTCACATTTCCAGGATAATTTGCAATGCATAATGAGCAATTGGTCTTTGTGCCTAGGGCAGATCTGTCTTGAAAGGTAGACTGAGGTGAATCCAATTTTAATTGACTACAAGGTTTGGTTAATCAATGGGGACCGAATCCATACTTTAGATCTAAGTACTCTTTACTCAAAAGTCCATGCAAAGCTCCCATTGATATCAATGCATGATTTATGTGACCTCCGGCCTTGTATCGGAGGTCAAGCTAAAAAAACACCGACTAGCTCCCACGGCTCTATTTGTGTCAAAGGCCGGACTTAACATTTCTCGATGAGGTCAGAGATCAGGTGATTTTTGACTTACTACGGCTCTAGAGGATTGTGGGTAATCCTACTGTCTTTAGGATGAGAAATTGACTAGGATGCCTAGAACAGCATCGTTGTTGTGCATGGGCTTACAATATACTATTATTTAAATAGTAGGCTAAATGGTACAAACAATGCACAACTGGTAATGTGAATAAAAACATCCCCTAAAATATTTTATCATATTTTGACTGTGTGGGTTCAAGGCCCAACTTTTAAGATCTGCTAAATTGGTATGCACCAATCAATTCCTGAAGACATTTTTCATATTTATTGGGCTCCACTGCTGATTAAGCTCATTTCCACCCTCCATGTTTCTTCCTCATTTGCCTTCAATTATGGCTTTATTGACTTTCTTGGCAGACCCAAGTAATCCTTTTTCCGTATAATTCCTGTGAATCCAATCTCTCTTCACAATTAGGCTGCGATACATTCCACAGGCATCACCCCTTTGTGGAAAAATAACATCCATCGCTTCTCAAAGTCATCGCCACTTTTGCCTTTAAGTGGGAATTTACCAATTTGCTAGCATGCTAGTAGATACCCATACACTTCCAGTCATTGCACTAATGCTAGTTAGCATTCGTTCGCAAAACTACCTCTAACTTCCTTCATACTGTACACAGAGACTTAAAAATGGTACCCACAAGTTCATCTGACTCTGGGGAAGTAGATAAAGGGCATTGATGCCAAAATCCTGAAGTATCCCTTTAAGGCTAAATGACACCGAGAGGCCCCACATCGCTCATCCATATGTATATAGTCTTAATTCAGATTTGTGTGTATTGGGTATATGTTGTGTCATTTGTTAGATATTACTTGTTAGATATAACGGAGCTAGAAGGACAAGCATTTCGCCACACCCGCAATAACATCTGTTAATCACGTGTATGTGACCAATACAATTTTATTTGATTTGAGATGAATTTATGATTCTATATTTAATGATATAAATGTCCGCAGTGTCCCATAGCTGACTATGCATTAACATTGAATTCATTACCCTATTCATGCTTAATTTCTACTTTCCGTCATCATTGCATTTGGGGAAATTAAGCCACTGTACTGGGACTAACAGCCTTCCGACAGGTTTAGGATGTTTAGCACTCACATAGGAATATGAGGGCACAGCTCGGTTGGGAAGACAGTAGAGAGTATCTCCTACCTTGGCTTCTTGACAGATGCTTCTCATTTACACACCTTTCACCCTCATTGTTGGTAAAAAGAACGTAATACAGATCATTATGGTGACTGAGGTTTGGGGCTGATTCATGCATTGTACAGCTATTGGATCTTCATTTGATCACCCTGTTGTTGCAGGACATTTGCTGCATAGCAGGAAACGCAAACTTGGAGTCTGAAAAGGCTTCTAAAGTTGGGAATTTCCTATTTAAAATGTCAGACTTGTTTTGCCCCTACAAAAAATGTATTAACCCCTACAAAAATGTCCATTAATTATAATCCACACAATAATTTACATTCACATACTGCAGCATAATTTTCCTGCTGTGAGAAACTGGTCAAATTAAGATCCTACATCTGTAAGTGTTACTTTCCAACAAGAGGTGTCACTGGAGTCAAGATTACCAACTGTGCTCCAGAGCTACAATAGGACCCATCCATTATCAGTCTGACCTGATATCCTTGTAATAATTAGATGTATTCATAACCTACAGACCAAGGAGATTTGAGAGGGATAGTAATAAATTGAGCAAGCACGTAATCAGTTTCTATCCAGCTAACGAAGCCCTCGCTTATTATACACCCTTTGTGATCCACACAGATTAAATTAGGTCTCTCCCCCACTGCTGCCCACTTTCTTTGACACTATTTCGTATTCATGGTTCAAACATGACCATCTGAGAGCAGCAAGTATGAAGCAAGGACATTGTCTTTCATGCACTCAATGCTTTCCCTAGAATTGTCACGTTCTGACCTTAGTTCCTTTGTTTTGTCTTTGTTTTAGTATGGTCAGGGCGTGAGTTGGGGTGGGCAGTCTGTTTGTTTTTCCATGTTGGTTTTTGTGTTCGGCCTAGTATGGTTCTCAATCAGAGGCAGGTGTCGTTAGTTGTCTCTGATTGAGAATCATACTTAGGTAGCCTTTTTCCACCTGGGTTTCGTGGGTGTTTATTTCCTGTGTGTTTATTTCCTGTTTAGTGTTTTGTCATTCACCTTACGGGACTGTTCGTTTGTTGTTTATTGCTTTTCTTCAGTGTTCATTTTGCTTTATTAAATTATGGACACTTACCACGCTGCGTTTTGGTCCTCCGATCCTTCTCGCCACTCCTCCTCAGAAAAGGAGGACGAGGTTCGTGACAAGAATGCTATGCTACAATACAGATAAACTTGTATTGGTAATTTTAAAGATACTAAAGAGCAGCACACAATCAATTCTGATTGTAGAATAGAAATAGAGACAGAGGCTGGACTAGATAGATCCTTTATGTACTGAGATATTTTTATACATAAATGATGCTGACTATTCTACTCGTGTTTGCTCAGTCAGTCTTCGGTAGCTAGTATTGATACATAGGTCTACAGGTTAGTAACCTCTGGTTAGTAACTATCATGTGGCGCAAAGGATCTTTGCACTTATCCAACAGCAGCTAGTAATGTGCTGCCACATAGCAATACGTGACGTAACACAGCACACAATCTGCCTATACGACACACAACTCAATGTAAACCTCCTTTACCACAGTGATGCCAATCATGCCACTTAGCAGCATAGCTCTGGTTGATTTACTGGGCCTTTGAGCCTCCTGTTGACTAGACTGAGGCTCAGCTAACTTTAATTAAAGCAAAGCTGCATCAACTGAGGAAGCCGAGAGAGAGAGAGAGAGAGAGAGAGAGAGAGAGAGAGAGAGAGAGAGAGCATGGTCAGGTAAAGACCATAATCAGGTGACAGGCTGTGTCAAGGTAACTTAGTGGTTAGAGCGTAGGGCCTGTAATAGAAAGATAGCTGGTTCGAATATCCGAGCCGTCAAGGTAAAAAAAACTGTGGTGTCCTTGAGCAAAGCACTTAACCCTCATTTTCTCCAGAGGCGCCGTACTACTAAGGCTGACCCTGTAAAACAACACGTTTCACTGCACCTATTCCGGGTATGTGACAATATAGTTATATACAATACCAGTCAAAAGTTTGGACACACCTCCTCGTTCAAGGGTTTTTCTTTATTTTTGATATTTTCTAAATTGCAATAGTGAAGACATCACAGCTATGAAATAACACATATGGAATCATGTAGTAACCAAAAAAAGTGTTAAACAAATCATTTGTTATACTGTAGATTCTTCAAAGTAGCCACCATCTGCCTTTGACAGCTTTGCACACTGTTGGCATTCTCTCAATCAGCTTCATGAGGAATTATTTTCCAACAATCTTGAAGGTGTTCCCATATATGCCTTCACTCTGCAGTCCAACTTATTCCAAACCATCTCAATTGGGTTGAGGTCAGGTGATTGTGGAGGCCAGGTCATCTGATTCAGCACTCAATCACTCTCCTTCTTGGTCAAATGACCCTTACACAGCCTGGAGATGTGTTTTGGGTCATTGTTCTCTTGAAAAACAAATGAAAGCCCCGCAAGGACACCAGATGAAAGCCTCTCACAGCAGGACACCAGATGCTATGGCATATCGCTGCAGAATGCTGTGGTAGCCATGCTGGTTAAGTGTGCCTTGAATTCTAAATAAATTACAGACAGTGTCACCAGCAAAGCACCCCACAACATCACACCTCCTCCTCCATGATTTACGGTGGGATCCACACATGCAGAGATCTTATTTTCACCTAATCTGCATCTCACAAAGACTGCAGTTGGAACCAAAAATCTACATTTTGGACTCATCAGATCAAAGGACAAATTTTCACCGGTCTAATGTCCATTGTTCGTGTTTCTTCGCCAAAGCAAGTATCTTCTTATTATTGGTGTCCTTTAGTAGTGGTTTCTTTGCAGCAAATCGACCATGAAGGCCTGATTCACAGTGTCCTCTTAACAGTTGATGTTTAGATGTGTCTGTTACATGAACTCTGTGAAGCATTTATTTGGGCAGCACTCTGAGGTGCCTTTAACTCTAATGAACTTATCCTCTGCAGCAGAGGTAACTCTGGGTCTTCCTTTCCTGTGGCGATCCTCATGAGAGCCAGTTTTATTGTAGCGCTTGATGGTTTTTGCGACTGCATGTGATGAAACTTTCAAAGTTCTTGAAATGTTCCGCATTGACTGACCTTCATGTCTTAAAGTAATGATGGACTGTCATTTCTCTTTGCTTATTTGAGTTGTTCCTGCCATAATATGGCCTTGGTCTTTTACCAAATAGGTCTACCTTCTGTATACCACCCCATACCGTGTCACAACACAACTGATTGGCTCAAACGTATTAATAAGGAAAGAAATTCCACAAATGAACTTTTCAGAAGGCACACCTGTTAATTGAAATGCATGCCTGGTGACTACTGGCTCATGGAGAGGATGAGATATTCATGTTGTAGGTGACAATGGTAACAACATGGTTGAATAGAGTAAACACGTCATATTCAGAAAACCTTTGTTTGTCTTTACATACAAGCAGCAGAAATCTGTTTAGAAAATATGATTTTGCTTTCGTAGAATGGTATTCCTTGAAACAGACATATTCCAATAATCAAGTGCCATTTGCTCCACATGTTTGGAATGCACATTCTACAGATGGAACGGTTTGAACTCTCTCAATTTTGTATTAAATGCATGTACACTACCGTTCAAAAGTTTGGGGTCACATAGAAAGGTTCCATGAGAGAAATTGCCAAGAAACTGAAGATGTCGTACAACACTGAACAGAGCAAGCTGGCCCTAACCAGAATAGAAAGAGGAGTGGGAGGCCCCGGTGCACAACTGAGCAAGAGGACAAGTACATTAGAGTGTCTCATTTGAGAAACAGATGCCTCACAAGTCCTCAACTGGCAGCTTCATTAAATAGTACCCGCAAAACACCAGTATCAATGTCAACAGTGAAGAGGCGACTCCAGGATGCTGGCCTTACCTCAGACTGGCCAATAAAAATAAAAGATTAAGATGGGCAAAATAACACAGACACTGGACAGAGGTACTCTGCCTAGAAGGCCAGAATCTCGAAGTCGCCTCTCACTGTTGACGTTGAGACTGGTGTTTTGTGGGTACTATTTAATGAAACTGTAAGTTGAGGACTTGTGACGCGTCTGTTTCTCAAACTAGACACTCGAATGTACTTGTCCTCTTGCTCAGTAGTCAACTAGTCTAAAGAAGGTCAGTTTTATTGCTTCTTTAATCAGGACAACAGTTTTCAGCTGTGCTAACATAATTGCAAAAGGGTTTTCTAATGATCAATTAGCCTTTTAAAATGATAAACTTGGATTAGCTAACACAATGTGCCATTGGAACACAGGAGTGATGGTTTCTGAGAATGGGCCTCTGTACGCCTATGTAGATGTTCCATTTAAAATTAGCCGTTTCCAGCTACAATAGTCATTTACAACAGTAACTACGTATGTCTACACTGTTTTTCTGATCAATTTTATATGATTTTAATGGACAAAAACAAGGACATTTCTATGTGACCCCAAACCTTTGAATGGTAGTGTATGTTCTGGATCAAGTTCTCTTAACAGCTTTGCCTCATTCAATATGAATCACTCTGAAGAGATAAGAATGTTAGCTATTTACAAAATAATCAGTTAAGCAATAGTACATAAACACACTCTATCCCCTATCGCAGTAAATCAGTACATTTACAATAATTCAGTTCTTAGTGGCTCTGTAAATGTTTTTGCAAGAGAGCAGATTTCAACACAGTTACACTAGCTGCTAATTTCCCTTTGCTACATAAGTGTTTCTCAGTTTATTGTACCTAACTGATGCGAGAGATCCTTGCATACTGATCTGGAAATAGAGTAGAGGAGCCATATTTCTCTTAAAAAGAATCCCGAGCATCAATCACACTCACAGAGGGTACAAACAGACCTTCTTAAAATCTTTTGAACTCTGTCATGCTACACTGCATTACACTTCCCTGAAAGCCCTGTCATATTGAATTTGGTCTTGCTTTGGTAAACATATTTCCTTTCTTGCTTGGAATTAAAAGTTTTCCTCTCTCTCTCTCTCTCTCTCTCTCTCTCTCTCTCTCTCTCTCAATTTCAATTCAATTCAATTCAAGGGCTTTATTGGCATGGGAAACATGTGTTAACATTGCCAAAGCAAGTGAGGTAGACAACATACAAAGTGAATATATATAAAGTGAAAAACAACAAAAATTAACAGTAAACATTACACATACAGAAGTTTCAAAACAGTAAAGACATTACAAATGTCATATTATATATATATATACAATGTACAAATAGTTAAAGGACACAAGATAAAATGAATAAGCATAAATATGGGTTGTATTTACAATGGTGTTTGTTCTTCACTGGTTGCCCTTTTCTTGTGGCAATAGGTCACAAATATTGCTGCTGTGATGGCACACTGTGGAATTTCACCCAAAAGATATGGGAGTTTTTCAAAATTGGATTTGTTTTCGAATTCTTTGTGGATCTGTGTAATCTGGGGGAAATATGTCTCTCTAATATGGTCATACATTTGGCAGGAGGTTAGGAAGTGCAGCTCAGTTTCCACCTCATTTTGTGGGCAGTGAGCACATAGCCTGTCTTCTCTTGAGAGCCATGTCTGCCTACGGCGGCCTTTCTCAATAGCAAGGCTATGCTCACTGAGTCTGTACATAGTCAAAGCTTTCCTTAATTTTGGGTCAGTCACAGTGGTCAGTGGTCTCTCTCTCTCTCTCTCTCTCTCTCTCTCTCTCTCTCTCTCTCTCTCTCTCTCTCTCTCTCTCTCTCTCTCTCTCTCTCTCTCTCTCTCTCTCTCTCTCTCTCTCTCTCTCTCTCTCTCTCTCTCTCTCTCTCTATATATATGATGGAGAGGAGCAGGTAGAATAGGCTGTACTGTAGCTTGACCTCTAAGATTTGGAGTCAGACCCATAACAAACCATTCGGTGTGTTCAGTGGATTATTGGTATTGGGGATAAAATCCTAACTCCATTATGTGTAACCAACGTAACACCTAGTAACCTTTGGCATTGACCTTTAAACCCCTAGCATGCTACCAAGACACACACGAGAGTACATTGAAAAAAATAGTAATTCCATTGATGTGAATCAATTATTATTGTTTAATAATCACTTGAATCATGTTTCCTACAGAAAAGACCTCAGCCACAATTTTGATCCATGCTATGATATATTAATAAACAATTAATAATCCAAATTCTATAATTTTTTCAAGCTCAAGATTAAATATAATAATTTGATTTAAACGTTTACATGCTTTGCAAGAAGAACAATTTCCCTAATAATCCTGTTTATGTGGATACATCTGAAACCAGGCTACCTGAATGGACTTTGATAAATGCATAAAATTGGCAATCAAAATAATCGTTCTATGTCATTTTCTATGTCTCTCTTTAACTCTTTAATTCTGAGTTCGGGAACGTTTGTATGTGAAAACAGTTTCTAAGATGCATACATTCAGTTTTTCCTAACTCGCTTCATTTGAGCAAAATAACCAATATTTTATGTACAGTAACTCTGATTAAGACGTTTACATGTCCTAATAAATCATAAAGATTGCTCAGAAAACCACCTGTTTTATTTGACAAGTGCTTACTTCAATGATAACCTGACTCCAATTTAAGATAAGCAGAGTAAGGTGTTTACATGACTAATGCCATTCTCGGGCTACTGCCATAATCAGTTCAATATCAAATTATTAGTGTGTATGTAAACATACTCATTGCCTTCATTATATGAATGAGGCTAAAAGACAATGGCTGTGGTTGTAAAGCCGAGCGGCCAGAGCAGGGACGAGCGGCCGGGGATGGAGGTTGTTCCTGTGGCATGGCAGGAGGCCAGACTCTGACAGCTGACTAATGACTTTCACTGAGGGTGTCACGCACAGATTTATGTCCCCCCTTGCCTGAGTCCACTCACAGTATTTTAAAGCAAGAGTTATTCGATCAGCACCCCTCCCCTCAATACGCCAATATAACTCTTCTCCTCCACAACTGAACCTCCCCCCCCAAAAAAAAGCCTACCCCCCACCAACTGCCACGGATGGCCTGCATGGGCCATTTCAGATTTGATTTGCATTGTGTCTCAGATCTGAGTCAACACTTGATGCTAAAAGAGATGCCTTTGAAGGTCTGTATTAGATGGGTAGGGAGGCAGATAGAGGAAGAGAGAGAGCCAGAAGAGGGATAAGTGCAAAGATAGATCAAACACAACCATTTAAAAAACGGAATCAAATCTCACAGCCTCCCTTTGCCGCAATGCTAGCCCATTGTTAATTGTCCAGAGGAGTCACAGAGCGTAGTCTGTATACATTGTGGTGTTTGGCCGTCTCTAGCATGTTGTGTAATTACTCAAGGCCCAGCTCATATGCCAAGGCTGTAATAAAAGCGGAGTGATCTCATTTCCATGTGTTAATCTTGAATGGCATAGCAAACTGACCTATGTGATAGATCTGTAAATGTTTTCACAGAGTGATTATCAAGTGCATGAGGGATTGGGAGATATGAGCTCTGGGGCTTCAGATGGGAGAGCTTGGCAGGGACATTGGGGAGACACAGATTACAGCAAGCAGCCATCTCAATCATACCCCAGCTGGCTCTTTGGAAAACATCTTTGGATGTCGGCCTTGTTCCAAGAATGGGGAAGAATTAAACCATTTGGATATAATGCCCCACAAAGCATTAGCTGTGCTACTAATCAAATACTGTGGGGGATTTGTTACAAAGTTAGATCTATGAAATCCTGTGGTACTTGTAGCTGATCGCATATTGAGCCATGGCTGGTGATCGCATTATGAGCTATGATCGGAGGCGAAACAATCGGTCTTCTTCTGATATAAATACATCTCATCTAAACAACAAATCTGTCCTACTGTATGTATAAAACATGAATGGTGTCTGCCTATTGAAATAACACAAAGCTGTTTGTTCAGAGTACAAAGCTCTGTACTATCTGCAAAAGCTTGACCTTTCAATGACCTTCAGAGTGCATTCTCATCAATGCCATGGTGTTTTTTAAAGGATGTGTACAATATCCGAAGGAAGCACTATTGCGAATCATCATGCATGATTGGCGTCATGATTATTTTCAATTGACCTTAGATGAGCTTCGTCGTAAATATCTGCGTTCACAACGTCAATGTACTCTGCTGAAAGCCTAAGTATACTGCAAACCAACCATGACATACTTAGCCTGTAGGTTCAAGAAAAACATTCTATGAGACTTCGATTGACCCCAATCAAGCAAAATACTGCACTGTTTACTTCGTCAAAATACATCTTAATTGCTACACCCTCAAACGTGTGTTTTCAAATTAACATAATCTTTAATTATGTTTCAGGAGTTCATGGCTGAATTTTTTTTGCCTGTTCAAGTATTGTCGCTGGTAGCGAAAGGTGAATCACTTATCGCCTTGTCATTGTGGTAAACATGGTGAACAACCTCTAGCACGCACACAAAACCCTTGACACGTACACACCACACACACACACACACACTCGCATAAACGGCGCCGTATAAAGGCGATGACACATTATCAAAACCCTGCTGGTGGTTTAAAAACAAAAGCAACTCTTACAGTATCTGTCTAACTCCCCATTCTGCAGATGAGTGTGCTGGTTAGCCGGGGGGATGTTTGCAACAGGGTGTCAGCGTAGTGGGTGAAAAGCCTTGCCTGTTCGGGTTGTCACTGCAGGGGAGGGGGAGTTATGGGGCATGACTCTCGCCCGTTAATATTTCAAGCCATCCCACATTTGTGCTTGCCCAGAGCGGTCTCGCCGGGGACTGGAGCCAGGGTTCCGCTCCAACAGGCATGTCGTTTTCGTGGCACTGTCGGTCTGACACTCGCCTGGTAACTTTGAACAACAGTCTGGGTTTGTTACCGCAAAAGCCTTAGCATGGGCTCAGCACTGTTAGAGACTGTAATTAAGGCACTGCTAATTAGGCTGCACAGCTATAAGTCGCCTGTTTTCTCTTTTCTGTGTGCTCCATACTTAGGGACATATCTCATTGACACAGTTCTTCTTTATCTAACTGTAACACATGATACAACTTGCTATACACATTCATAACTTCTTATAGATCATTATAACATCCTTTTATAAATGCATCAGGTTGATAGCTAAAAATGCATTATTAATAAAGTTATGGCTCATTTTTATAGAGATGGTCACATTTCTGCTTTGTAAAATATGTGCCTCTGATTTGTCGAGAGAGTATACAATATGAAAGCTTCATGAAGGCACGTGATGCCATGCTATCTGGAATTTATCAAACTAAAAGGGGTCTGGATGGGTACGAGGGGAAGAATGTCTACAGTACTTCACCAGGCTGGTTAACAGCCCTTTAGCACCTCTTAGGATCACTTTACACCCCTTTGCCAGGTTTATGTCCATACTTTAACTGCAAAGCCCTTTGTGATTTATTTCTTACATAAATTCCTATATATTCACATGTAGAGCAGTTTAGACAGGTGGTTCTCATGGAAATTGTGCCACTCATTCTTCCATACATGATTATGGGCAACACGTGCTATATTCTTATTGGCTTAGATGATATGTTATGCAAATATTTACCATGGTTGACACCCATACTATGTATCTATCTGAAAGGGAGAGGGAGTTGAATACTGATGGTAATAGACAGTGTTATAATGCACTCTGTACCAGATTCATTTTGATAAACACCAAGCTGGATAAGGCTTAACATAAGGTAAGTCGTTTGTTGAATGGCATCTTGAAGTTGTCTTTGTTGACAACCTGTAATAACAATTACATTTAGGCTGGGCGTTGATCCAAGAATGCACTTGATATAGGCACTGTTATTAGGCTAACTGACGTCAGATACAAGTGGAAACAAGAGTGTCTGGGTGTGTGTGTATGTGAGGGTGTGTGTATGTGAGGGTGTGTGTGTATGTGAGGTGATGTGTATGTGTACATGTGGTTATGTGTACGTGAGGGTGTGTGTATGTGTACGTGAGGTGTGTGTATGTGTACGTGAGGGTGTGTGTATGTGAGTGTGTGTGTATGTGTATGTGAGGGTGTGTGTGTATGTGTGCGTGTGTGTATGTGTACGTGAGGGTGTGTATGTGAGGGTGTGTGTATGTGTACGTGAGGGTGTATGTGTACGTGAGGGTGTGTGTGTACGTGAGGGTGTGTGTGTACGTGAGGGTGTGTGTGTATGTGGGTGTGTGTGTATGTGAGGGTGTGTGTTAATGTGTGTTTGTAAGAAATTTTTGCTCCTCAAGTGCTTACAGGATTTTTAACACACATCTAGAGAGTGTGCTGGAAATAACCACATTTAATGAATAGTTTTCAAGAAGTTCCTATTAATTTGGGAAATGTATTTATTATAATGATGAAGAAATTTTATTGAATATCTTAAGCTAAATGCTTCGAAAGTGTAGTAGAACGTGGGAAACAAACCATCCCACTGTGTGCTTGGTAGGAACATGTTTTTTTCATAATTTGTCGCAAGTGTAAGAGAACATTGCAATAACTTTCGATGAAGATGTTACTAACTCCTTAGTGTTTGGAGTGCACAATTGTTACGTGCCTCCTAACGGAGGGAGGTGCAGGGATCAGGAGAAGGAGAGCAAGGAAATCCCAGTGGCGAAATAGTTTAATGAGCAGTCCCAACTCAACTACAACATGGGACTAAAAACACGTCCAAACCAGGTTGCAACACACACAGGGAAATAAAGCACTGCACATGGAGGAGAAACCTCTACTCCTAAACTCAATACCAAACGGCACCACTGCTGTGAGAAAAGAAACCCGGTGGTGCAGACACGCACCCCTCAATAACGTAACCACAGTTTACAATCCCGCACAAAGACTAGCAGGCAGCGGAGGAAGATATACCCACCGAAATCAACTAATAAGACACAGGTGTAAACAATACAGACAGACACAAACAAAATAAAAAATGGATCGGTGGCAGCTAGTAGGCCGGCGACGACGACCGCCGAGCACCGCCTGAACAGGGAGAGGAGCCACCTTCGGTGGAAGTCGTGAGAACAATGTTCAGGTTTGTTCTGTTGCAAGTAAATAAATAATTGAAACAAAAATGCAAATTAAACTCCGGGCTCTTCAAAGTAATGGATACAATGGGATTAATGTGGGAGAAATCCCAAATCAGAGAAACAGTAGCTACACTGAACAAGAATATAAACGCAATATGTAAAGTGTTGGTCCCATGTTTCATGAGCTGAAAACCCCCTCCCCAGAAATGTCCCATATGCACAAAAAGCTTATTTCTCTCAAATGTTGTGCAAAATTTGTTTACATCCTTGTTAGTCAGCATTTCTCTTTGCCAAGATAATCCATCCACCTGACAAGTGTGGCATATCAAGAAGCTGATTAAACATGATCATTACACAGGTGCACCTTGTCCTGGGGACAATAAAATACACTTTACAATGTGCAGTTTTGTCACACAACACAATGCCACAGATGTCTCAAGTCTTGAGGGAGCATGTACTGGCTCCCCAATGGGTGGGCCTGGCTGCCAAGTGGGTGGGCCTTTGCACTCCAAGGTCCACGCATGGCTTCACCCCTGCCCAGTCATGTGAAATTCATACATTAAGGCCTAATGGATTTATTTAAACTGACTTATTTCCTTATATGAACTGTACATCAGCAAAATATTTTTAATTGTTGCATTGTCACGCCTTGGTCATTGTATTTTGTGTTTTCGTTATATGTTTGGTCAGGCCAGGGTGTGACATGGGTTTATGTTGTTGTATTTCGTATTGGGGTTTTGTATTATTGGGATTGCGGTTGAGTAGGGGTGTTGTTAGGCTTGGCTGCCTGAGGCGATTCTCAATCAGAGTCAGGTGATTTTCGTTGTCTCTGATTGGGAACCGTATTTAGGTAGCCTCAGTTTCGCTGTGTATTTCGTGGGTGATTGTTCCTGTCTTTGTGTAGTGTTCACCAGATAGGCTGTATCAGGTTTCACGTTCCGTTTGTTGTTTTCGTATTTATAGTTATTTCATGTATCGTTCTGTTTTTCTTCATTAAAGAAACATGAGTAACCACCACGCTGCATTTCGGTCCGCCTCTCTTTCAACAACAGACGAACGCCGTTACATGCATGTTTTCTTTATATTTTTGTTCAGTTTAATTTATGACCAAACATATGAGATGTTTTCTAGGCTTTAGACAGCCTTTAAATGTTATTGTTATAATTGCAGGTGTGAAATGCATACAGTCATGCTGTCACGGTTTTATTGCGGTGAAGGAGAGTCGGACCAAAATGCAGCGTGGTAATTTTGATACATGTTTAATAACCGAATAAACACGAACAATACAAAAACAATAAACGTAACATGAAAACCGAAACAGCCTATGCTGGTGCAAACTAACACAGAGACAGGAACAATCACCCACGAAACACTCAAAGAATATGGCTGCCTAAATATGGTTCCCAATCAGAGACAACGATAAACACCTGCCTCTGATTGAGAACCACTCCAGACAGCCATAGACTATGCTAGATACCCCCACTAAGCCACAAACCCAATACCTAACAAAACCCCAAGACAAAACACACCACAATAAACCCATGTCACACCCTGGCCTGACCAAAATAATAAAGAAAACACAAAATACTAAGACCAGGGCGTGACACATGCATACAATTGGAATCATTTTTGCCACATTACCATATGTCATGGCCTTTGATAAAGTGGCAAATCTAAAATGAAAGGAAACGTGTATTTACAACAGACTAAGTTAGGTGAACCGAGGCAGCCTCAAAGTAAAGATTTGGGCCAGCTAGGCCCTTCCCCCTCTGTTGACTGTGTCCTTTTCTCACAGTCTAGGTTAAGTGTCCTAAAGGCTCTGAGTACTCTGACAGAGGGAATCTGTCTGTGATGTCTACTGTAATTAGTGCTGACTCTTCCAGACTGGACCCTGGGTCTCATGAGTAACCATGCAGCCAGAGACCGTCTGGGACGACCTTGAGTCCAAAACTGGACACCGTTATCACAATTGATTTGTCAACGGAGCACAACACATCAACTCCAGACGTCTTAGGACACCCCAGAGATGTCAAAGTGTATACCCCAAGGGACTTTCCTTCTTCTCTTGCTGTCCTTCAGAGTTTTCCGAGTCACATTGCATAACATGTACGCTAAGTTATTTATGTGACGTCGGAAATGTTTGGCAATTTGCTGCTCATACCACCGGGACTTAGGTGATGTGAAGTCATCTAAGGGTGATAATGGGATGCACGACACAATGACAAGCAGGAAGTGCGGTTGAGGAGTTTTGGACTGCGGAAGGTACGAAATCCGAGACCCTAGGTGTACCACACAAATTCACTAAGACCTACGACTGTGTTGTGACAGACTAGCGTCCCTGTCCACGTGGTGGACTTGTGCATCAAGCTGCTGTACGCTCCAAAAACAGCAGATCGGTTCCTGCCCAGTGGGCCGTTCTGGTTCGGACAAGGCTTACTTACAGGTAACTGACAAAATAAAAGAAACACCAACATAAAGTGCCAACACTAGCCACCAGAACCGCTTCAATCCACCTTCGCATAGATTCTACAAGTGTCTGGAACTCTTTTGAGGGGATGCAACACCATTGTTCCACAAGAAATTCCATCACTTGGTGTTTTGTTGATGACGGTGAGACCCCTCTGTCAAAGTCAGTGAGATGATGAGATCTCTTCTTTGTGCCATTGGAGCCAAAACAATGGGCAGTTGTGTATTTTTATACATGACCTTAAGCATGGTGGGATGTTAATTGCTTAATTAACTCAGGAACTACATTGGTGTGGAAGGACCTGCTTTCAATATACTTTGTATCCCTCATTTACTCAAGTGTTTTCTTTATTTTGGCAGTTACATGAACTGTCTGCTGGATTGTAGACCTGCCAACAACTCTAAAAGTGCTACTCCCTGCTTCGATTCCTACTTCAAACTGAAGTTACAGTACATGTTCAAGCATCTCAGCAAGACATTGGCCGGCCAAGGACACCCTTCAGTGGGAATCATTGATCAAGTGGATGAGAGGCACTGATCCTAATGTCTTCCCTGTGGGGGGGGGTACCGAGCCTCTGCTGGATCATCATTCCTTTCACCCGCCCCTAGGTTAAATAACAATGGGCTGTCAGATGGCATTCTATTCCATTTGTATGATGTCACTGAAGCAGGAGCATTATGTTGGGGTTTCTGTAGTGTGTGGAAGATCTGGGTAATGGATGGTAAATCTCGCGAGGGTCGAATCATTAATGACTATGTTATCACGTACCGTATCACAAGATGTACAGTGCAATCACCATTCTTTCATAAAGGCCAATCTTAAACTCACAAAATGTACAGTACCCTTAAGGATTTCATACAATCTGCAGATGAAACAATAACAGTGACCTTCCCCTCCTCTCTTTCTGTAAAAAGCTGAGGGGTGGGGCTGGAGAAACGTACCCACTCTCACATTCATAGACAAAGCTATGGTTGCAAAGACTGACCATTCATGATATCAAAAAATTATAGTTCTAACCATGTTTTGAGGCTCAGCAGTGTTTGTTTATATTTAATTTGTTGACAAATATTGGAGTACAACAAGCTTATTTCTCAAGGTACTACAGTTGAGCTAAACTCAAAAGGCATGTTATATTCATCAATGGGTACATATCATGAATTTACAAGTCCACAAATTGATGCAGCAACTGCAGACACTTTGATTGTGAAGATGGATACGTCTTCTTGGATAAAGCATAGTTTATGCAATGCTAGCTTGTTCATGCACTTTGCTGTATCTATAGCCTCAATCCAATAATTCCTCATATGTGCTGTGAAAATTGACCAAACTAATTTGCTCCTAAAGTATAGTTGATCAGTGTAGAAATGTTGTAGACTGTCAAAATAACCTCTGCCGGGCTGAGATAACAAAACAAATATGAGGGAATTGAATTCCATTAAGGGTAGAGATAAGGCATACAAATGGCCCAGGGGCCCAGAGATCGTTCTGGACTGTTCAAATGTTCTTTTTCCCTCTCACCTGAAAGCAAAATGCTGCCTTGTGATGGGGAACTAAATTGTTTTACATTTAGCCAAGATAATGCTAAAAGAAAAAACAGGTTTGGACATCATCTAATAGCATAATATCTTTAGATTCTGCGTCACATTGCAGTGTGTGGGAATACGATACAACAGCCAACAACAGTTTGATGTAGCTACTTACATATTCCAGACGTAGACTTTTATTGAATCCATTTTATATATGATTGATGAACATATGCTTCCTACAGATAAGCCAATTTCATGCCTCCTCAGTGTCCATATTGTAAAAGAACATTTACATTTGAGTTAATGATGCTTAAGGAACACAGTTAAGATTAGTATACACTAATTAGATCATTGTTTGATACTGAGAATAATTTAATTAACTTATTACATGAAGCCTTGTCAAATGAAAATGAATAAGAATGCAAATCCAAATGTTGATCTCGTTTTTATTTTGACATAAGGAGAAGTTGAGTTGCAGTCATGCAAAGTATTAGGTTCTACAGACCTTTTGTGCGCTTGTGACCGACCAGGGTTCAAACCAGGGTCTTCTGCGAACCGCAAGACTGTGTTAGCCCACTGAGGTAAAGCCTAGGTAATGCCTTGGGAAGCCAACACAAGTCTTCAGGCCTTTAAGCAAGGTTACCCAGCCAGTATGTTGTCTTTTTTACCCTATGCTGACACACTTACCCTCAAATTATTGTCAAACCTTTACTTGACACCCAGTGTCATAAGTTATGACACGGTCATAACCATGTCATATGTCATAACCTGTTATATTATGGCTGGTTATGACACCTATATAAGGGTGTCAAAACCCACAAAACCACAAGGAAAAACATTCCAGTACACCATAGCCTACATGTATGTAGTGTGTTTGTGTTACAATATATAATGATCATTGTAATTGCGCACACATTGATGTCAGACATGCATCTACCCCCAATACTCTGTTGCTGATGACTGGGATGAATGATGGAGCAGCTTTCAGGAGCAGGACAAGACACCCTCTTTTTGACTGATGACTGACATAAGGGCATGTAGGTGACAGGCCTATCTGGGTTATATGATTACGATGGTCATAATGCTTCTTGACAGTGTCATAAAGTGAATTTTCTACAAGATATTTTAAATCTGATGGAAAAATGACTGTAAAGAATGTATTACAACAACAACCGACTTAAGAAACAAACTTTAAAACAAAAGGAAACTTCTCGGCAAGGAACAAACTCATTTGAATAAATGTGGGCTTTGTAGTTATGTAGGTGTCATAACCAGCCATAAAATAACTCAATATATGTCACAGCAGGCGTAAATATATGGGTAATGACAGTGATATGACCATATGACAGGTTATGACATTTGACATGGTTATGACTGTATCATAACGTGCCACGACACTGGGTATCAAGTAAATTGTTATCAGAAACTGCGATGGCATCCGCTATCAATCTTCTGTAATATCATGCGTACCACAGAGGAGACAGGGGAAAAAAGAACCATTCACATAACAACGCAGGGTTAATATAAAGCAGATTTGATTTGCCGTCTTCATTGATTTCCTGAGTTTTTCTCACGTGTAATGTCTGTTGATCTAAAGGTCACGTCTGAAAAAGATGAAAGCGCACAGAGAACACTTCTCCTTCCTTGGTCAGGGCTAGATGTCAGCGCTTGAGTCGGTGGATTATTGATTAGTCGCAAATAGAACAGGAACACAAGGACTTCATTTTGGGGCTCATTCCATTGCGAGGAATCAACATTTCAAGCTCATTAGCAGCTTCACAACAGGTTTTTAGAAAATCTGCGTAATTTACATAGAATTACATGACACTCTGAAAGTGTTCGTCTATGACATAGGCAGCTGGTTGCTCACTCATCTATTTCCCAAATCCCTCATGTCGTTCCAGGCGTCATTTCACGCATAGAGAAACCATGTTGCGGCTTTGGTGTCTTTTCATTTTTGAGGCTTATAGAGCAATTTTTGGTTTTACAAGCAAGCGTCACGTTCGAGTGATGTGCACGCATTCCGGAACCAAACAACTCTGTAGCAGGATAGATAACGCTCAAGTCGGCACCTTGAGTGAGTGATGACCATGAACACACACCAGACTGGTGGCTATAGCTATGTTTAACAAGTGCACTATTCTTCTGGGTTTATGTAGGTCTATTTCTGATATTTTACCTTGCCTGGCTGGCTTGCTAGCTTGCTAGGTAATCAATCTGCCGTGTTGTAGATGATAACCATCTGACTACCTGTTTGTTAACTTGCATGAGCTGCATTTGAAGTTGCATGTGATCGTATCCACTGCAAGGCAAACAGAGGTCTCTGATGACAAACTCCCCCCCAACTTTTCATGACGCGGGCAGGAAATGGGTCTACAGCATTTTTCAATGCGTGCCATTGGACTTATTTTCAGAGAAATATGGCCGTTTCTTTGGTTTTTCCCAAAAGCACTCTCATGATGATACAACTCTAAATGGAAAGTAGAAAACCTTGAAAGGGGGACACAAACAATGTGAAGGTCCACTTTAACACGAAGAGGTACATGTTGTTCAGATTCTGTACTTCAACCCCTGAAATGGCTTTAAAGGACAGAAATCTTATGAGTTGTGTTCATCTTTCGCCACTCTGAGCCACACCACTCTTGACGCAAACAACAAACAAAGGGGCATCGATAGTACCAAGATCCTGCTGGTTTGTTAGTCACAATAGAGGTGCTGATTAGTCAGGTGCATTTGTGGTGAGAAAACTGTTGCAAAGACTGAGGTGAAGTCTAAAACCCAGCAAAGTGCATGAAATTCATATCAATTATAATAATAATAATAATGTATGCCATTTAGCAGACACTTTTATCCAACAGTCATGTGTGCATACATTTGACATATGGGTGGTCCCGGGAATCGAACCCACCACCCTGGCATTACAAGCACCATAATCTACCAACTGAACTAAAGATACACAATTTCATGTGGATGATAACTGTTGTTAAGTCATTTGAATATGAAATATGTAATAGTCATAATGCCATATGTTATAGTACATTCCATTATACAACCTGCTGCTACTAGCTACGTTGGGTGAATTGTTCTAGCAAAAGTAAAAGAACGCGTCACGGGTTGACATGACAGTTTCCTTACATAGATATATTATGCAGTAGCACACAGGACCGCCTTTCTGTTTACTCAAGTCGTCTTCCAGTTCACGTCTTCATACTCAAGTCCCCATCTGCTCTAATGCCTCCGTGTAATTTATTCTATAGTTTAGGTGACATAACAATCAATGCACTTGTCATACTATAAACCTTCTTCCTTACATACAGGCCAATTGAGAAACTCGGTCATGCAAGGCCAAATGGGTTGGTCAGCGTTGGTCATAACTATTGGTGATGCATGTCATTTAGCTGACGTCAGATGTTATTACTCTAGATGAAATCTGTTATTTTAGTCTCATGACAGCTTTATGTAGGCCTTATGGTGGAGAGTTGAGGTACATACAGTGGCGTCTCGATTTGATTGACACCCTTGATAAACAATTCAAATACTGAGACATGCTAACCTCCCCTGTTATGGTAACGGTGAGAGGTTAGCGTGTCTTGGGGGTATGATCATTATTCACTATTCATTCAGGATTATCCGTAATCATGGTAGCATCTACATTAACGTGGAAGTGTTTAGAAAATATTGTATTCTTATTTATAATACAATTGACTCCAAAATAACACAATACATTTTTTATTTTATTTTTATTTCACCTTTATTTAACCAGGTAGGCAAGTTGAGAACAAGTTCTCAGTTACAATTGCGACCTGGCCAAGATAAAGCAAAGCAGTTCGACAGATACAACGACACAGAGTTACACATGGAGTAAAACAAACATACAGTCAATAATACAGTATAAACAAGTCTATATACAACGTGAGCAAATGAGGAGAGAAGGGAGGTAAAGGCAAAAAAAGGCCATGGTGGCAAAGTAAATACAATATAGCAAGTAAAACACTGGAATGGTAGTTTTGCAATGGAAGAATGTGCAAAGTAGAAATAAAAATAATGGGGTGCAAAGGAGCAAAATAAATAAATAAATTAAATACAGTTGGGAAAGAGGTAGTTGTTTGGGCTAAATTATAGGTGGGCTATGTACAGGTGCAGTAATCTGTAAGATGCTCTGACAGTTGGTGCTTAAAGCTAGTGAGGGAGATAAGTGTTTCCAGTTTCAGAGATTTTTGTAGTTCGTTCCAGTCATTGGCAGCAGAGAACTGGAAGGAGAGGCGGCCAAAGAAAGAATTGGTTTTGGGGGTGACTAGAGAGATATACCTGCTGGAGCGTGTGCTACAGGTGGGAGATGCTATGGTGACCAGCGAGCTGAGATAAGGGGGGACTTTACCTAGCAGGGTCTTGTAGATGACATGGAGCCAGTGGGTTTGGCAACGAGTATGAAGCGAGGGCCAGCCAACGAGAGCGTACAGGTCGCAATGGTGGGTAGTATATGGGGCTTTGGTGACAAAACGGATTGCACTGTGATAGACTGCATCCAATTTGTTGAGTAGGGTATTGGAGGCTATTTTGTAAATGACATCGCCAAAGTCGAGGATTGGTAGGATGGTCAGTTTTACAAGGGTATGTTTGGCAGCATGAGTGAAGGATGCTTTGTTGCGAAATAGGAAGCCAATTCTAGATTTAATTTTGGATTGGAGATGTTTGATATGGGTCTGGAAGGAGAGTTTACAGTCTAACCAGACACCTAAGTATTTGTAGTTGTCCACGTATTCTAAGTCAGAGCCGTCCAGAGTAGTGATGTTGGACAGGCGGATAGGTGCAGGTAGCGATCGGTTGAAGAGCATGCATTTAGTTTTACTTGTATTTAAGAGCAATTGGAGGCCACGGAAGGAGAGTTGTATGGCATTGAAGCTTGCCTGGAGGGTTGTTAACACAGTGTCCAAAGAAGGGCCGGAAGTATACAGAATGGTGTCGTCTGCGTAGAGGTGGATCAGAGACTCACCAGCAGCAAGAGCGACCTCATTGATGTATATAGAGAAGAGAGTTGGTCCAAGAATTGAACCCTGTGGCACCCCCATAGAGACTGCCAGAGGTCCGGACAGCAGACCCTCCGATTTGACACACTGAAATCTATCAGAGAAGTAGTTGGTGAACCAGGCGAGGCAATCATTTGAGAAACCAAGGCTGTCGAGTCTGCCGATGAGGATGTGGTGATTGACAGATTCGAAAGCCTTGGCCAGATCAATGAATACGGCTGCACAGTAATGTTTCTTATCGATGGCGGTTAAGATATCGTTTAGGACCTTGAGCGTGGCTGAGGTGCACCCATGACCAGCTCTGAAACCAGATTGCATAGCAGAGAAGGTATGGTGAGATTCGAAATGGTCGGTAATCTGTTTGTTGACTTGGCTTTCGAAGACCTTAGAAAGGCATGGTAGGATAGATATAGGTCTATAGCAGTTTGGGTCAAGAGTGTCCCCTCCTTTGAAGAGGGGGATGACCGCAGCTGCTTTCCAATCTTTGGGAATCTCAGACGACACGAAAGAGAGGTTGAACAGGCTAGTAATAGGGGTGGCAACAATTTCGGCAGATAATTTTAGAAAGAAAGGGTCCAGATTGTCTAGCCCGGCTGATTTGTAGGGGTCCAGATTTTTCAGCTCTTTCAGAACATCAGCTGAACGGATTTGGGCGAAGGAGAAATGGGGAAGGCTTGGGCGAGTTGCTGTTGGGGGTTGACCAGGGTAGGAGTAGCCAGGTGGAAAGCATGGCCAGCCGTAGAAAAATGCTTATTGAAATTCTCAATTATGGTGGATTTATCAGTGGTGACAGTGTTTCCTATCTTCAGTGCAGTGGGCAGCTGGGAGGAGGTGTTCTTATTCTCCATGGACTTTACAGTGTCCCAGAACTTTTTTGAGTTAGTGTTGCAGGAAGCAAATTTCTGCTTGAAAAAGCTAGCCGTGGCTTTTCTAACTGCCTGTGTATAACGGTTTCTAGCTTCCCTGAACAGCTGCATATCACGGGGGCTGTTCGATGCTAATGCAGAACGCCATAGGATGTTTTTGTGTTGGTTAAGGGCAGTCAGGTCTGGGGAGAACCATGGGCTATATCTGTTCCTGGTTCTAAATTTCTTGAATGGGGCACGTTTATTTAAGATGGTTAGGAAGGCATTTAAAAAAAAATATCCAGGCATCCTCTACTGACGGGATGAGATCAATATCCTTCCAGGATACCCCGGCCAGGTCGATTAGAAAGGCCTGCTCGCTGAAGTGTTTCAGGGAGCGTTTTACAGTGATGAGTGGAGGTCGTTTGACCGCTGATCCATTACGGATGCAGGCAATGAGGCAGTGATCGCTGAGATCTTGGTTGAAGACAGCAGAGGTGTATTTAGAGGAAGTTGGTTAGGATGATATCTATGAGGGTGCCCGTGTTCAAGGCTTTGGGGGGTACCTGGTAGGTTCATTGATAATTTGTGTGAGATTGAGGGCATCAAGTTTAGATTGTAGGAAGGCTGGGGTGTTAAGCATGTTCCAGTTTAGGTCGCCTAGCAGCACGAGCTCTGAAGATAGATGGGGGCAATCAGTTCACATATGGTGTCCAGAGCACAGCTGGGGGCAGAGGGTGGTCTATAGCAGGCGGCAACGGTGAGAGACTTGTGTTTTTTAGAGAGGTGGATTTTTAAAATTAGAAGTTCAAATTGTTTGGGTACAGACCTGGATAGTAGGACAGAACTCTGCAGGCTATCTTTGCAGTAGATTGCAACACCGCCCCTTTGGCAGTTCTATCTTGTCTGAAAATGTTGTAGTTTGGAATTAAACTTTCAGAATTTTGGTGGTCTTCCTAAGCCAGGATTCAGACACAGCTAGAACATCCGGGTTGGCAGAGTGTGCTAAAGCAGTGAATAGAACAAACTTAGGGAGGAGGCTTCTAATGTTAACAAGCATGAAACCAAGGCTATTACGGTTACAGAAGTCATCAAAAGAGAGCGCCTGGGGAATAGGAGTGGAGCTAGGCACTGCAGGGCCTGGATTCACCTCTACATCGCCAGAGGAACATAGGAGGAGAAGAGTAAGGGTGCGGCTAAAAGCAATAAGAATTGGTCGTCTAGAACTTCTGGAACAGAGAGTAAAAGGAGGTTTCTGGGGGCGATAAAAAAGCATCAAGGTATAATGTACAGACAAAGGTATGGTAGGATGTGAATACAGTGGAGGTAAACCTAGGTATTGAGTGATGAAGAGAGAGATATTGTCTCTAGAAACATCATTGAAACCAGGAGATGTCATAGCATGTGTGGGTGGTGGAACTAATAAATTGGATAAGGTATAGTGAGCAGGACTAGAGGCTCTACAGTGAAATAAGCCAATAAACACTAACCAGAACAGCAATGGACAAGACATATTGACATTAAGGAGAGGCATCCTTAGTCGAGTGATCAAAAGGGTCCAGTGTGTTGTTAGCCACCTCTTGCATTCCGTCAGTAGATTAGTGAGGTTCCGTGTGGTAGAGGGGATTAATCCAAATCACACAAAAAAATAAACAACAAATAAATAAATAAAAAATAAAATAAACATTAGATATAGTTATAGAGGCCCAAGAAGAAACATAATAATAATACAAATAAATAAATTGTCCGATTGTCTATTCTGAGAGCAGCCGGTAAGACAGCTAACGGTTAGTAGGCCGCAGATGGGCGTCCAGGTAACGTCGCGACGGAGGAGCCATCCGGATCTCCTTCGGGTAGATAACGTCGGCAGTCCAGTTGTGAAGGCCCGGTGGGGCTCCGCGTAGGCAGTAAAACGGGTCCGGATAGGTGACTGCAGTGATTGATGGAACTCAGGAGTGATTGACGGAGCTGGCTAGCTCCGGAGTAATTGATGTTTGCTCCGGAATCGACGAAAGCAGATAGTCACACGGATAGCAGCTAGCTAGCTGTGAGATCCGGGTATGAATGTCCAGAGAGCAGTTGAAATCCAGGGACATGGAGAGAAAAATTGGTCCGGTATGTTCCATTCCGAGCCGCGTTGCGCCGTACAAAACTGGCGATAGATTTTCGAGCTAAAGGATAGCTGATGACCACAAACCGTGGTTAGCTGAATACTAACGATTAGCCAGTAAAGAAGCTAACTAGCTTCTGAACTAGCTTCTGAACTAGCTTCTGGATTAGCTTCTGGGCTAGCTTCTGGATAGCTCCTGGCTAGCTTCTGGCTAGTTTCTGGCTAGCTTCTTGGAGTTTCTGGCAAGCTTCTTGGAGGATTGCAGATTTGAGGTAAATAATACTTATTTATAAATATAAATTGGTGAGGCGGGTTGCAGGAGAGTGTTTTGAAGATGAGTTGATGGAAAATAAAAATAAAATGTATGTGAAAAAAGTTGTAAATATATATATATACAGGACACGACAAGACGAGGACAAAAGACGTCTGAACTGCTATGCCATCTCGGAGGAAAAGGTTTTACTGTTCATTTCTATTGGGCTCAAAATAATCTGAAACACAACCAAACCAAACTGCAAATACATCCAACGAGTTTGTAGAGTCACAAGATTGATGGAGTCATGGTGTGCTAGGAATATGGGACCAAATACTATACTTTTGACTACTTTATTTATAAGAATCTTTAGAGGTGTCAATCATTTTGAACCATACATTGAAAAAGATTATGATAATATTACGCGTTGAAAAAATATCTATTTTCTCTGAGCAATTGTAATTAGATTAAAATAATATCATTTCTTATTTTTTTTATATGCGATTGTCACGATCGTCGTATTGAGACCAAAGCGCATGGTGTGAATGCATGATTTAATGATTGACGGAAAAATCACACAAACTAACTAAAACTAACTAACTAACTAACTAACTAACCAGACGAACGTGACCGCTATAGAAACAGAGTGCTAACATGCAACATCACATAGACAATAACCCACCAACCACAATACAAAACAGGCTACCTAAATATGGTTCCCAATCAGAGACAAGGACAAACACCTGCCACTGATTGAGAACAATATCAGGCCAAAACACATAGAAACAGACTAACTAGACATGCAACATAGAATGCCCACTCATATCACACCCTGACCAAACAAAACATAGAAAGAAACAACGCAAATAATGGTCAGAGTGTGACAGCAATATAGCTCGGTATTTGAATGATTTGCTTTCTACAGTCATTATTGCTCATCTTTATCAAGGGTGTCAATTATTTCAGACCTCACTGTATATGTGTATTTGATATGAAGTTGTGAAAGACTCCGTTAGTGTGGCAGCATAGCAAATGCACGACTGAGTTCCTACATATAGACATAGACATTCTCCGATAGACATTCATCATGCTGCACATGGACAAACTGTGTCTGAATTGAATCTTGATTTGTGATGCGTCTCCAAACCTCCCTTAGAAGGGCACGGGTGGGTGTCTGGCAATCTGTATAGAGAGTGCTTCTCCACTTGCACAATTTTACTGTCGTGGAGAAATACAGCAGTACAGTTGCATGATATATTTTCATATGTGAAAAATAACAGCCATGTGTTAAAGGAGACAATAAAATGTCACTGTTTTGTCCACGTGATCTTATTACATCTCCATCAGACATAATTCCCACCAAGATTGACAGCAATATATTCCATATGCCGACGATAAAACGGAGTTGATTGGGTAGTTGTCTGTTAAATAGCTCTGATAATATTTGGTTCTAGCGTTGTTCCATAATGGATGATAGGACAACTTCAGCGGATACTTAATTTAGCATTCGTGAATATTTAATCGTAGTATAACACCACGCACTGTGGTTAAAACAGTGGGGAACACAATCTGAGAAGTGGATTTTAGAATCTCGACTGTAGCACACCAGAATGCCTCCAAAATTAATAAAATATCATCTTTGAATCCTTAAACGAGCCCTGTTCGGCAATCAGTTCATAGCTATGTACCCTATAGTGCAGATATAGGCCTAGGTTGTCCACAGCTTATATTTAATGTCTGACTGATACAGGCATTAAAAAAGCTCTTAATAAAATCATATGCTAATAAGTCTCAGCTGTCAAACTGTTTGACATTGCTGTGGGTGGCTCTAACCCTGTCCGAGGTTAACCAATGGATCTTGTTCTCCTGTTAGGTCTGATCATGTCCATTTTCAAACGAAAACCCCTGTGGGATTGCAAATGTCACAAAATGTCAGGCCAATCGCACTGTTCTCAAAGCCAAATGTTAGTTCATGTATTATGCCGGTTCCCTTTCTGCCGCACCAGGTGCTCCATCATTGGATAATGGGTTTAAGATACCTAGATCTATGGTGCACTGGGATTTCACAACCCCACTGTTGACAAGACTACATGGGAAATGGGATTGTTTTCAGTATTACTGTATGCGATGGGGCCTGTATTTGCATCTGCCTTAAAGATTTCCGTACAGTATGGATTATTGCAGGAACATATTTGTATAATGTGGTGAAAAAGAAAAAGAAAAGTTTGCTATATCTTAGTGGCCTCATTCCAGGATAACTATAGTGGAATAAGCATGTGCATTTTTTCATATAGATTAGACATAGGCTTAAATGTTGTTTCTACCTTCTCAACCTTTGTGCTGTTGACTGTGCCCAATGATGTTTGTACCGTGTTTTGTACTGCTACCATGTTGTGTTGCTACCACGCTGTTGTTATGCTGTGTTGCTACCATGCTGTGTTGTCATGTGCTGTCTGCCTTGCTATGTTGTTGTCTTAGGTCTCTCTTTATGTAGCGTTGTGTTGTCTCTCTTGTTGTGATGTGTGTTTTGTCCTATATTTGTATTGTATTTATTCCCCCGTCCCCACAGGAGGCCTTTTAACTTCTGGTAGGCCATCATTGTAAATAAGAATTTGTTCTTAACTGACTTGCCTAGTTAAATAAAGGTTAAATAATAAACTAAAAATTAGAAGCAGTTAGTACTGCATGTACCTGTATGTCAGTAAGCCAAGTGCTCTGGAAAAGGCTATAGTATATAGATCCTTGAGACCTTCTGGTACATTTGAAGGTCTTTCTCTCTCAAATGGAAAGCACGTTAAAGGCCATCCCATTGTACATGCACAATTATCCTCATGTGATGTGCATTCCCACACCGTGGACTAAACGAGACCATTATGGTCAAATGGAGTGAGACTGGCCCAATACACCCTGGGTAACGCTCCACAGCTGTAGCCAAGCTGACACGGTGACACAATCTGCATCTAATCCACAATAACCACAAATCTAATGACACCCCTGTGGCTGTATGGCATCGCTGGTACAAGGGCAATATTACCTACCGATCATCGCCCAAGCATTCAACAACTCTAAAACCTTGAAATGAGAACAACCGTGCTGGTGAGATCACTTGAGTCCAGATATTTCAAAACAGGAAATAGAAATATATTTGACTGTGGAGCCAAATCGACACATTTAACCGAATAAAAGTATTACAAAGCAAACACATTATTGCATCAACATTGACTCTGTACCGGTACCCCCTGTATATAGCCCCGCTGTTGTTATTTACTGCTGCTCTTTAATTATTTGTTATTCTTATCTCTTAAATCTTTTTTTTGTTAGTATTTTCTTAAAACTGCATTGTTGGTTAAGGGCTTGTAAGTAAGCATTTCACTATAAGGTGCTGTATGCGGTGCATGTGACACATACAATTTGATTTGATTTAAACAGAACGAATTCAAATCTGTGCACATTATTCATTTGTACTGTCTCGATGTAGTATGTAATAACTTGTGTAGTTGTCACGGTCGTCCTCCTCTTCATCTGAAGAGGAGAGGCGAGAAGGATCGGAGGACCAATATGCAGCGTGATATGTGTTCATGTTGAATGTTTAATTAAAGAAAGAACTGAACACTGAAACACTATACAAAACAGTAAACAAAATAACAACCGTGACGCTAATGTGAGCTGCGCTGAAACAAGCCATCAACATAGACAATCACCCACCAACAAACAGTGCAACCCAGGCTACCTAAGTATGATTCTCAATCAGAGACAACTAATGACACCTGCCTCTGATTGAGAACCATACTAGGCCGAAACATAGAAATACCCAAATCATAGAAAAACAAACATAGACTGCCCACCCAACTCACGCCCTGACCATACTAACTAAATACAAAACACAGGAAAATAAAGGTCAGAACGTGACAGTAGTATGTAATAATAGGTGGTTTGATGGTTCATTACAGTCCAACTTTCCTCTTTTTGGGGTTTTCTTCTTTCACTGGTAGTTGATAGATTCCACCCACCTGGTATCCCAGGCCTGAATCAGTCCCTGATTTGAGGGAAAGAATGACAATCTGCAGTATTTTATGACCTTGAGGTCCGGAGAACCAGCGCTGTAGGCTTACATAATGAAAACATGATCTGACAATCAGAGAGCTACATTTCTCCCCATAAAGCACAAGTATTTACCTATGTTGGTCCTTCTCCACCATTTTTATGGCTCGTGATACCTCATCATACATGTCGAACTCACCCCTTGCTCTGCCCTGAGGCTATCCTAGTAAAGAAAAGGTGGCGATAATGATCATAATTATGTCTGATGCTGACATGTCACCGAGCATGAAATAAAGACAATATTAGCCACTAATGGAGAGCGCTAGACAATATAGATTCATAGTAAAGGGACATTAATTCTGCAAGGGGCAGGTGGGAGTGTGGAATTAGGTAGTAACATTAAATCACCCATCTAGGTTGGTGGAGAGACACAGACCATAGGAGTTCTCATTGGCATGGGGGTGGGGGAGATGACCTAAGTTGTAAGAGCTTTGTGTAGATGTCGTTGCTTATGGTTAATTAATGGTGGATGATGATATTGCAATTTTAAGGTGTTAAAAGCAAAACCTTTAGGCCAGATTAAATACCCATAACACGTATCTGCTTGACTGATTTATAATATGATTGTAATTGCAAACAAAATGGTATGTTGTTTAAGATGCATACATCTCCAGGTATGTTATTAAAAGTTTAGTACTTACACATTTCTAGAATTCCTGAATTCTCTGAGAAGGGTTCCATCACAAAATCGGGGACAGATTGTAACAAAGAAATGTCACAATCAGATGAGACTTGGAGCAGGGAGCAATCACAGTGCTACAATTGAACCGGCAATCAATTGAAATCAGGCGAGATTAGGCGCAGGGTGCAATCACAGCGATAGAATTGAACCAACGATCAATTTAACCGTCACGATCAGTCCAATTGCACGTTATCCAAGGGCATGCTAGCAACACGGGAAGATGCCTGCCAACAGCAAGGGGATGTAATTCTGTGGTCTGCTATTGATAAGCCAGTTGGGTATAGTTAGAATGGGGCTTACTTGAGCTTTAGCTGTAAGTCACCTTCAGTGTGCATGTGAGTGATGGAGGGAATTATTTATCTGGCGAACACCTGGAGATGTAAGTGATGGAGTGAGGTATTCTGTATTTACTGTGGCTGACAGGTTGTTATGTATTTACCAATTGACTGGCTATCACCCAGGGGGACTGTTAGGGAAGGCTCTGGAGAAGGCTGGTGGTGGCCTGGGCAATGCGTCGAGCAGGAGACGCAATCAAAGTAGCACCTCCTGTTTTTGGAATGTTGTTTATTATCTCAATCTGTTCTTTGGAGCGAGAATAGGGTTATCTGACCTTTTAAAGGTTGGATTGGACCTCCGGCTTCGACAAAATAACCGTAGAGAAAAACAGCAGAAGTTAGGTTACACCTAAATGGATGGAAAAAATAAGAACATTTCAAAAAATAGACTCCGGTATACTCTAGCCTCTCTATGTCTCATCTCAACAACAAGAGTTCATTTTAAACCACACTCATTTTTCCATGTTTATTTTCATTTGAGAGCACTTTGAATGGTTTTCTTGCAATGGAACCCATCTCTTGTAACCGGTAATGCATTACAGTACGGGCTAAGTGTAGTGTGTTATTCCTTTTGTGGATATTGGCTGGTGAAATAGTTGCTGATGATAGGGTGTTCTGAATTATGTGCATCTAATCATTGCTCTCCTGACATGAATTACAGCAATCCAGGAGATGTATTGGCTTTTGTAAACTGGTATGATTGCCCAAAGGTTTTATTTAGTGAAATGTTTGGTCCAGTGATTTATGATCTAAAAATAAGTATTGAATACTCTTCTGATAAATAGGATCGCAATGTAGAGAGAGGTGTTATTGTATAGCGTGAGATGTATTGGGGGGGGGGGTGACAGATAGAGGTAAAGACTGGGAAAGCATTACTAGAAGTAAAATGAAGATTATACAGCATGTAATGTGATGTGCATAAGGTTTGTGTGCAGGGACATTAAAGGGGCACACCACAGTATTCAACCCTGTGTGGTTGTGAACCAATTACATAATCCTTGCTGAAATAAAAACAAAAACTGAACTGATTAATGTTACCCTTTGATGTTGCTCTAGCAAGGACCCCTCTCCCCCAATCAGCCAGAACAAAAACAAATGTTAGGTCCACTGTGTTGACATGGAATAGAAGCTGGATACTGCACCTTTAAATTACTCCCAAAGGCGAATAATAATTGTCTTCAGTTAAAAGATAAGTAAATTATATAACTCTCTGCATGGACTAAATCCGTGGGAGACCAGAGCGAGTCAGTAATCACTCAGAAGATACTCCTAAAGCTAAAAGAAACCTACTCAGTCAATGTGACTCACTATTACGGCAGACTACTCCACAGAATCAGGTCAGAGGTGAACATTGCCAGACCCTTTTGGACCCTCAGGGACACTGTCATTTCAAGGTCCAGTTACATCACCAACACACTAGACTTCTGACTCATCAGGAGAGAATTCAAACGGTGGAACATCAGCTGACACTGAGTTTCTAGGGGGAATATATGAGTATCACCAGAACACTGTGGGAGGATAGAAAGATAGAAGCACATCTTGGCTCACTACAAGATACCCTCATCCTCATTCCTCACCCCTCAGGCCTCTTGCTAAATTACATTTGGCAGAGACAAGCACAGAGCAAGCCCTTCAAGGCCTTTTGTTTTGATATGTTACATTAACATGGGTTCAAAGTAAACTGAGCAAACGGGCGACCTCAGCCCGCATTACGCTAACGACGAGTGTGGAAGACCCACTCTTCCAAGCCCAGCGACTTTACACTATTTACCATGCAGTTAATTAGAATGAGATTCACCCAGCTTATCCTTCAACCTCTCTTGCCAGGGGGTGTATGAGGGAGGGTGGGTGGGGGGTATTGGAGTAGGCCTGGGTAGGAAACTGCTTAGCATGCAGTGTCCTCACACATCACTCACCCCACTGGTCTGTGAAGCAGAGATGAAAGACGTAGATTCTTCAGATTATGTGGCCACAAGTTGTTGCTTATTAATGGACTGAGTGGGTGAGGGATTTGCATGGATCGCTGATCATCCCCAGGAACAGTTTACAGAATGGGTTTTCAATTCACGCATTTACATGGACTGTACATAGACAATGCTGGAATGATGGGCTTAAATATTTAGTTCCAAAGTAGGTCACACATGACATTAGTACATTTTCAGATATTGCACGTTTCTAATGTTGACAGAAAGTTGTTTCATTTGAAGCTAAAGTGTACTGTTAGCTAGCGTTATCTGGCTGGCTCCCTAGCTAAAGTTTGGTGGCGTGACGGGATGTGCGTGATCTTACATGTTGTTTACCTAGCAAGGTTAATTGTTTACCTAGGTAGCTTTTTACATGTCTTATTAAGCTAAAGTGTACAACACCCGTTGAATGTGGCTGGTGTCAGTAAATGTTGGCAAAAAAGCTTAATTAAATTGTTGCCACGGGAGCTGGTTAGGCTGTTTTCATGTTATCCAGAGGTAAACAAATCATCGGCCAGAAAGTCAAGTGTGCACTCTAAACGCAAGGAGATGGGTGGGGCTAAACCTTAAGAGGGTGTGAACGATGCTGAATGGGTGTAGACAAAGAAGAGCCCTCTCACCGAAACACTAAAATGCCCTTTTCTCAAAAGTGAGTTTTTAAGTGTATCAACTTTCAAAGCAGAATTACTTTCCCACTGTTCCTCAAAAATGCAGTGTATGATATTACATCTCTGAGTCTCTAGTTTTTACCAATGTAAAAAAACAAACATTTAAAATGTTTCTACATAAGACCAAATCCAGGTGGTGAGTCACATACAGTGGAGATAACAAGTATTTGATACACTGCCGATTTTGCAGGTTTTCCTACTTACAACGCATGTAGAGGTCTGTCATTTAAAAAAATCATAGGTACACTTCAACTGTGAGAGACGGAATCTAAAACAAAAACCCAGAAAATCACATTGTATGATTTTTAAGTAATTCATTTGCATTTAAAGCTCCATCTTATCTCAGCTCACTGGTCACGATAACAAGACCCACCCATAGCACACACTCCAGCAGGTATATCTCACTGGTCATCCCCAAAGCCAACACTTCCTTTGGCCGCATTTTATTCCAGCTCTCCAATGACTGGAACAAATTGCAAAAATTGCTGAAGCTGGAGATTTATATTTCTCTCACTAACTTTAAACATCAGCTATCTGAGCAGCTAACCGATCGCTGCAGCTGTACATAGCCCATCTGTAAATAGTCCATCCAATCTACCTGCCTCATCCCCATATTGTTTTTATTTACTTTTCTGCTCTTTTGCACACCAGTATTTCTACTTGCACATCTATCACTCCAGTGTTAATCTGCTAAATTGTAATTACTTCGCTACTACGGCCTACTTAAATAAAGGTAAAATCATTTATTTTTAATTTTTATTGGTGATAAAAGTGCCTTGTTATGTAACTACTAGTATGTACGGCATATACCAGGTACAAGGTACAGTGCCTTCCGAAAGTAATCAAACCCTTTGACTTATTCCACAT
The DNA here is from genome assembly GCF_034236695.1 of Oncorhynchus nerka. Taxonomy (NCBI): domain Eukaryota; kingdom Metazoa; phylum Chordata; class Actinopteri; order Salmoniformes; family Salmonidae; genus Oncorhynchus; species Oncorhynchus nerka. Next base: position 58,994,448 of record NC_088400.1, read on the forward strand.
TTTGTGTTACAACCTGAATTCAAGATGGATTTAATATATTTTTCTCACCCATCTACACCATAATGACAAAGAGAAAACATGTTTTGAGAACCTTTAGCACATTGTTTGAAAATGAAACACAGAAATATCTCATTTAAATACATATTCACACCCCTGAGTCAATACATGTAAGAATCACATCATTTTGGCAGTGATTACAGCTGTGAGTATTTCTGGGTATGTCTCGAAGAGCTTTTCATACCTGGATTGTACAGTATTTGCACATTCTTTAAAAAAAATGTGTCAAGCTCTGTCAAGTTGGTTGTTGATCATTGCATTTGAAGTCCGAACTGTAACTAAGCCACTCATGAACATTCAATGTTATCTTGGTAAGCAACTCCAGTGTATATTTGGCCTTGTGTTTTAGGTTGTTGTCCTTCTGAAAGGTGAATTTTTCTATCAGTGTTTTTTGGAAAGCAGACCATGTTACACTCACATCAATTCCACTTTTACATTATGGGGTGTTTTTTTATTTATTTTGTATTTCAACTTTATTTAACCAGGTAGGCAAGTTGAGAACAAGTTCTCATTTACAATTGCGACCTGGCCAAGATAAAGCAAAGCAGTTCGACACGAACAACAACACAGAGTTACACATGGAGTAAAACAAACATACAGTCAATAATACAGTAGAACAATGAGTCTATATACAATGTGAGCAAATGAGGTGAGATAAGGGAGGTAAAGGCAAAAAAGGCCATGGTGGCGAAGTAAATACAATATAGCAAGTAAAAAAATTAAGTATTGGGTGTAGGCCAATCTCAATTTAATCGATTTTAAATTCACGCTGTAACACAACAACATTTGAAAAATGTCAAGGGGTGTCAACACATTCTGAAGGCACTGCATCCTCATAATGTTTATGCTTTGTGATTATTTTAGAATAAAGCATATTGTCGCTGTCTGATAAAAACATATCTTTTTTTTCTTCATGTATTTAAACCAGTAACTACCTTTAAAGTACTCTGGACATTTCATGAGTCTAGAACCAGGATAATGTATTCAAAACAGCTTCTGAATTTCCTAAATTGTATGTATGTTAATGGTCTTTCCATTTCCTAAAAAGTTCCTGTTTTGGAGATAAGAGGTTCTCATCCGACAGCGATGATATGTTGCCCTGAAACGCAAGTAACTACAGAATGCAGTTTTTAAAAAAAAACTCTTTAAATGTTGAAAATTATGTTCATAAACTATAGCAGTGCAATTTACTTTACATCATCTTTTTTTCCCCAAGACGAAAGCCACCATCGATCTCACTTCCTTATTTACAGACCTTCTTTCCTATTCTATGTTATTCAAATCAAGTCTTGTACTTGGGGCGACACTGAAGGCACTTACACCGAAATAGAAAACATGTGCATGTCTGCTAATGGCTTGACAACGCTACTAAACATGCATTGCTAAAGGTGGTGGGATGGGGATCTTTATTTTTAAGTGCAGCAGTGTCATTGTTTTTGCAGTATCGTACCAAACATTTACTGAAAAGTTCTCACATAAAACGGGCAGCATTATTTTAATGATGTTGTGTGGTGTATTTTTTATTTTTTTTGGTCAAAACAATCACTTTGAAAAGTTCAGAGTTTCAGGAAGCTGTGTCATATGTGAGGGGGCTAGGAAACGTCTACCTTATGTTTCCACCTTCCATATTTCTGTTCCATCGGCTCAAAGGAGCGACAGTTTTCCGGAAAATTAATGAGCTGTCGCACTGTATTCCGCTCATAATGGGACGAGAGGATAAAAAATGTCTGGTTCCTCCCTGATGTGCAGTGGGGTTCCCTGCAGCCACAGGATCCTAATGGACACTCTTACTGACAGTTGTGGCTGTTTTGCGTGATGTATTGTTGTCTCTACCTTCTTGCCCTTTGTGCTGTTGTCTGTGCCCAATAATGTTTGTACCATGTTTTGTGCTGCTACCATGTTGTGGTCATGTTGTGTTGCTACCAAATCAAATCAAATCAAATCAAATTTTATTTGTCACATACACATGGTTAGCAGATGTTAATGCGAGTGTAGCGAAATGCTTGTGCTTCTAGTTCCGACAATGCAGTGATAACCAACAAGTAATCTAACTAACAATTCCAAAACTACTGTCTTATACACAGTGTAAGGGGATAAGGAATATGTACATAAGGATATATGAATGAGTGATGGTACAGAGCAGCATACAGTAGATGGTATCGAGTACAGTATATACATATGAGATGAGTATGTAGACAAAGTAAACAAAGTGGCATAGTTAAAGTGGCTAGTGACATAAGAATGCAATCGATGATCTAGAGTACAGTATATACATATGCATATGAGATGAATAGTGTAGGGTAAGTAACATTATATAAGGTAGCATTGTTTAAAGTGGCTAGTGATATATTTACATCATTTCCCATCAATTCCCATTATTAAAGTGGCTGGAGTTGGGTCAGTGTCAATGACAGTGTGTTGGCAGCAGCCACTCAATGTTAGTGATTGCTGTTTAACAGTCTGATGGCCTTGAGATAGAAGCTGTTTTTCAGTCTCTCGGTCCCAGCTTTGATGCACCTGTACTGACCTCGCCTTCTGGATGATAGCGGGGTGAACAGGCAGTGGTTCGGGTGGTTGATGTCCTTGATGATCTTTATGGCCTTCCTGTAACATCGGGTGGTGTAGGTGTCCTGGAGGGCAGGTAGTTTGCCCCCGGTGATGCGTTGTGCAGACCTCACTACCCTCTGGAGAGCCTTACGGTTGAGGGCGGAGCAGTTGCCGTACCAGGCGGTGATACAGCCCGCCAGGATGCTCTCGATTGTGCATCTGTAGAAGTTTGTGAGTGCTTTTGGTGACAAGCCGAATTTCTTCAGCCTCCTGAGGTTGAAGAGGCGCTGCTGCGCCTTCTTCACGACGCTGTCAGTGTGAGTGGACCAATTCAGTTTGTCTGTGATGTGTATGCCGAGGAACTTAAAACTTGCTACCCTCTCCACTACTGATCCATCGATGTGGATAGGGGGTGTTCCCTCTGCTGTTTCCTGAAGTCCACAATCATCTCCTTAGTTTTGTTGACGTTGAGTGTGAGGTTATTTTCCTGACACCACACTCCGAGGGCCCTCACCTCCTCCCTGTAGGCCGTCTCGTCGTTGTTGCTAATCAAGCCTACCACTGTTGTGTCATCCGCAAACTTGATGATTGAGTTGGAGGCGTGCATGGCCACGCAGTCGTGGGTGAACAGGGAGTACAGGAGAGGGCTCAGAACGCACCCTTGTGGGGCCCCGTGTTGAGGATCAGGGGGAGGAGATGTTGTTGCCTACCCTCACCACCTGGGGGCGGCCCGTCAGGAAGTCCAGTACCCAGTTGCACAGGGCGGGGTCGAGACCCAGGGTCTCGAGCTTGATGACGAGCTTGGAGGGTACTATGGTATTGAATGCCGAGCTGTAGTCGATGAACAGCATTCTCACATAGGTATTCCTCTTGTCCAGGTGGGTTAGGGCAGTGTGCAGTGTGGTTGAGATTGCATCGTCTGTGGACCTATTTGGGCGGTAAGCAAATTGGAGTGGGTCTAGGGTGTCAGGTAGGGTGGAGGTGATATGGTCCTTGACTAGTCTCTCAAAGCACTTCATGATGACGGAAGTGAGTGCTACGGGGCGGTAGTCGTTTAGCTCAGTTACCTTAGCTTTCTTGGGAACAGGAACAATGGTGGCCCTCTTGAAGCATGTGGGAACAGCAGACTGGTATAGGGATTGATTGAATATGTCCGTAAACACACCGGCCAGCTGGTCTGCGCATGCTCTGAGGGCGCGGCTGGGGATGCCGTCTGGGCCTGCAGCCTTGCGAGGGTTAACACGTTTAAATGTCTTACTCACCTCGGCTGCAGTGAAGGAGAGACCGCATGTTTTCGTTGCAGGCTGTGTCAGTGGCACTGTATTGTCCTCAAAGCGGGCAAAAAAGTGATTTAGTCTGCCTGGGAGCAAGACATCCTGGTCCGTGACTGGGCTGGGTTTCTTCTTGTAGTCCGTGATTGACTGTAGACCCTGCCACATGCCTCTTGTGTCTGAGCCATTGAATTGAGATTCCACTTTGTCTCTGTACTGACGCTTAGCTTGTTTAATAGCCTTGCGGAGGGAATAGCTGCATTGTTTATATTCGGACATATTACCAGACACCTTGCCCTGATTAAAAGCAGTGGTTCGCGCTTTCAGTTTCACGCGAATGCTGCCATCAATCCACGGTTTCTGGTTTGGGAATGTTTTTATCGTTGCTATGGGAACGACATCTTCGACGCACGTTCTAATGAACTCGCACACCGAATCAGCGTATTCGTCAATATTTCCATCTGACGCAATCGAAACATGTCCCAGTCCACGTGATGGAAGCAGTCTTGGAGTGTGGAGTCAGCTTGGTCTGACCAGCGTTGGACAGACCTCAGCGTGGGAGCCTCTTGTTTTAGTTTCTGCCTGTAGGCAGGGATCAGCAAAATGGAGTCGTGGTCAGCTTTTCCGAAAGGGGGCGGGGCAGGGCCTTATATGCGTCGCGGAAGTTAGAGTAACAATGATCCGAGGTTTTACCACCCCTGGTTGCGCAATCGATATGCTGGTAAAATTTAGGGAGTCTTGTTTTCAGATTAGCTTTGTTAAAATCCCCAGCTACAATGAATGCAGCCTCCGGATAAATGGTTTCCAGTTTGCAAAGAGTTAAATAAAGTTCGTTCAGAGCCATCGATGTGTCTGCTTGGGGGGGATATATACGGCTGTGATTATAATCGAGGAGAATTCTCTTGGAAGATAATGCGGTCTACATTTGATTGTGAGGAATTCTAAATCAGGTGAACAGAAGGATTTGAGTTCCTGTATGTTTCCTTCATCACACCATGTCTCGTTAGTCATGAGGCATACGCCCCCGCCACTCTTCTTACCAGAAAGATGTTTGTTTCTGTCGGCGCGATGCGTGGAGAAACCCGTTGGCTGCACCGCCTCGGATAGCGTCTTCCCAGTAAGCCATGTTTCTGTGAAGCAGAGAACGTTGCAGTCTCTGATGTCCCTCTGGAATGCTACTCTTGCTCGGATTTCGTCAACCTTGTTGTCAAGAGACTGGACATTGGCAAGAAGAATGCTGGGGAGTGGTGCGCGATGTGCCCTTTTTCGGAGTCTGACCAGAACACCGCCTCGTTTCCCTCTTTTTCGGAGTCGTTTCCTTGGGTCGCTGCATGCGATCCATTCCGTTGTCCTGTTTGTAAGGCAGAACACCGGATCCGCGTCGCGGAAAACATATTCTTGGTCGTACTGATGGTGAGTTGGCGCTGATCTTATATTCAGTAGTTCTTCTCGACTGTATGTAATGAAACCTAAGATGACCTGGGGTACTAATGTAAGAAATAACATGATGTGTTGTCATGTGCTGCTGCCTTGCTATGTTGTTGTCTTAGGTCTCTCTTTATGTAGTGTTGTGTTGTCTCTCTTGCCGTGATGTGTGTTTTGTCCTATATTTATATGTAATTTTAATTTAATTTAAATGTATTTTTTAATTTCCAGCCCCCGTCCCCGCAGGAGGTATTTTGCTTTTTGGTAGGCCGTCATTGTAAATAAGAATGTGTTCTTAACTGACTTGCCTAGTTAAATAAAGGTTAAATAAATAGATAAATAAATAATGATCTGAAAGAACACTGATCTCATCTTTTCCTTCTCTCGCCTCTACGCCAGCATGTATTTCTTCCGCTGAGAATTTTTTATACAAACCTCACTGCCTTTCTCTCAGAGATGCAATGTATTTCCTGCTTGCTCAAGCTGGGTTTTAAAGTTATCAATAAGACCTTCGTACTTAGCAGCTCATTTTTCAGCTGGACGATAACGATCTTTTGTACCCCAGCATTGGCTTAATCCCCAGATGCTGCTTCTTGGCCCAAAAATGTTATCGATTGGAATTAGCCTGGACTAAGACACCAGGCAGACACATGGTGGAAATGCAATTCAGTGCCCGTTCCACACTGTTTTTGTACAGCTGACACATCTCTGCGCCAATGGTTTACATGCTGTTTGTTAAGTTCCAACTGATCTCTTGCAGGATTTGCTGTAATTTCAGTATGTGATGTTGTGGAAATGTGTTTGAGCCTAAAACACACATATTGTTACACATTACTTACAGTATCAATGTACAAGGAACACATGGCTTTACTGAGGAAGTAAAGCATCTCAAGCTGAATATAGGCCTAATGTTGAAGGTCATAATCAACAATTGATTATGTTAATTCATTTTATGGATACTGGCATGGCCGAATACTCGTTTATGAGCTTTGCATACAGAAATTAATTGACAAATTAGAGGTTAATTAATTATGTATGACAAAATTGCCAATTAATTCGAATGGCCATAGTTATTAGACTCAATGGCAGCCATAAAAGCTTCACTAGCCGCATGAGGGAAAAGCATAAAATACCTAACATATTTGAGGCACGCTGTTCACAATTTTGATATTCTATGGGTTTAGAAGAATGCATGTCCCCAACTTTGTTGCACTCCACCAGACTTGGTCTTGGTGAACCAAGGCCGATTAATTTTTAAAACTTCTTCAGGATAGGGTCTATTTTTCTCAATTTCCACTTGACTGACGTGCCCAAAGTAAACTGCCTGTTGCTCAGGCCCTGAAGCCAGGATATGCATATAATTGGTACCATTGGAAAGAAAACACTCGGACCTTTGTAGAAATGTTTGAATTATGTAGGAGTCTAACACGATAAATATGGTAGGAGAAAATTCAAAGAAAAAACAACCAGAATATTGTTTTTTGAGAGCTAATGCTCTTCCAATGGAACGTGTAGGTAAAAATTGTATCTAGCTCCCAGTATGCAATTCCTATGTCATCCACTGGATGTCAGCAGTCTTTGTTCAAGGTTTCAGGCTTGTTTCTTCCCAAACGAGGAAGAATAATGAGTTTTAGTACAGGGACACAGAATTGGAAATCAGTGTATGTGCGCGTGATGAAGAAGACACGCACCTGCTAATATCATTTTCCTATTGAACATACTTCTTTCCGTATGAAATATTATAGTTTAATTTCACTTTAGGCTATCTGAGGATTGGATAGAAACGCATTTTGACTTGTTTTAACAAAGTTTGCAGAAGCTTTTTGGATTCCGTTGTCCGCATGTTGAACGAATGGATTACTCAAATCGATGGCGCCAACTAAACTGACTTTTTGGGATATAAAGAAGGATTTTATCTAACAAAACGACACTACCTGTTGTAGCTGGGACCCTTTGGATGACAAATCAGAGAAAGATTTTCAAAAAGTAAGTGAATATTTCATTGCTATTTGTGAATTTATGAAACCTGTGCCGGTGGGAAAATATTTTGATGTGGGGCGTCATCCTTAAACAATCGCATGGCATGCTTTCGCTGTAAAGCCGTAAATCGGACAGTGCAGTTAGATTAAGAAAAAATGTAAGCTTTTAACTGATATAAGTCACTTGTATGTGCAGAAATGTTTAATATCCATAATTTTTATAATTATTTATTTGAATTGCGCGCCCTCCAGTTTCACTGGAAGATAGCCTTAATTAAATGCAGCTAATTTACCTTGTGTGTAAATGGTCTCAAGTCGAAACTCTGGCTCGCTTAGAAAAATGTAGCTTGGGTTGGAGGTGGAAGTGGCTTAGGCTAGAGGTGGAGGTGGAAGGAGCTTAGGCTAGTTTCTCAATCCCTCAAAGCTGGCTTGCTGGTGTAGCCCTATACAGTTCGTCTTCTAAGCCTATCAAACGCATGAATGCACTCCAAGAATATACCTTTCTGCATGCAAATGTGAAATTTGTCCGAAATTGACTTCCAGTTCAGTCATACTAAACGTTGCTGCATCATCAGACCAAGTAAATGTAGCAATCCATTTGGGTCCATTTCATCTGGAGCCCGACACGCTTACGAACATGTCTCTAAATGTATTGTCCATTAGAAACACTTCCAAATATCTAGTAAAATTGCCTGGGTGGAACTTCAGTTAAGAAATCCACCAGCATATTTTTCCCCTTATTGTTTTCATCAGGGCAACTTCTACCGCGAGCAGCTAGCTCAGCAGGCCTGCCTTTTTGTTGGTGTAGTCTCATGTTTTTATTATCTACTATGGCACTTTTAATTTCACTGAGTGAGAGTTATGGCCCACAAGCTCTGCATGCAATTACACAGACAAACACATATACAAACACAGTCACATTGTGCTTTTTAGGAAGCAGCTTGAACTGTTCATGCCACAAGGAAAGTAGACATCGCCTCTCTCTCCCTCTCAAATAGAGAGGCCTAACACAATCAACCCTAAGGTGCTATTTTAGTAGCATTGTGTTATAGTGTTAACAAGTGATTCCGGACAGCTAAATTGAGATAACAAGAGAAAGAGAGATGTTTTCTCAAATACGAGATGACACTATGCAAAAAGCAAAGCACTTGAGTCAGCCAGAAGGCAGGTGTCAGTTTATCTTGACAAGTCCCTGAAGTCATAATGTGCGTTTGCGAATGCTGAAGGAATAGCTGTGAACTTTTTCTTCATTTTATATCATTCAAAGGAACACTGCATGAGGGAAATAGTTGCTAAACTTAGAAAGGGTCAGTTGAAAAGCTTGCCAGTGGCAGGATGTGTAAACATCTTGAGTTCTGTCATTTCCTGTTTGTCAATGGTTGTGTGAGAAAAAAAATCACTAGAAACAAAATGTAAAATATTTAGGGTACACGCATAGTGTAACTTAGCGAGCATCTCTGACTAAGCAATTGTCAAGGTTTGATTGAACAGTACGACTATGGCAGTGGTAATAACGTGATTGTTATCCCCTGCCTTGAAAGGTTTCATCAGCCATGTTAGATCTGCAACAACAACAGGCTCGATAACATGGTGACTGTTGATCTACTCTGTGTATCATCCTTTCTTTGAGTCTTGGGCCTTTGCTTTCCGATAATGTTTTAAAAGGTCCTCTTAAAGCTAGGGGGCAGAATTTTCACTTTTGGATAAATAGCGTGCCCAATTTCAACTTCCTGCTACTCATGCCAAGAATATAATATTCATAGATTTGGATAGAAAACACTCCGAAGTTTCTAAAACTGGTTGAATCATGTCTGTGAGTATAACAGAACTTATGTAGCAGGCAAAACCCTGAGGACTAACTGTTCAGATTTTTATTCCCCCCTCTCTGTTCCCTTTATTGTCTTTGCCATGGGATATTTTATAGGAACCTATTTTCAGTTCCTACCTCTTCCATTGGATGTCGCCAGTCTTTGGAATTTGGTTGAGGTTATTCCTTTGTGCAATGAAGAAGTAAGCCAACTCGGAACTGGGGACACTTTTGTGAGTTGCGCAAGGCGTGAAAAGCAGCGTAGGTTTGTTTTCTTTCCTGTATTGAATACAGATTGCCCCGTCTACAATTTGATCGATTATTAACGTTTAAAAATACCTAACGTTGTATTACAAAAGTAGTTTGAAATATTTTGGCAAAGTTTATAGGCAACTTTTGAAATATTTTGTAGTGACGTTGCGTTTTTGTAAGCTGTTTTTTTTCTGGATCAAACGCGCTTTATAAATGGACATTTTGGATATATATGGACGGAATTAATCGAACAAAAGGACCAATTGTGATGTTTATGGGACATATTGGAGTGCCAACAAAAGAAGCTCGTCAAAGGTAATGCATGTTTTTTTATTTCAGCATTTTGTTTAGCGCCTGCAGGGTTGTAATATACTAGCTCCTTTGTTCACTGCTGGTGCAGATGGTGCAGGCTATCAGACAATAGCTTCTTATGCTTTCGCCGAAAAGCATTTTAAAAATCGGACATGTTGGCTGGATTCACAACGAGTGTAGCTTTAATTGAGTATCTTACATGTGTGATTTAATGAAAGTTTGAATTTTGCAGCATTTTATTTGAATCTGGCGCTCTGCATTTCCCCTGGCAATTGGCCAGTTGAGACATTTGCGTCCCACCTATCCTTAAAAGGCATCACTCTCCACTCTTTGACAGTGAGCTCACCTCTGCTCTCCAACCCCCAGCTGGCGCCATCTCTCCCTTTCTCTCATTTACTAATAAGTAGGTGCACGGCCAAGGCAGGTTTTGGGGATTTAATTAGTTTGTTATGAAAGAGGACAGTGAAATCCCTTATTAATGAGATCCACTGATCTTTGGTGCACAATCGGCACTGGGGGAAAAAAATTGAGAGCCTTTTGAAGGGAGTAACCTGAATTCAATAATTGACTTGGCTGGCAGTAAACCTTGGGGTTTCTCCAAGGCAGGGACACTAACTGTGGGTACCATTGTGTATTGAAATATTTGACTCATAGAGGAAGTTGTTTGTACAGTGGATGGGGGATAGATGATTATATGCTATGCTGACAGTTAAGTGTTTTGTATGATTAATTCTTTTTGGTTTAAAATGCTTTTGTAAGTAATGCTATGCCAAATATGGAACCAGCTACAATTTGTCTACTTACGTTCTGATAATAATTATAGGGCTGCATCACTGCATTTGATCTAGCACTATGTTTGTGCACCCTTTATAAGAAACCCACTGTTGCTTTTGTAATCTGAGACCAGTTGAGCTTTAGACAAATGCTGTTGTTTTTGTAAACCAGCTTAGACCAGATCATCTCAATGTCTGTGGCTTCTGACCGAAGATTAATCAACTTTTCATCATTATCTTCTCACACACTGTACCAGCGACCAGCCCACCTCCTCGTCATCTTTCATTACTTCCCTAATTAACTTTTCATGGCCGCCATTTTCTAGGCTTGTTTAATTAACTCTGACCAACTCCTTCGTCACTAACTCACCGTCCTTCTAGTAAAACAGTCAAGACAGTAAATAAAAATTTGACCTCTCTCACTGATCGCTGGCCTTCTAATGTCTCGGATAGGTCTCGGTCTATCGGATAGCCAACCTTAGCAGGGAAGAGAGGAGCCCCAGGGGAAAGCAGGCGAAGACTCTAGAGGAGAGGCCATTCATAATTCAAGCATCAGATCTCACCAGGGCAGCCTGCATTATTCAGGAGAGCATAATGAGAAGTCTAAGTTACAGTCCAATGCTGGAGCTAGCCCTGTAATCACATTATAATATATAGCAACAGTTGACCTGTCCTGGTGTGTTGTGTGTGTGTGTGTGAGGGAGAGGGGGCAGGGGTGAATTTGTGTGTATGTGTGTGCAAATGCATTTGTGCATGTATTTGTCTCTGTGTGTGTGTGTGCATGTGTGTGTGTGTGTGTGTGTGTGTGTGTGTGTGTGTGTAGTACATCCTGTGTACTCTGCTGCCTGTGGTGATGCATGTGTGTGGTGCAATACCAGCATCTCATTACCACTCTCTTAAAACTGTGGAGGCTAATGGCATTATTTGTTTAGCCCTGCCAAACAAGGTGTTATTCTGAATGCTGCTCATCTCTCTCTGTGACAGAGCACTGAGGGCTAGACTTGGCAGTCCCACACTAAGGGCCAGTGTATAAATCCAGGGCTGTTCCTATCATTAAAATAAATAGATCTGTTTTGTCAGTGGATTGGGGGGGGGGTTAACGTCTACATTGTTACAAGACTATTCTTACAATGTTGATTATTTGGTGAGGCCTGGTTAGGAAAATTCTCATGTCCATTGTTAAAGGAATATTCTTGCCATTTTTGTTAATTCAGATACTGAATAGTAAGGCATCCTCGTTTGAGTGTGGTGATTTAGCTAGCAACTTAAACATGAATAAACCAGCATTTTGAGGCTTTTATGTAACAGCAATTTAAACATAGCATTCTCTCGTGTTGACTAGAAAGGTATAGGAGGGGATAACCAGGTTCACTTTGTACAAATGATATCTTCAGTGATTCATACCTTCCCGAAACTCCAGTGCAAAATGTATACAGTCAGAGAGCGGCTGACCATCGTAGTGAACATCACGTGAATTCTGAAGCGTCTAATCCTACACTAGTTTCTCAAACCAGCTTCCACAATCCTTGTCTGAAGTGCAATACAGAATAACAATTAATTATTAAAAATGAATTCAATACTGGCTATATTAATCCCCTGAGGGATAATTAAGAAGGTATTGTCTGAGCAGACACATAATTAGATATATACCCTCCAGGAGCAGCACAGACATTATAATCAAACAATTAGACTATACACATGTACAGGCGCAAGAAAGTGGATGAAACAGGAAAGATGAAACATTGATCTGATGCGGTGCATTACAATACAACACGTTACATCACACAATGGAAATGTGTCTTCTGCTCTGCTTTCAACCCCCCACCCAACAGACAGTACACATCACATTTGAGGTGAGCACAGGGTCAGGCTGCAGTGCAGTTCTCCTGGATGTAGAGCTTGTTGTGGGGTTAAGGGCTATGCTCAAGGGCCCAACGGTAGGGGAATGTCTTGAGGATGTAAACCCAGTAGCCCTCCAGTTGCCAGATCAGAGCATTTGATGGCTTCTGCAACAAAGGGGGTATGTTATTCCTAGTTCCTCTTGTTACATGAACAACTTCAGTAGCAAATGGCTGATGCTTCACCACAATCATATATACAATACATGAGCAAAATGTATGTGGACACCTGCTCGTTGAACATCTCATTCGAAGGTCATGGGCATTAACATGGAGTTGGTCCCCCCTTTGCTGTTATAACAGCCTCCATTCTTCTGGGAAGGCTTTCCACGAGATGTTGGAACAATGCGGCATGTACCCAAGTGGTTTGAGCGTTGGACTAGTAACCAAAAGGTTGCAAGAGCGAATCCCCGAGCTGCCAAGGTAAAAATGTGTTGTTCTGCCCCTGGACAAGGCAGTTAACCCACTGTGCTGAGGCCATCATTTAAAATAAGAATCTGTTCTTAAGACTTGCCTAGTTAAAACAGGTTAAAAAAAGAAATACATCGAATGCTTTGAGGACTTGCTTCCATTCAGCTACAAGAGCATTAATGAGGTTGGGCACTAATGTTGGGCGATTAGGCCTGGCTCACAGTTGGTGTTCGATGGGGTTGAGATCAGGGCTCTGTGCATGCATGTCAAGTTATTCCACACCGATCTTGACAAACCATTTCTGTATGGACCTCATATTGTGCATGGGGGCATTGTCATGCTAAAACAGAAAGGGCCTTCCACATGGTTGGAATCACTGTGAAATGTAATTGTATGCTGTAGCGTTAAGATGTCCCTTCATTGGAACTAAGGGGGGTAGCCCGAACCATTATTCCTCCTCCATCAAACTTGCACATGGTGATCTTAGTTGTGTACGGCTGCTCAGCCATGGAAACCCATTTCATGAAGTTCCTGCAAACACTTATTGAGCTGACGTTGCTTCCAGAAGCAGTTTGGAACTTGGTAGTGAGTGTTGCAACCGAGGACAGGCAAGTGTCCACATACTTGTATATACAGATGAAGTCGGAAGTTTACATAAGCTTAGGTTGGAGTCATTAAAACTCGTTTTTCAACCACACCACAAATTTCATGTTAACAAACTATAGTTTTGGCAAGTTGATTAGGACATCTACTTTGTGCATGACACAAGTCATTTTTCAAACAATTGTTTATACAGACAGATTATTTCATTTATAATTCACTGTATAACAATTCCAGTGGGTCAGAAATGTACATACACTAAGTTGACTGTGCCTTTAAACAGCCATGAACATTCCAGAAAATGATGTCATGGCTTTAGAAGCTTCTGATAGGCTAATTGACAAAATTTGAGTCAATTGGAGGTGTACCTGTGGATGTATTTCAAGGCTTACCTTCAAACTTAGTGCCTCTTTGCTTGACATCATGGGAAAATCAAAAGAAATCGGCCAAGACCTCAGAAAAACATTGTAGACCTCCACAAGTCTGGTTCATCCTTGGGAGCAATTTCCAAACGCCTGAAGGTACCACGTTCATCTGTGCAAACAATAGTAGGCAAGTATCAACACCATGGGACCAAGCAGCTGTCATACCGTTCAGGAAGGAGACGCGTTCTGTCTCCTGGAGATGAACGTACTTTGGTGCGAAAAGTGCAAATCAATCCCAGAACAACAGCAAATTAACTTGTGAAGATGCTGGAGGAAACAGGTACAAAAGTATCTATATCCACAGGAATAACGAGTTCTATATCGACATAACCTGAAAGGCCGCTCAGCAAGGAAGAAGCCACTGCTCCAAAACCTCCATTAAAATAGCCAGACTACGGTTTGCAACTGCACATGGGGACAAAGATTGTACTTTTTAGACAAATGTCCTCTGGTCTGATGAAACAAAAATAGAACTGTTTGGCCATAATGACCATCGTTATGTTTGGAGGAAGCCGAAGAACACCAACCCAACTATGAAGCATGTGGGTGGCAGCATCATGTTGTGGTGGTGCTTTGCTGCAGGAGGGACTGGTGCACTTCACAAAATAGATGACATCATGTGGGAGGGAAATTATGTGGATATATTGAAGCAACATCTCAAGACATCAGTCAGGAAGTTAAAGCTTGGTCGCAAATGAGCCTTCCAAATGGACAATGACCCCAAGTATACTTCCACATTTGTGGCAAAATGGCTTAAGGACAACAAAGTCGAGGTATTGGAGAGGCCATCACAAAGTCCTGACGTCAATCCTATAGAACATTTGTGGGCAGAACTGAAAAAGCGTGCGCAAGCAAGGAGGCTTGCAAACCTGATTCAGTTACACTAGCTCTGGCAGTAGGAATGGGCCAAAATTCACACAACTTATTGTGGGAATCTGGTGGAAGGCATTTTTACTAGGATTAAATGTCAGGAATTGTGAAATACTGAGTTTAAATGTATTTGGCTAAGGTGTATGTAAACTTCCGACTTCAACTGTATATTGTACCAGTGTAATACAATGATCTATATTTTATGTGCAAAGTAGCATTAAACTTGATGTTTGTGACTCAATGTACAACTTGTGGATGTGTTTGAATGGTTATTGACTTTTTCCCCAGATGAAAAGCAAATTATAAAGACTGATGTGCTTTAAATTAAATGTTCTTTATTGCCTTCCCAGGGGTTACATAAGTTCTTTCAGAGACTTCAAAGAGTAATTGTTTTACGTTATATGACAGTCATCTACCTATGGAGAATAAGTTCATATTCTACATTTGTTCTCATTATCAAATGTTCTGATGCAAATGCCCTGCAATGAGTAATACTTGTATCTGTGAAGAAATTGCTATAATTTCTTTCTTTCGCCACAATATTTCTCGATTACAGTGTAATAGAAAACAGGATTGCAGCCTTCCCAGGGGAAAGGGAATAGGAATGATTATTTGTTTGTTGTTCATTATTTTATTTAAAAACAATTGGTATGGTGATTTTGGGGCCCAACCAATGATTAATATATACATTAGATGACTACTAGCGGGCTCTGTGTTGAAGCCACCGTGCCTCCATCTTGGCACTCCCCCACCGTTTAAAATAATATTTTTGAAGCTATAGAAATGCATTCATTGATGTCTACATTGGTTTTTGCCACGTTTATTCTATTACAGACACCTTAATGCATAATTTGTAATTATATTATGTGAGCTAAACATACAAATAAAAAAATATAGAAATGTTTTCCCTGAAGTCAATTTTTTTTAGATTACGAATGTTACTGTTCCCACTACAACAAAAAAAGAATGAAATACATGTAATTGTGTCCTTTATTTGAAATACTGTAGAATTCCATTCATTCCTATGGAGGACTGCTTCTACCAGGGAGGGCCAATATGGCCGACTGGTGGCTTCAAAGACTTTGAATGACCAATACATAGATTCCGCAATCCAGGGTTTATATACATCGTTGTGTCCAACAGGGATTTGCAATCAAAATGTGTTAGATTACAACAAAATAGCCAAAATCATGTTCAGTATTTCCATCAGAGCTATGAGTTTGTGACTGATATGACTGGCACACACACACACACACACACACACACACAATTGTGTGTATTATGTATCTGTGCAGTACAAAGACACTGACAAAGGCCAGCAAATAATTTTTCACCATGAGCTTAAATTCACTCCAGTGTTATTATTTGTGGCTCACCTGTCTTTGCTCTGACCTTATTTCCCCAGGCTTTAAAATAATGAGATTGGGGGAGGGTATCAAAGTTGTTTGCAGAGAGCATGAGAGAGAGCAGCGGGTGGGGGGGTATGTGTAACTACTTTTGTTTTCTCTACCCCAGTTTATAATTGCATAAGGTCTACATGGATAATGATTCCCCTTCATGCCAATCATCCCATAAGAAAATAGCTGTATCCAAGGAAACTCGGCAGGGTATGTCTCCGAGCCCTTGAAAAAGGAGCGTCAGTTTCCTAGATGAAGCCTCAGCGATATGGTAATTTTGATTGATTTGAGGATCCAGGAGACGATTATCATCTGAACTTTTACAATCTGATCTCATGAATGGAGCAAGTGAGGAGCTCTCCTCAATGAATGAAAGAAAAGGGATGTGCTTCCCTAAGAACGGGGTAGTGGTGCCATCTTTGTAAAATATATCACTAGCCACTTTAAACAATGCTACCTAATATAATGTTTAACATACCCTACATTATTCATCTCATATGTATATGTATATACTGTACTCTTTATCATCTACTGCATCTTTATGTAATACATGTATCACTAGCCACTTTAACTATGCCACTTTGTTTACATACTCATCTCATATGTATATACTGTACTCAATACCATCTACTGTATCTTGCACATATTCTTTATCCCCTTACACTTGTGTCTATAAGGTAGTAGTTTTGGAATTGTTAGCTAGATTACTTGTTGGTTATTACTGCATTGTCGGAACTAGAAGCACAAGCATTTCGCTACACTCGCATTAACATCTGCTAACCATGTGTATGTGACAAATCAAATTTGATTTGATTTGATTTGATAAGTGCACTGCAAAGTAGCGGTGTTTGGGTAAAATCACTTAGGTTTTAAATGGCTTATTTCTATGAGTTGTGATAATTGCGTTATTTTCTTTATAACCTGTTTGTTCATATGCCTTGCCACCGTTATATATAGGCCTAAGGCCGAGACAGTAAGTAGATACAGTGGCAGAATAAATTCAACCTTTGTTTCAGTACGAAACCGGAGAGTAACCTCTGTCCTCAACGCATATTGCATGTAACAAACATTTACATGACCTGCTGCATGGGTCATGTTTCTGACATTTTCGGATTACTGCACAACTATTGATTTAGAACCACGGAGAGTAACTGCAAGTCGCAAAGAAAACAGGAGCTGCCTCCACTATTCCAGCATGATTTCAACTTCAACATTTCAACATCATCAAATTACCTCTGCTTAGTCTAATAGTGACAATTAAAAAACGCCAACTATTTATTCCAATCAACCTAATTTAAATATGTTGTTGTTGTCCTTGGTTCTGATTTCTCTCTCTCTGTGTGTGTGTGTGTGTGTGTCTGTGTCTGTGTCTGTGTCTGTGTGTGTGTGTGTGTGTGCACGTTCGTGCACGTAGTAATGACATGCTGACTCACCCTTCTTATAGAAAAAAATGCCATCCTCCTCTTTCATGTTGACGAAACTGTCTATGACTCTGTCATACAGTACAAGCTTTTACTTGTTGTTGTTCTAGGCTACCTGGCTAAAATGCTTGCTCGCTAGCCTAACTTCCTTTCATGGGCAACGATGAGCCAACTAGTTAACATTAGCCTACATATCTAGCTACATATTGAACTTCCATCCTCTCAGGCCAGGGGCACAATGTATGAATTTATGGTTTATGGTTTCAGATTTACCGTTATCATTGGCCAGTACAGAGAATTAAGTAAAACCACAAGTCCAAATCTATATCTCCATCCATGGCTAATTTAGGAAAGGGAAAAATGTAGCTAGCTAGCTAGCCACCGGAGGACGACAACATAACGAGATGCAGCAATTAAAAACATTTCTGGAAATTATGTTTTGCTCTCTGTGATGTTATTGGTGTGAAGCCAAATGCAAACTGGCTTCCATTTACACTTTTTTTTTGGTGCGCCAATTTTTTTATTTTATTTTTTATTTCACCTTTATTTAACCAGGTAGGCTAGTTGAGAACAAGTTCTCATTTGCAACTGCGACCTGGCCAAGATAAAGCATAGCAGTGTGAACAGACAACACAGAGTTACACATGGAGTAAACAATTAACAAGTCAATAACACAGTAGAAAAAATGGGCAGTCTATATACAATGTGTGCAAAAGGCATGAGGAGGTAGGCGAATAATACAATTTTGCAGATTAACACTGGAGTGTTAAATGATCAGATGGTCATGTACAGGTAGATATATTGGTGTGCAAAAGAGCAGAAAAGTAAATAAATAAACAGTATAAAAACAGTATGGGAATGAGGTAGGTGAAAATGGGTGGGCTATTTACCAATAGACTATGTACAGCTGCAGCGATCGGTTAGCTGCTCGGATAGCTGATGTTTGAAGTTGGTGAGGGAGATAAAAGTCTCCAACTTCAGCGATTTTTGCAGTTCGTTCCAGTCACAGTCAGCAGAGTACTGGAACGAAAGGCGGCCAAATGAGGTGTTGGCTTTAGGGATGATCAGTGAGATACACCTGCTGGAGCGCGTGCTACGGATGGGTGTTGCCATCGTGACCAGTGAACTGAGATAAGGCGGAGCTTTACCTAGCATGGACTTGTAGATGACCTGGAGCCAGTGGGTCTGGCGGCGAATATGTAGCGAGGGCCAGCCGACTAGAGCATACAAGTCGCAGTGGTGGGTGGTATAAGGTGCTTTAGTGACAAAACGGATGGCACTGTGATAGACTGCATCCAGTTTGCTGAATAGAGTGTTGGAGGCCATTTTGTAGATGACATCGCCAAAGTCGAGGATCGGTAGGATAGTCAGTTTTACTAGGGTAAGCTTGGCGGCGTGAGTGAAGGAGGCTTTGTTGCGGAATAGAAAGCCGACTCTTGATTTGATTTTCGATTGGAGATGTTTGATGTGAGTCTGGAAGGAGAGTTTGCAGTCTAGCCAGACACCTAGGTACTTATAGATGTCCACATATTCAAGGTCGGAACCATCCAGGGTGGTGATGCTAGTCGGGCATGCGGGTGCAGGCAGCGATCGGTTGAAAAGCATGCATTTGGTTTTACTCGCGTTTAAGAGCAGTTGGAGGCCACGGAAGGAGTGCTGTATGGCATTGAAGCTCGTTTGGAGGTTAGATAGCACAGTGTCCAATGACGGGCCGAAAGTATATAGAATGGTGTCGTCTGCGTAGAGGTGGATCAGGGAATCGCCCGCAGCAAGAGCAACATCATTGATATATACAGAGAAAAGAGTCGGCCCGAGAATTGAACCCTGTGGCACCCCCATAGAGACTGCCAGAGGACCGGACAGCATGCCCTCCGATTTGACACACTGAACTCTGTCTGCATGTCTGCAAAGTAATTGGTGAACCAGGCAAGGCAGTCATCCGAAAAACCGAGGCTATTGAGTCTGCCGATAAGAATATGGTGATTGACAGAGTGGAAAGCCTTGGCGAGGTCGATGAAGACGGCTGCACAGTACTGTCTTTTATCGATGGCGGTTATGATATCCTTTTAGTACCTTGAGTGTGGCTGAGGTGCACCCGTGACCGGCTCGGAAACCAGATTGCACAGCGGAGAAGGTACGGTGGGATTCGAGATGGTCAGTGACCTGTTTGTTGACTTGGCTTTCGAAGACCTTAGATAGGCAGGGCAGGATGGATATAGGTCTATAACAGTTTGGGTCCAGGGTGTCTCCCCCTTTGAAGAGGGGGATGACTGCGGCAGCTTTCCAATCCTTGGGGATCTCAGACGATATGAAAGAGAGGTTGAACAGGCTGGTAATAGGGGTTGCGACAATGGCGGCAGATAGTTTCAGAAATAGAGGGTCCAGATTGTCAAGCCCAGCTGATTTGTACGGGTCCAGGTTTTGCAGCTCTTTCAGAACATCTGCTGTCTGGATTTGGGTAAAGGAGAACCTGGAGAGGCTTGGGCGAGGAGCTGCGGGGGGGGAGCTGTTGGCCGAGGTTGGAGTAGCCAGGCGGAAGGCATGGCCAGCCGTTGAGAAGTGCTTATTGAAATTTTCGATAATCATGGATTTATCGGTGGAGACCGTGTTACCTAGCCTCAGTGCAGTGGGCAGCTGGGAGGAGGTGCTCTTGTTCTCCATGGACTTCACAGTGTCCCAGAACTTTTTGGAGTTGGAGCTACAGGATGCAAACTTCTGCCTGAAGAAGCTGGCCTTAGCTTTCCTGACTGACTGCGTGTATTGGTTCCTGACTTCCCTGAACAGTTGCATATCACGGGGGCTATTCGATGCTATTGCAGTCCGCCACAGGATGTTTTTGTGCTGGTCGAGGGCAGTCAGGTCTGGGGTGAACCAAGGGCTGTATCTGTTCTTGGTTCTGCATTTTTTGAATGTTGCAAGCTTATCTAAAATGGAGAGGAAGTTACTTTTAAAGAATGACCAGGCATCCTCAACTGACGGGATGAGGTCAATGTCCTTCCAGGATACCCGGGCCAGGTCGATTAGAAAGGCCTGCTCACAGAAGTGTTTTAGGGAGCGTTTGACAGTGATGAGGGGTGGTCGTTTGACTGCGGCTCCGTGGCGGATACAGGCAATGAGGCAGTGATCGCTGAGATCCTGGTTGAAGACAGCGGAGGTGTATTTGGAGGGCCAGTTGGTCAGGATGACGTCTATGAGGGTGTCCTTGTTTACAGAGTTAGGGTTGTACCTGGTGGGTTCCTTGATGATTTGAGTGAGATTGAAGGCATCTAGCTTACATTGTAGGACTGCCGGGGTGTTAAGCATATCCCAGTTTAGGTCACCTAACAGAACAAACTCTGAAGCTAGATGGGGGGCGATCAATTCACAAATGGTGTCCAGGGCACAGCTGGGAGCTGAGGGTGGTCGGTAGCAGGTGGAAACAGTGAGAGACTTATTTCTGGAGAGAGTAATTTTCAAAATTAGTAGTTCCAACTGTTTGGGTATGGACCTGGAAAGTATGACATTACTTTGCAGGCTATCTCTGCAGTAGACTGCGACTCCGTCCCCTTTGGCGGTTCTATCTTGACGGAAGATGTTATAGTTGGGTATGGAAATCTCTGAATTTTTGGTGGCCTTCCTGAGCCAGGATTCAGACACGGCAAGGACATTCATAGTTCACTCAGTTTAGCTCAACGATGATTGGCTATTATTTTATAGTTTTTTTTATCAAGGGAGGCCAAATGCTCACTGGCTTCGCTTGCTATCAATGCTATGAGCGGCAAAAATGTCTTTATTTTTTTGACCAGACAGCATTAGATAGATGGGCTACACATACAAATACGGGGATGTGCAGTTTTGCTCACTAGGATGCTTTCTCCGGTGAGAAACATTCAGCCTCTTGCGAATTGAAGGAAAATTGCAGAACACAAAGAGTTGGAAGATAACATTGTCTTCCCTTGTCCCCATGAATACACACCACTGTCCACAAATATAGCTTTTGGGATTGTGTTTAGCATGCTTGTTGGAACCAGAGACCAGATTAATTTCACTTCATTCATGAAAGCCTGTGAAATAAATGTTGGGCCTCAACTAACAATCAGCTATAGCTGTGAGAAATGGAAGGCATCTGATTGAGAGACCTGCCACCATTTGCGTAATTGGAAAGGGACTTTCAGAGCTCACCATCACATAATGTGAAGCCCAATGCTCTTCAGTCATTTTCTGTCCTATGTCTAATGGTCTAAAATATAATTATCTGAAAAGGACAAGTGATCCACATGTAGTGTGACACTTTCCAATGATAAAGCTATTGGACAATCAAGACAAAGCTCAGATGTCAGGTAAACCTTTGAGGGCGGTTTCGATTCCGACTGGTTATATTGGTTTGAGTCACATGATTCACTTTCAGATAATGAAGAAGATAAAGACCTGAACATGATTCCCCAGGAAATGTTCTGAGATGTTATTATGTGCTGGGAACATGAAGTGCGGCCCAAGGTTTTTGGGTTAGGTCTATCTGTAGATAGGTAGTGTTGCTAGGTAACCAATGATCTATTTGCAGAAGAAGAAATTGTATCTGTCACTGAAAATATTTTGTTGAACATTCTATGGTGATTCCTTTTCTCTTGATCAGAGTACTCGAACAACTGCAGTAAAACTTAACCCACAATCTCACATCAATTAATGCTGTACGTGAGGTCTGCATGCAGTGTTCAGAACGTCATTGTAAAAAAGGAATTTCTTCTTAATTGACTTAATTGACACACCTGGATAAATAAAGGTTGTATTAAAAAAATTATAAACGTATCTGAACTCTAACCCTTTAATGACTAATCCATAATTGTTTCACATTGCCTAGCCTTGCTGTCAGTGTAAATCTGCTATGTTTCAGTGAGCTAGAAGGGACCACGGACTGAATTATTAGCAACTCCACTCATGGAGCCACAATGCCTGAAGGAAGATATTTTTGTCAATACTAAGGGTCCACAAGTCTAGTGTCAGAGGACCTCATTTAACAGCTGGGACCAGCAGAGTCCCTCTGATCCTTACTCTTGTCAATGAGTCTTATTATTAGAAATAAACAAACTTGTGCTTGCTCCCCTGTTTGGAGAGAGAACATTGAAATTGCAACAACCCAGACCAAGAAAAACAAACATTAACATGCAATTTCAAAGCATATTATAGTTGAGAGATTGTGAAAATAAGATATATGGCATATAAACTGAATTTGTATGTAGACATCAAAGGCAGGATTACACAATAAGTGAGAAGCGTGTGGCACATTTATCAAAACATTTGGCAGAATGTTAGCACAAGTATTGTGTCTGCATCAATATTTAACAGTGGAAGAAACACATTCTAAGATCATGTGAGACATTTTCTAAAATGTACATTTTGGGGAGTATTTTTTTGGCATGCATGAACTCAGTTGTCCTGCCTGACAGTGAGCAGTGACTGAGTACTGCCCTTGATCTGTCCACAGAATTATTAGAGCAATGAGAGAAGCACTGCTAGGGGGCCTGTACACATCCCGCACCTGGGTTTAGCTGCGACACGCAGAGCACTGGGCTGTGAGACATGACCTGTATGTGTGCAATGAAGGACAAAGGCTTAGGGATGGAGGGGATCAGGAGTAGGGAGGAAGGAACCAAGGTCGTAGTTGGGGTGGAATACAGTGGCAAGTGTGGGGACTGTGGGAAGTGGGGGGGAAGGACAACATGACTAACATGTCCCCAGGCTCTGCATGGTATATGGTTGACCACATTCTGTACTGTACATATTGGTTAGAGTGTCGCCCACAACTGCACTACCATGGAGTAGACCTGTTGTGTTGTGTTTTTTATTGTTCTCTATTGCTGCAAGAATATGTCATGGTTTCTTTGCAAGTGTTTTATTGACATTTAGGTGGATTACTTAAAAAATTATTTGTTATAAGACTTACATAATAGTAACAGTGTGAATACACAGTTATAGTGTATTCAGAAAGTATTCACACCCCTTGACTTTTCTGTTTCTGTCTGTTTGTGTCATTGGTCTACACACAATACCCCATGATGTCAAAGTAGAGTTGTGTTGTTAGACATTTTTACAAATTAATAAATAATGAAAAGCTGAAATGTCATATTTACACAAGTATGCAGACCCTTTACTCAGTACTTTATTGAAGCACCTTTGGCAGTGATTACATCCTCAAGTCTTCTTGGGTATGATGCTACAAGCTTGGCACACCTGTATTTGGGGAGTTTTTCCTTTCTTCTCTGCAGATCCTCTCAAGCCCTGTCAGGTTGCATGGTGAGCGTCGCTTCAGGTCGCTCCAGAGATGTTAGATCGGGTTCATGTCCGGGCTCTGGCTTGGCCACTCAAGGACATTCAGAGACTTGTCCTGAAGCCACTCCTGCTTTGTCTTGGCTGTGTGCTTAGGGTCATTGTCCTGTTGGATGGTGAACCTTCGCCCCAGTCTGAGGTCCTGAGCGCTCTGGAGCAGGTTTTCATCAAGGATCTCTCTGTACTTTGCTCCGTTCATCGTTGCCTTGATCCTGACTAGTCTCCCAGTCCCTGAAGCTGAAAAACACCCCCACAGCATGATGCTGCCACCATGATAGTGCCAGTTTCCTACAGATGTGATGCTTGGCATTCAGGCCAAAGAGTTCAATCTTGGTTTCATCAGATCAAATAATCTTATTTCTCATGGTCTAAGAGTCTTTAGGTGCCTTTTGGTAAACTCCAAGAGGGCTAAAAACCTTTTCTTGCCTTGTCATTATTGGGATACTGTGTGTACAGTTGTGGCCAAATATTTTGAGAATGACACAAATATTAATTTCCACAAAGTTTGCTGCTTCAGTGTCTTTAGATATTTTTTGTCAGATGTCACTATGGAATATTGATGAATAATTACAAGCATTTCATAAGTTTCAAAGGCTTTTATTGACAATTACATGAAGTTGATGCAAAGAGTGCAGTGTTGACCCTTCTTTTTCAAGACCTCTGCAATCTGCCCTGGCATGCTGTCAATTAACTTCTGGGCCACATACTGACTGATGGCAGCCCATTCTTGCATAATCAATGCTTGGAGTTTGTCAGAATTTGTGGGGTTTTGTTTGTCCACCCGCCTCTTGAGGATTGACCACAAGATCTCAATGGGATTAAGGTCTGGGGAGTTTCCTGGCCATGGACCCAAAATATTGATGTTTTGTTCCCTGAGCCACTTAGTTATTCCATGTTCCATCATGCTGGAAAAGGCATTGTTTGTCACCAAACTGTTCCTGGATGGATGGGAGAAGTTGCTCTCTGAGGATGTGTTGGTACCATTCTTTATTCATGGCTGTGCTCTTTGGCAAAATTGTGAGTGAGCCCACTCCCTTGGCTGAGAAGCAACCCCACACATGAATGGTCTCAGGATGCTTTACTGTTGGCATGACACAGGACTGATGGTAGAGCTCACCTTGTCTTCTCCGGACAAGTTTTTTTTCCGGATGCCCCAAACAAGCAGAAAGGGAATTCATCAGAGAAAATGACATTACTCCAGTCCTCCAATCCCTGTACCTTTTGTAGAATATAATTATGTTCCTGATGTTGTTCCTGGAGAAAAGTGGCTTCTTTGATGCCCTTCTTGACACCAGGCCATCCTCCAAAAGTCTTCTCCTCACTGTGTGTGCAGATGCACTCACACCTGCCTGCTGCCATTCCTGAGCAAGCTCTGTACTGGTGGTGCCCCGATCCCGCAGCTGAATCAACTGTAGGCCTGAAGCCTTCTTCATAACAATTGAACCGCTCTCCTTGAAATTCTTGATCATCCAATAAATAGTTTATTTAGGTGCAATCTTACTGTCAGCAATATCCTTGCCCGTGAAGCCCTTTTTGTGCAAAGCAATGATGACGGCACGTGTTTCCTTGCAGGTACCATGGTTGACAGAGGAAGAACAATGATTCCAAGCACCACCCTCCTTTTGAAATTTCTGGTCTGTTATTTGAACTCAATCAGCATGACAGAGTGACCTCCAGCCTTGTCCTCGTCAACACTCACTGACATGATGTCAGCTGGTCCTTTTGTGGCAGGGCTGAAATGCAGTGGAAATGTTTTTGGGGGGATTCAGTTCATTTGCATGGCAAAGAGGGTTCATCTGATCACTCTTCATATCATTCTGGAGTATATGCAAATTGCCATCATACAAACTGAGGCAGCAGACTTTGTGAAAATTAATATTTGTGTCATTCTCCAAACCTTTTGTCCACGACTGTAGACCGATGAGGGAAAAAAATGTATTTAATAGATTTTAGAATAAGGCTGTAACGTAACAAAATGTGGAAAAAGTCAAGTGTTCTGAATATTTCCGAATGCACTGTATTCATATGAAATTAGCAAAAAAGTATGTAAACATTATTAAAGTGACCAGTGTTCCATTATTAAAGTGACCAATGGTTGGTTCCATGTAGATGTAAATAGGGCAGCAGCCTCTAAAGTGCAGGGCTGAGTAACTGCGTAGTAGCCAGCTCGTCTCAGTGACTATGTACAGGGCAGCGTACTGGGTGGAGGCCAGTTAGTGATGGCTATTTAACAGTCTGATGGCCTTGAGATAAAAGCTGTTTTTCAGTCTCTCTGTCCCAGCTTTGATGCACCTGTACTGACCTCGCCTTCTGGATGATAGCGGGATGAACAGGCTGTGGCTCGGGTGGTTGATGTCGTTGGTGATCTTTTTGGCCTTCCTATGACATCGAGTGCTGTAGGTGTCCTGGAGGGCAGGCAGTGTGCCTCCGGTGATGCGTTGGGAAGATGCGTCTGTTTGGTATGCAGGCCAGGGAAGAACTGGGACATTTTCAGCTTTCAGAAAATGTGTACATATCCTTGCAACTTGGGGCAGTGCATTATAATGCTGAAACATGAAGTGATGGCGGAAGATAAATGGCACAACGATGGGACTCTAGATCTTGTCACGGTATCTCTGTGCATTCAAATTGCCATCAATAAAATGCAATTGTGTTCGTTGTCCGTAGCTCATGCCTGCCCATACTATAATCCCACCACCACCATGGGGCACTCAGTTCACAATGTTAACATCAGCAAAACACTCGCCCACACAACTTTATACACATGGTGTAAGGGTTTTCTTCTGGTGAAAGAGAGGTGGACCAAAATGCAGCGTGGTGGTTATTCATGTTTAATTTATAAAGACACTATACATGAACAGACTAAACAAAACAAGAAAAGTGAAAACCTAAACAGTCCTATCTGGTGCAAACACAGAGACAGGAACAATCACCCACAAACACACAGTGAAACCCAGGCTACCTAAGTATGATTCTCAATCAGAGACAACTAATGACACCTGCCTCTGATTGAGAACCATACTAGGCCGAAACATAGAAATACCCAAAACCTAGAAAAACAAACATAGACTGCCCACCCAACTCACACCCTGACCATACTAAATAAATACAAAACAGAGGAAATAAAGGTCAGAACGTGACACATGGCATGGTCTGCAGTTGTGATTTAGGTTGCGATGACATTGGAAGCGGCTTAAGGTAGAGACATTAGCAATTAAATTATCTGGCAACAGCTCTGGTGGACATTCCTGCAGTCAGCATACCAATTGCACTCTCCCTCAATTTGAGACATCTGTGGTATTGTGTTGTGTGACAAAACTGTTTATTTTAGAGTGGCCTTTTATTGTCCACAGCACAAGGTGCACCTGTGTAATGAGCATGCTGTTTAATCAGCTTCTTGAAATGCCACACCTGTGAGGTGGATGGATTATCTTGGCAAAGGACAAATGCTCACTAACAGGGATGTAAGCAAATGTGTGCACATATTGAGAGAAATAACCTTTTTGTGAGTATGGAACATTTCTGGGATATTTTATTGGGATTATTTACTGGGATTATTTTAACTCATGAAACATGGGACCAACACTTTACATGTTGCATTTTTTGTTCAGTTTGTTTTTCGGTGATAAGGTTAAAGACTCTGTTTGCTGTATCAATAGCCAGGCGTCACCCCAATGACCTACAGGACTCCATTCCAGACAGCTTTAGAGAAACCAATCATAACAGGACCATTGTTCAGGAGGCACGCAGTCATGGGTCTGTTTCCCAAATGGCACCCTATTCTTTATCTTTGACCAGTGCTCACTGGTCAAAAGTAGTGTGTTATGTAGGGAATGGGGGCCATTTGGGACTCAGCAGTGTTGTCTTCCCCCAACAGACCTAATTTTGTAGAATTAGTGTAAACAACCTCACATCCTAGATTACTGAATGGGCTGTAGCATTGACCTTGTCATTTAGATTGAAAGTATTGGAAAGATTTGAATGTTTTGATCTTGGCGCTTAAATGCTAAATGATTCATGTCTTTTAATGTGGTACCATATATTATTATTGATATTATTGATGGCTGCAGTCAATCATCAATTGTTGGTTAGCAGCAGGTGCGTGGAAAACCTTTTAAGTAACTTAACTAAATGTGAAATTTAATCATAATAGTAAAGCCCAAATTCATAGTAATAAAATTATACGTATAATCCTCCAATGAAAACAGACCATTTGTAAAGGACAGTGTCATGTGTTTGTTCCAATCAATGTAATCTGGAAAACCATACCACTAATGGTACTGCGATTCTATATCAAACTAAGCACTCTCTTGTTTGATGTGTTGTAAACATACAGTAAGATCCAAAAGTATTGGGACATTGACTTTTATTGTTGTTTTGGCTCTGTTCTCCAGCACTTTGGATTTGAAATGATAAAAATGACTATGAGGTTAAATTACAGACTAAAGTACAGTCAGTTTTAATTTGAGGGAACTTTAATCCATATCAGGTGAATCATTTCGAAATTACTTCACTTTTTGTACATAGTCCCCCCAGTTTAAGAGACCAAAAGTACTGGGACAAATTCACTTATATTTTTATGAAAGTAGTCAAAAGTTTGGTCCCATATTCATAGCACCTTGTGATTCTACAAACTTTCATCTGCATTTGCTGTTTGTTTTGGAAATGTTTCAGATTTTTTGCATTGCACTGCATTTTAATGCATTGTGTCATTTTGGAGTCACTTTTATTGTAAATAAGAATAGAGTAGGTTTCTAAACACTTCTACAATCAAAGTGACTCCAAAATGTGTGTAATCGAAAGTGCTGTAATTTTTAAATGGTTCTCCCGATCTGGATGAAATTACCCGCAAATTAAAGCTGACAGTCTTCACTTTAACCTCAGTCCTTGTATCATTTCAAATCCAAAGTGCTGGAGTACAGAGCCAAAACAAGCAAAAATGTGTCAATGTCCCACTACTTTTAGAGCTCACTGTATTGTGATACAGACGTTGCCAGTGGAACGATTCAAAATGTGTATTGTCTTATCACACAACCTTGGATGGAGGAAAGTCAAATGTCATTCTCCTCTACATACAGTGCCAGTCAAAAGTTTGTACACACCAACTCTTTCAAGGGTTTTTCTTTATTTTTACTTTTTTCTACATTGTATAATAATAGTGAAGACATAAAATCTTCACTATTCACTAATAAAACATATGGAATCATGTAGTAACCAAAAAAGTGTTAAACAAATCAAAATACATTTCATATTTGAGATTCATCAAATATCCTCCCTTTGCCTTGATGACAGCTTTGCACACTCTCTCAACCAGCTTCACCTGGAATTATTTTACAAAAATCTTGAAGGAGTTCCTGCATATGTGACTCACCACCTGGATTCGGTCTTATGCAGCAAAATTCAAAATTGTGTTTTTTACGTTGGATAAAAGAGACTCAGAGCTACAAAATGCTATACTGTATCATACACGCATTTGAGGAACAATGGGAAAGTTATTCTTCTTTGAAAGTTGATACACTTGTAAACTCACTTTTGCGAAAATGGCCTTTCAATGTTTTGGTATCTAGTGAATAGCTCTTCTTTGTCCATACCCATTCAACATCGTTCTTGACGCATGAAAACAGCCTAGTCATCTCGGCTGTCAACAATTTCATTACACTTTGTGCAGACGTTTACTGACACTGGCCATATTCAACGGGTGTTGTACACACAAATAATAACGTAAGCTAGGGAGCAAGCCAGCTAACGTTAGCTAGCTAACAGTACTCTTTAGCTTAAGACATGTAGCTAGCTAGGTAAACAATGAGCCTAGCTAGGTAAACAAAGTATAAGGTCACATGTCACGTAACGTTAAGTAACGAGCACTCCAGCTAACGTTAGCTAGTTAAACAACAATGAACACAGCGCCAACAATGCCACAGTGCTGGGAGCTAACCGACCAGATTCAATGTTAGCTAGCTAACATTAGGCTCTGACTAGAAAAGCAAACGGCTCTGGGATACAAATAATAATGTCAGCTAGGGAGTCAGCCAGCTAACATTAGCTAGCTAACAGTGCACTT
Organism: Oncorhynchus nerka; assembly: GCF_034236695.1. Lineage (NCBI taxonomy): Eukaryota > Metazoa > Chordata > Actinopteri > Salmoniformes > Salmonidae > Oncorhynchus > Oncorhynchus nerka. The sequence goes on from NC_088400.1 coordinate 59,024,257, forward strand.
TAGCTTGAAATTAAACCACTTTCTGTCAAAATAAGAAACATGTAATATCTGGAAATGTAGTTAGCTAATGCTAAACTATCTCACCTTTATACATCATCATGTATGATGGACGCGTGTCCTTGTCAGGAATGCAATACCACCGTTGCCCTTAGTTTGAAGATGTAAGCTATCATACTGATAATTCCACTGATTTCAAAACTTGATCCCCCAGAAAGTAGAGAAAAACACTTATGCAGCTCCACTACATAATACATTAAAAGAAGCCACGTTCGACAACATTACCACACAGACTGACGAGTTCAAATATACAGAAGCCTTCTATATGGCAGACCAATCCTGAACTCATCTCTCGGCTTGTCCAGTCCTCTCATTATCTCAGCCAATCATGGCAAGTGGAAAGGTTGCAGATTGTTCTGTGACTTAACCAACAAGGCTCGTAATTTAACAATTTTATTCATATCTACAGATGAAATACAAGTTTGTTAATAAGGCACATGAAAGTTCACATGTTCGAGAATACATTTCTGCCAAGAAATGGATGATTCCATCATGATGATGATTCCTACATGTCTTTGTGTGTGATTGTTTATTGTTCAGGTTAGTATGTTTCCGGCTGGTTTTGTCCAGGTGCTGTTTTCACCCGTGTTTTGTGGCAATTTGTTCGCACATTGGTACGGTTACTTTTGCTATTTTTTAAGTAATGTGCATTGTTCACTTATCTCTGCTCTCCTGCGCCTGACTTCATGCACCAGCTACACCCACCGCCTGACAGAATCACACACCAGTCGTGCTCCATCATCTCGGCACCACCATGGATCGCGTCCTACAGACTATGGATCTCTGGGAGAGAAAGGGAGGTCCTCCAGCACCTCCGCCAGCGCAACCAAGGTCTCCACTACTCGCCCCACTTTCACCTGGTCCCAGTGGGATTCGTCTGGCCCTCCCTAGGGAGTATGATGGGACGGCTGCACAATGTCAGGGTTTCCTATTACAACTGGAGCTCTACCTAGCAACCGTCCACCGTGTCGGGAGAAGGAGATGGACCACTTCAAAGATTTCACCCGCCTAAGGGTAGAGCGGCGGGTGAACGTCTCGTACATCTGAGGCAGGGGACGAGGAGCGCCCAGGAGTTCGCTCAAGACTTCCGGATCCTGGCCGCTGTCGTGGGATGGAATGACAGGGCCCTGATCGACCACTATCGTTGCAGTTTGCGCGAGGACATCCGTCGGGAGTTGGCCTGCAGGGACACCACCCTCACTTTCGATCAGCTGGTGGACCTGTCCATTCGGTTGGAATAACTGCTGGCTACCCGCGGACGTCCAGATCGGGGTCTGTCGGTTCCATCCCCCAGCACCACCGCTCCGAGTCCTAACAACCTGGTGCGTATCCAGGAGGGAGGCAAGTGGAAGACGGCGTTCAGTACCACCTCAGGGCATTATGAGTATCTCGTTATGCCGTACGGGTTGATGAATGCTCCATCAGTTTTCCAAGCCTTTGTAGATGAGATTTTCAGGGACCTGTATGGGCAGGGTGTAGTGGTGTATTGATGACATTCTGATATACTCCGCTACATGCGCCGAGCATGTGTCCTTGGTGCGCAGGGTGCTTGGACGATTGTTGGAGCATGACCTGTACGTCAAGGCTGAGAAATGCCTGTTCTTCCTGTAGGCCATCTCCATCCTAGGGTACCGCATTTCCACCCCATGGTGGAGATGGAGAATGACCACATTTCAGCCGTGCATAATAGGCCGACTCCCACCACGGTAAAGGAGGTGCAGCAGTTTTTAGGGTTTGCCAATTACTACCGGAGGTTTATTCAGGGTTTTGGTCAGGTGGTGGCTACCATTACCTCACTGCTGAAGAGGGGTCCTGTACGTTTGCAGTGGTCGGCTGGCGGACAGGGCTTTTGGTCACCTAAGGGCTCTGTTCATCTCGGCTCCCGGGCTGACCCCTCCGGATCCTTCTTTTTACAGACCAGGTTCTGTAGGACAGGGTGTTGAAGGCAGACGCACTGTCCCGGCTGTATGACACAGAGGAGCGGCTCATGGATCATACTCCCATATTCCCGGCCTCCTGCCTGGTAGCGCCGGTCGTGTAGAAGCTGGATGCGGACATTGAGCAGGCGTTGTGTACAGAGCCCGCTCCCCTCCACTGTCCAACTGGGCATCTGTACGTTCCATCTGTTGTCCGCGACCGGCTGATCTATTGGGCCCACACGTCACCCTCCTCTGGTCATCCCGGTATCGGTCGGACGGTGCGTTGTCTTAGTGGAAAGTACTGGTGGCCCACTTTGGCTAAGGATGTGAGGGTTTATGTTTCCTCCTTCTCAGTGTGCGCCCAGTGCAAGGCTCCTAGGCACCTGCATAGAGGTAAGTTACAAACTTTACCCGTTCCACAACGGCCGTGGTCGCACCTGTCAGTAGATTTCCTGACCGATCTTCCTCCCTCACAGGGTAACACCACGATCCTGGTCGTTGTGGATCGTCCTGTCGTCTCCTCCCTTTGCTTGGTCTCCCTACGGCCCTACAGACTGCGGATGCCTTGTTTACACACGTCTTCCGGCACTACGGGGTGCCTGAGGATATAGTGTCTGATCGGGGTCCCCAGTTCACGTCGAGGGTCTGGAGGGCATTCATGTAAGGTCTGGGGGTCTCAGTCAACCTTACCTCGGGTTTTCACCCCGAGAGTAACGGGCAGGTGGAGAGAGTGAACCAGGATGTGGGTAGGTTTCTGAGGTCTTATTGCCAGGACCGGCCGGGGGTGTGTGCGGCGTTCGGGCCCTGGGCAGAGATGGCCCAGAACTCGCTCCGCCACTCCTCCACTAACCTCTCCCCTTTCCAGTGCGTACTGGGGGACCAGCCGGTTCTGGCGCCTTGGCAACTGAGCCAGATCGAGGCTCCTGCAGTGGACAACAAGTTCAGCCGCGCGGAGGAGACATGGGACGCCGCTCATGTTCACCTTCAGCTGCGCCAGAAATCCATCGTAGACAGTCACCGCAGTGAGGCCCCGGTGTTCGCACCGGGCCCCCGGGTCTGGCTCTCGACTCGAAACCTGCCCCTCCGCCTACCCTGCCGGAAGCTGAGTCCGTGGGGCCATTTAAAGTCCTGAGGAGACTGAATGAGGTATGTTACAGGTTACAGCTTCCCCCCGATTACCATATTAATCCCTCGTTCCATGTGTCTCTCCTCAGGCCGGTGGTGGTTGGTCCGCTCCAGGAGTCTGACGTGTGGGAGATTCCTCCGCCCCCCTCTGGACATCGAGGGGGCCCCGGCGTATTCAGGTCGATCTATACTGGACTCTAGGCATTGGGCAAGGGGCCTTCAGTACCTTGTGGAGTGGGAGGGGTACCGGGTTCCGGTGGACGACGTGTTGGACCCTTCAATGCTGCGGGAGTTCCACTGTCTCCGTACGGATCACCCTGCGCCTCGCCCTCCGGCTCGTCCCCGAGGCCGGCATTAGCGCGTGGCTCAAGGGGGGTACTGTCACGACTTCCGCCGAAGTCGGTTCCTCTCCCTCTTCGTGCGGCGCTCTGCGGTCGACGTTGTCGGTCTTCTAGCCATCGCGATCCAATTTTAGTTTTCCATTGGTTTTGTCTTTGTTTCCCACACACCTGGTTTTCATTTCCCAATTACTGGTCATATATTTAACGCTCTGTTTCCCCCATGTCTTTGTGTGATTGTTTATTGTACAGGTCGGTACATTTCCGGCTGGCTTTGTCCGGGTGCTGTTTTCACTTGTGTTTCGTGGCAACCGTTATTTGTTCCCACATTGGTATGGTTACTTGTGCTATTTCTTAAGTAAAGTGCGTTGTTCACTCATCTCTGCTCTCCTGCACCTGACTTCATGCACCAGCTACACCCACCGCCTGACAGGTGTGTACAAACTTTTGACTGGTACTGTGCATATATTAATATACACAGAATAGACTTGATTGAGCCAAGAAACACGAGCAATGGACATTAGACCGGTGGAATCTGTCCTTTAGGCTGATGAGTCCAAATGTGAGATTTTTGGTTCCAACTGCCATGTCTTTGTGAGACGCAGAGTAGGTGAACGGGTGATCTCCGCTTGTGGGGTTCCCACCTTGAAGCATGGAGGAGGAGGTGTGATGGTGTGGGGGTGCTTTGCTGGTGACACTGTCTGTGATTTATTTAGAATTCAAGGCACACTTAACAAACATGTCTACCACAGCATTCTGCAGCGATACCCCATCCCATCTGGTTTGCGTTTAGTGGGGCTTTCATTTGTTTTACCACAGGACAATGACCCAACACACCTCAGGCTGTGTAAGGGCTATTTGACCATGAAGGAGAGTGATGGAGTGCTGCATCAGATGACCTGGCCTCCACAATTACCCGACCTCAACCCAATTGAGATAGATTGGGATGAGATGGATTGCAGAGTGAAAGAAAAACAGCCAACAAGTGCTCAGCATATATCGGAACTCCTTCAACAGGAGTTAACCTCTTGCTTCTACTCGGGACGCTTTCGTCCCAACTAGAGCTCTGGAAATGCAAATGCGCTACGCTAAATGCTAATAGTATTAGTTAAAACTCAAACGTTCATTAAAATACACATGCAGGGTATCGAATTAAAGCTACACTCGTTGTGAATCCAGGCAACAAGTCCGATTTTTAAAATGCTTTTCGGCGAAAGCATGAGAAGCTATTATCTGATAGCATGAAACAATACACTACAACACAAAAGATCCGCAGGGGACGTAAACAAAATAATTAGCATTTCGGCGTTACACAAACCGCACAATAAAATAGAAAACATTCATTACCTTTCACCATCTTCTTTGTTGGCACTCCTAGATGTCACATAAACACTATTTGGGTCTTTATTTCGATTAAATCGGTCCATATAAAGCCTAGATATCGTTATATGTAGACTGTGTGATAAACGAAAAAAACATTGTTTCAAAACGTAACGTCATTTTTTAAAATTCAAAAAGTCGACGATAAACTTTCACAAAACACTTCGAAATACTTTTGTAATGCAACTTTAGGTATTAGTAAACGTTAATAAGCGATAAAATTCATCAGGAGGCGATGTAAAGATCATTAGCTGTCCGTCTGGAAAAATGTCCAGCTAGAAACTCAACGAAAATATCCGGTCCTAGACCTGAAGAAATACGGTGCCTTGCATGTGTTTGACCAAGAAAAAACTCGAAGGGAAATGACAAGACTCTAGACACCGTGTGGAAGCTGTAGGTACTGCAACCTCAGTCAATTAATTGTGGTTCACCTTTATCAATGGGTTCAAGTAGCGCATGGATATATTTTCCCATTTTCAGTGATCAGTTTTTCCTGTGCTTTTCGATGTAAATGCCGTTCTGGTAAAGCCACAGCAGTGATTTAACCAGTTTTATAAACGTCTGAGTGTTTTCTATCCACACAGACTAAGCAAATGCATATACTATATTCCTGGCATGAGTAGCAGGGCGCTGAAATGTTGCGCGATTTTTAACAGAATGTTCAAAAAAGTAGAGGGTAGAAGGAAGAGGTTAATAATTCCAGGTGAAGCTGGTTGAGAGATTTAGATTTGTTTAACACTTGTTTGGTTATTACATGATTCCATGTGTTATTTCATAGGTTTGATGTCTTCACTATTATTTTACAATGTTGAAAATAGTAAAAATAAAGAAAAACCCTTTAATGTGTAGGTGTTTCCAAACTTTTGACTGGTACTGTACACGTTAGTCTCGTCTGAGACATAAGTGTGTGTCAAAGTACATACAGTACCTTGGCTGAATGCATGAAGTGAATTGTCCTTTCCAGACAGAAAACAGGCTGTACATAGCCTCAATTGGCTAAGACTTCCACTTGGCCTCTCTCAATAACATGTAGTCCTGCTTGTCCCCATTCATGTGAGAAACAAGAAGGTCAATTTAAAATAACTTTTTTAGTTTTTTCATGACTGACTAAAGCAACAGGTGCCGTTCAACACATATGTACTCACACACACACACTCACTGTCACGGTTTTCATATGGTGAAGGAGAGTCGGACCAAACTGCAGCGTGTCGATTGCGATTCATTTTATTAAACAAACGTAAAACACGACTAAACAACAACACTACAAAACAATAAACGAAACGAAAACCGAAAACAGCCTATACATGTGTCAACTAACATCTAACACGGACTTCAAGACACTCAGGACAATCACCCACAATACAACCAAAGAATATGGCTGCCTAAATATGGTTCCCAATCAGAGACAACGATAAACACCTGCCTCTGATTGAGAACCACTTCAGACAGCCATAGACTTTCCTAGAACACCCCACTAAGCTACAATCCCACTAACATACACACCAAAACCCCAAGACAAAACACACCACAATACAAAAACTCCATGCCACACCCTGGCCTGACCCAATACATGAAGAAAAACACAAAATACTTAGACCAGGGCGTGACACTCACACGCACACACACACACTCACACAGATCACTTCAAAATGATGGCTTTCGCTGATTGGATGGGTACACACCAATCACACCCTTTCCTCCTTCCTCTCTCCCCTTTGATGTGGGTCTTTAGCAATAATCCAATGCTGTAGGGGAGTGAGCATTGTCAGATGTGCTACTCATGCTTCTCGTGTTCATCCCTGCCTGTCTGTGGTGACATGAGCCCTTCTCAACTCTCCTCAGCCTTTCTCACAGCCCACTTTCAACCCGTTTTTGCTCTGCGGCGGATGCAGTCAGGTGGAAAAGCATTTAATTTGCTAAACAAAATGGAAGACTGCCACAACCCACGGCCATAATGGAGACTGATGGGGGCCCCATACCGGGAACCATTGGACAGGGGTAATTACTCTGAGCTTGTCAGGATCCCAGCATTCATCAGCCGCCGCTCGCTCAAAAAGCTTCCTGCTTCCTGGAGGAAGTGTCTGTGCGTGTGTGTGTGTGTGTGTGTGTGTGTTGAGCAGGGAGCCTTCGTCATCTGGCTCCTGTGCCTGAGTTGATTAAAAATGTGCAAGTCGCCACGACTTCTGTTTCTGCAATTAAGGCTTGTGAGAAACCACGACATGGCAGGATGTTGGCATGATGACTTGTCCAGATCATAACGTTGACTCTTTTGATACGTGAGCAACACTGGGGATTCAGGTGTTTACACACAATGGATAGTGACTGTTGTTTCCTGAACCATTACTGTATCAAGTAAACTTTGGAGAGAGAGAGAGAGAGAGGGAGCGAGGTAAACATTTAAGGGAGAGACTAATTGCGTTGTAATTTGATATATTGTGCAGGTCAGCATGCAGCGTCTGTAAAAACGCCAGATGCAGCACAAAGCTCTAACTGGATCATGATGGCACTGTTGATTGAACTTTGAAACTTGTACAAGTTGTTTTACTCTTCTAAAACAAGTACATCCATTCTAGCATTCTGCAACAGACTACATGATCGTAGCTATTGAAATTGACCCAAGACTCGGTAACCAGCAGAGGGAAATACGTATATGAACGGACTAAGATTGGATTACTCTTACTGTAACCATATACTAAATCAGTAATGTTATGATCAGATTACTCTTACTGTAACCATATACTAAATCAGTAATGTTATGATCAGACTACTCTTACTGGAACCATATACTAAATCAGTAATGTTATGATCAGATTACTCTTACTGTAACCATATACTAAATCAGTAATGTTATGATCAGATTACTCTTACTGGAACCATATACTAAATCAGTAATGTTATGATCAGACTACTCTTACTGTAACCATATACTAAATCAGTAATGTTATGATCAGACTACTCTTACTGTAACCATATACTAAATCAGTAATGTTATGATCAGATTACTCTTACTGTAACCATATATTCAATCAGCACTAGTGACCATTTATACCACAATTGTCTGGTTTAATCTCTGGCTACTTGTTTACATAGTACATTCGGTATTTTTCTGTTATTTTTTTATATTTTTTTACACTTCAATCTAAGCATTTTCATTTTGTTCCAAAGATTGATTTTACTTTATAAAAGTTTTGATGAGTTGAAAGCATTCCGTTGAACCACTTCAGTAGAGGAATTGAAAAGCAAATGTTGTCCAACATATTGATGTATTAACCTCACTGAGCGATTACCTTCAATCATCTTGGAAACTTACAGTGCCGTCAAAGAATTCACACCCCTTGACTTTTTCCACATTTTGTTCTGCTACAGCCTGCATTTAAAATGGATTAAATTGAGATTTGTTTGTCACTGGCTGATAAAAAAATACCCCATAACGTCAAAGTGGAATAAAGTTTTCAAAATGTCCACTAATTAATGAAAAAATAAAAGCGGAAATGAGTCAATAAGTATTCAACCCCTTTGTCATGGCAAGTTTAAATACATTCAGGAGTAAAAATGTGCTTAAGTCACATAAGTTGCATGGAAAAACTGTGCGCAATAATAGTGTTTAACATTATTTTTTAATGGCTACCTCATCTCCGGACCCCACACATACAATTATCTGTAAGATCGCTCAGTGGAGCAATTTCAATCACAGATGCAACCACAAAGACCAGGGAGGTTTCCAATGCCTCGCAAAGAAGGTGTTGCATATCCCTTTGAGCATGGTGAAGTTATGTATTACACTTTGGATGGTGTATCAATACACCCAGTCACTACAAAGATACAGGCGTCCTTCCTAACTCAGTTGCCGGAGAGTAAGGAAACTGCTCAGCGATTTCACCATGATGCCAATGGTAACAAAAACAGTTACAGAGTTTAATGGCTATGAGTGGAGAAAACTGAGGATGGATCAACACCAACATAGTTACTCCACAATACTACTCCACACTCTCCATACCCATACTGTAGTTTCAAGCATGGTGGTGGCTGTATTGTGTTAAATTGTAATCACTAGGACTCCCGGGTGGCGCAGTGGTCTAGGGCACTGCAGTGCTGGCTGGGCCTCCAGAGACTCTGGTTTCGAGGCCAGGCTCTGGTGCAGCCGGCCGCAACCCGGGAGGTCCATAGGGCGACGCACAATTGGCCTAGCGTCGTCCGGGTTAGGGAGGGTTTGGCTGGTAGGGATATCCTTGTGTCATCACGCACTAGCGACTACTGTGGCAGGCCGGGTGCAGTGCACGCTAACCAGGTCGCCAAGTGCACGGTGTTTCCTCGGTGCGGCTGGCTTCCGGGTTGGATGCGCGCTGTGTTATGCTCTATAAAGATGACATAACCATCCAAATATTTGTTAACATTTATTAATCCATGAAATACACATATAGATTTGTGACCATTTATGTTGTGCTTATAAAGCCCATATGAATGCTTTTATAGAGCCTTCATAACTTCATAAAATGGAATTCAACTAAAGCGGCATCACAAATGAACAATTATTGAATATAAGGCAATGTGATAATGATTGTGTAAACTGCATGCTTGAAAACGTTCAATTGCCTTTTACATCACATCTCTCCATTTTATTTCTTCCAATCGTTCTCTGCATACAGAGTGACACCAGATCTGGTGCTATGCATACCGCATAGCACCAGATCTGGAATGCAGCCTTCATTTAGAAGTGTGTATTTGTTTACTGCAGCCCTAATTAAGCAACACCATAGTAATGCATATGTACTAATGAGAGTCTAAATGTGTCTTGACGTTGTAAGGACATTTCCTGAATGATGTTGTCAGGCCTGTAGCTTGGGGAAATCAACTGGGAAGCTGATTTGACCAATGAGTTGGTCTCGGACAACAATCAATGGCCTGTCAGGAAGAAGATTGAGTTTTTACAATACTAGGATGTGGCACTACTGTTAAGATTGTGTTAAACAAAGTCCACCCAATACAGCATACAGCATCAAAATGCCACTTTACGTGTCATGGAGTGCTATAATAAGAAGTAAATTGATAAGAGATTAACTGTTTAAAGGACACCTTCACCACTTTTACATTTGGGTTGTTATTATGAAGTATTTAGTTATGTCCTATACAATTTTTTAATACTTTTATGATTTCATGTCTATTGGCTGTTTAGTGCTGTTTTCGAGTAGGATCCCTGAGATGACTAATAAAATAAATGATGTACAGTCATTTTCAGCATTCTGTATAACCTGTCTGTAGTTTTCTAATCATATTGGAACTGCCTGCTGTATGTTGCTCTGGTTGTCTTCATCTAATAACATCTGGACATTTTTTAAATTGACACTCAAAACTGTTGTTTAAGATTGTTATTGGTGCAAGCACTATTATTTCAGATTTAGCAGTCGGGCTAGCTAGCATGCTAACCAGATCCAGTAACTACTGTATAGCTGTGTTCGAATACTCATACTAACCGCATTAACTTACTATTTGTGATGTAAATTGAGTATGTGGTATGCTTATTGGTCATAGTATGGATATAGTTAGTATGCCAAAAGTTCCATTTACATTCACATTTTTTGTTGTGTATTGCAGTTGATTGGTGACAATGACATGAACATATATTCAGCATGACATTCAAGCATTATATATTTACAACCCCAAAGTAATGTGAAATGCACTCATACCTTATGACATAGGCAAAACATTTAGACTTAGCTTCATCTGGCTTGAAAGCCAGCTAGCTAAGCTAACTGCAGGCTAACTAGGTGGAGCATTGCATCGTGGGAGATGAAATGCACACTGGGACTTGTAGTATGCTGTAGACGAAGGCAATACAGATGCTTCAAAATGTAAAAAACAAGGAATTGCGAGGTATGAATATCAAAAATGTTCAAACATAAAAATGTGTATCAAATCTGACAGTAGTGCATATATACTAACAGCATAATAACTGGTTATGAAGTGGTGGAATTGTCCTTTAATACGTGGTGTGGAGGTAGACAGTGACAGGGAGTAACAAGTTGTGACAGTACTAATGATAACGCAAAAGCATTAGCATATTTAACCTCAGTGATTTTGCTCAGTGTGCAAGATAAATATTCAATTTGTTATCCTCTGAGTTGATCCTTTGATATAAAATACCTTTATCTAATCCATTCAGCATATATCCCAGCCAGTCCAATGGAGTTGTTATAAAGGGACAAGTAGTTAAAATCCGCTCTTTCCTTCAGAGTGCAGATTGGGGGTGAATGGCTCAGCTTCACTCATGGCCTATGGGTGGCTTGCTCCCTCCAAGCAATTTGAACCACAGTTTGAACCCCTCACTGTGAGAATGAGGAAATGGCTAATCTCTATTGTCCCAGGAGAGCATTGGGGGCCTAATGTAAACCCTTTTTTAAATGTATTTTTATATATCCGTTATTTTACCAGGTAAGTTGACTGAGAACACGTTCTCATTTGCAGCAATGACCTGGGGAATAGTTACAGGGGAGAGGAGGGGGATTAATGAGCCAATTGTAAACTGGGGATTATTAGGTGACCATGATGGTTTGAGGGCCAGATTGGGAATTTCTCTTCAATACGGTCAATGGGTCACTGTTATTAGAGTTGCTGCATCATTGTTTTGGGTCTCATATTGACATGGGTCCTATATCACGTGTCTCAATACTCTAAAATGGCTTCCTTTCCTCATTCACCTTCCCTACAAGGTAGATCAAATTAATGTATTTGTGTCAATCATATTTCATCAAGCGAAGGCCATTGGGATAAGTGGCTTTGAGCCTAAGGAGTCAGAGCTGTTTTAATATAATTGATACACAACTAGTATATCTAGAACCTGCATGTATTTGGTGTAGAACTTAAGCAAGGTTATCTCAGGAAGGGAAAGCTTATGCGTTTCATCCTTACTTCCTCTACTAACCACGGGCTGAATCCTGACTAGAGATTTGTGCACGTAACTTGTGTGAATCATCCATTTGATGTCATTGGGAGATTTAGATTCCTCCTCAGGTGCTTGCTTGAGGACATTGTTTCCCCAAACTGAATGCCGTATTAGAACCCATGTGGACTATCTCGCTCTCATTCTCTCTCCATCTCTACCTTTCTACCTCTCCAGATTGAAACAAATTGCAATCACAAGGGGATACAATGAAAGCCCATGAGGGAGAGGGAGAGAGAGAGAGAGAGAGAGAATATCTGGCAATATCTTTTACACTCCACACTGGCAAATGTGAGTCCAATTTCATGAAGGTAAAATGAAAAAGGTTATATTGTGCAAGGTCTCTCATCCCCATCCTTATTGAATTTGGAGAGAGAAAGAGATGATCTTATTTCAAGTCAATTAATGGTACTATCAATCACAAAGGCCCACCGAACATCATTCAATTTTGTGAGATTGAGTTATGAGACTGGGTCATGTGTAGGCTTACTGCAAGCTGGCCAACCCTCCTCCAAATTGCTTCTGAATGTGTGTCAATACACTGTCATTAAGACAATGTATTTGCCAGGTAAGGGCAATTGTATGGTATTAGCCAGCTAGCTAGCTAGCTTTGCCTCATGCAGCAACATTGGCTTCCCTGAGAGAGTGAGGGTTGTCCCTGAACCATGGACGCTACATATTAAAGTCTAGTGTTACAGTTACTTCAGAGTGTGCCTAGTGTGGGACTAACGGTTGCTTCAAAATGTATAGTTCGGTTGGAGCATGTCTTTTATCAAATCTCTATACAGTTTATATGTCCTGTAGTATATGTCCGGTAGTATATGTCATGTGGTATATGTCATGCGGTATATGTCATGTGGTATATGTCATGTGGTATATGTCATGCAGTATATGTCATGCAGTATATGTCATGCAGTATATGTCATGCAGTATATGTCATGTAGTATATGTCATGTAGTATATGTCATGCAGTATATGTCATGCAGTATATGTCATGTAGTATATGTCATGTAGTATATGTCATGCAGTATATGTCATGCGGTATATGTCATGTGGTATATGTCATGCGGTATATGGTCATGCGGTATATGTCATGTGGTATATGTCATGTGGTTTATGTCATGTGGTATATGTCATGTGGTATATGTCATGTGGTATATGTCATGCGGTATATGTCATGCGGTATATGTCATGCGGTTTATGCCACCTACCCTGTTTTATCCTGTCTTTCTTTGATTTGATGTGATAACATAATACTGTAATGTGTTTAATGGAGAGACAGAATCTCTACACTGGCTGTAGATCACTCTCAAAGTGTGTCAGACCAAAAGCTTATCAGATCACAGGCTTTTGTAACACGCTCTCCACTGTCTGACTGGGAACATGGACATGAAGGACAGCTATAAAATCCCTAACCCAATTAGGCACAGTGTATTCAGTAGAGCCGTGAAATTGTAAAAATGGACCTTAAAAGAGCCTTACTTTCTATTTCAGTGTGAGGATTCAAGAAATGACCATGCAATGACTTCTAATAGCTTTTATGGTTGGGAGTTGGGAACTTACAGTAGGTTTTCAACAAAAATTCCTTGTCCAATTGGATGTATGAATTGACTGGAATTGAACTCCTATTTTGGAATGTGATGCCTTTCAAAACACAACTCCAATGCTAAATATAGCCTGGGAACTTCAATAAGACATCATGTATAAAAAATCCCAGGAATGGAATTGCAAATGCAACTCCCATTCTGCTTCACGACAAGTGTTTTGGGGTCCCTCAGATCTTGTCCCAGCCAAAGCAGAAGTGCATCAATTGCCGGGATACATTTCCATCCTCTCTGAATGATTTCCCTCTGTTACACGTCCATCTGCTTTGTCACCCGAAATGGAATCCTCCTCAAAGTATGATTGAACGTTGAGGTTATCGGCCGACGTCGCTCTTTTGCCTGATGACTTGAGGTACGCTTGAACCAGATGCCAATTCTGCAAACAGAGCAGATGCACGGCGCACCAGGGCTGCTTTACTTTCAATTAGCCGGAGCAATCAATGCAATCTGTGTTTGGTCATGTGCAACACCGTCACTGCTGAAGGGAGGAAGAGAGGGATGGAACAGAAGGCCTGAGAAAGGCAAAAGAAAAGAGGGGAAGTGAGGAAAGGAAAGAAAATCTGGTACCCATGTTTTAATACGGTGTGAGGTGTTTGACAAAGAAAGATTGGAACTTTTGTTGGACATGCTGAAAATATAGAAGTCTGTACTGAAGATCTGCTACACAACGCATATATGCCTGGTTCCTATAACCACACGAGTAGAATGATGCAAGGTAATGGGCCATGCATTGTAGAATGATGCAAGGTATTGGGCAATGCATTCTAAGTGTATGCTAGTACAGACATTGGACCATTGCCTAGAATTTGGCCTTTACTTCTAAAGCCCATAGAAACGCATTTAATAACACATTCATAAATGGCTAAAAAGACAGTAAAAAATGGAATCATAAGGAATAAGGTTTTGATGTGTCTGTCCTACACCTAGGAGATAATGTATAAGGAAGCTCAGGAAATATTTGTATATTTTTGGACACATATTTAACCCCTTATTTTTGTTGGCACAAAACTACCTCCATACTTCCATTCATTTGTATGGATTACCTTCAGATTAGTCCGTAGAGCAAAACAGAGAATACCATCGTGTTCGTGAGAATCCATAATGGGGTCATATTAGTTAGTACTGTAGCTCAAACGGTTCGGAAGCTACAAAAGGAAGTTGGCATATCAGCGTTACCGACAGATGAGTCCAGTGACACTTGTGACATTAAACCCCTACAACTCATCCAGAACGCCGCAGCCCGTCTGGTGTTCAACCTTCCCAAGTTCTCTCACGTCACCCCGCTCCTCCGCTCTCTCCACTGGCTTCCAGTTGAAGCTCGCATCCGCTACAAGACCATGGTGCTTGCCTACGGAGCTGTGAGGGGAACGGCACCTCAGTACCTCCAGGCTCTGATCAGGCCCTACACCCAAACAAGGGCACTGCGTTCATCCACCTCTGGCCTGCTCGCCTCCCTACCACTGAGGAAGTACAGTTCCCGCTCAGCCCAGTCAAAACTGTTCGCTGCTCTGGCCCCCCAATGGTGGAACAAACTCCCTCACGACGCCAGGACAGCGGAGTCAATCACCACCTTCCGGAGACACCTGAAACCCCACCTCTTTAAGGAATACCTAGGATAGGATAAAGTAATCCCTCTCACCCCCTTAAAAGATTTAGATGCACTACTGTTCCACTGGATGTCATAAGGTGAATGCACCAATTTGTAAGTCGCTCTGGATAAGAGCGTCTGCTAAATGACTTAAATGTAAATGTAAATGAATCAGGCACCATGATCACACAGCGGCTCTCCAGGAGTACACTGCTTATCAAGCTTTTTGAGGTTATATTCTTTAACTATAATATTTTAACGTCCGTATCAGACAATTTATATAACAATACTATTTGTGACTCTGATTGGGTCACACGTTTGATCATTCTCAGTTCAATACATATTAAAGAAATTGTAGTAGCTTTATAGTAGCTGGTCCCGTGCGGCTCATTTGGTAGAGCATGGCGTTTGTAACGCCAGCATTGTGGGTACAACATTTACATTTACATTTAAGTCATTTAGCAGACGCTCTTATCCAGAGCGACTTACAAATTGCTCCCACGGTGGACCAGGATGAAGATGTATTCACACACTCTGGATATAAGAGTGACTGAAATGACTGAAATGTCTCTCATGATGAATGTTCTAGCAGCATGAAACTAAATCATGGTAAACACATAAGTAATATGGTGTGAATTCATTTGGGTTTCAATTTCACTACTTTTCAAATTAGAACTGTCATTATTTGCAAAAAAAAGGAAGCACACCGTACTTT
This sequence comes from Oncorhynchus nerka, assembly GCF_034236695.1. Lineage (NCBI taxonomy): Eukaryota > Metazoa > Chordata > Actinopteri > Salmoniformes > Salmonidae > Oncorhynchus > Oncorhynchus nerka. The sequence goes on from NC_088400.1 coordinate 59,039,920, forward strand.
TGGTCAGAAGTTTTACCAGGAAGAAAAAAACCATGGTACTTTCTTCTTACATATTTTATATGATAAACCTTATCTTCTATGTGCCAAATCATAAAACTATTTGATATATTCATCATCTCCCCGTCTACAATCACATACTGTGGTATCGGCTATGCAAGCGAAGACCTTTTGTTCGAATGAAATGTGTGATTTTAATTTCACAGTTAAATACACCCTCGTTTCATGCAGTGGTATTAATTCCAAACATGAAGCTAAAGTTAAGTGATATGTTAAATTGAAAGTGTTTGTTAGCCCACGAGGGATAATGCAGCAAAAAACAATGAAGATAATGTCACACTTGGAATGTCATCCCTGTATTCCATTATTTCTGCATAGTGATGTTAAGAAATGTGGCCAACCTTACTTTATCACACAATGTACAATTAACTAGACAGCCACATTTGTGAGTGCTGAGTTTGACCATAAGGGTTACTTGAAAAGTTTGTAATTACTTAGTAATTACTTAGTAGCTGCACTGTTTTAATATGTTGGAATCAATAGCACATTGAACTCAGAAATCATTCAGCCAAAAAAAGCCCTTATTTGATAGCTGATTCCATCAATCTAACAGTAAAACACTTTGGAGAGAGTTTGTGGCAACTTTTTAAGTTACAAGTTTGATCGTAATAAGAAGTATAGAACAAAATGATTATAAAAAAGTATTTGTTAGGAAGCCTATTTAGACCTTTGCAATGCTCCAACTCTTATCTCTGAGTTCGATTATCTCCATTTTTAATTAGGACAGAACGACTCTAAAGCTGTAACTGGCTGGAGTTAATACTGGAGCAGGTTAAACAGTTTCCCTCTCGCTGGCGAGCTCAATGATTGGCAGGAAGTGAGAGACTAATTGCCCAGCTTTGGCAGATAACTTTTCCCCGACTCCACCACCATTGAATAAAATGTTCAGCTGACTTCTCCTCCTCTTTTAAAAAGGGACTTGATAATGAGAGGGAAAAGAGGAGGAATAGGGGAAGATATAAGGCAAGTCCACACTCAGACACACAGACAGACACACATGCACAGACACTTACATAACATATCTCTTTCTCTCTCCCTCTCTCTCCCTCTCCCCTCTCTCTCTCTCCTTCTCTGGTGAGTGTCTAGTAGGAAGAGTAGGCAACATGTGCCTAAAGATTTTCTCACTGAAACATAATGATATAGATTGTTAGATGATAATGACGATAATGGTTTCGAAGTGAATCAGTAGAGTTGAAAGGAATCAAAGTACTAAAGAGAACAGAAAAATACACCACTTGGGCCCATGACAGTATTGGGTCCTTGGCAGTGTCCCTGATGGCAGTGTCCCTGATGGCAGTGTCCCTGATGGCAGTGTCCCTGATGGCAGTGTCCCTGATGATGCTATCAACATAACCGAAGTGAATGAACAAGTACAATGCCTACAGAAAGTATTCACAACCCTTGACCTTTTCCACATTTTGTTGTGTTACAGACGGAATTTAAAATTGATTAAATGTAAATATATTTTTGTCACTGGTCACAATACACTCAATTCCCCATAATGTCAAAGTGGAATTATGTTTTTAAAAATATTTACAAATTCATTAAAAATGAAAAGCTGAAATGTCTTGAGTCAGTAAGTATTCAACCCTTTTGTTATGGCCTAAATAAATGCAGGAGTAAAAATGGACTCCGTGTGCAGAAATAAGGTTTAACATGAATTTTTCTTCCACTTTGACCTTAGAATATTTTGTAATCATTAACAAAAAAGTACAATTATATCCATTTAAATCCCACTTTGTAACACAAGAACGGGCTCATGGTAATTGCTGGAGCGAAATAGGTTGACTGGTATCAAATACATCAAACACGTGGCTTCCGTGTGTTTGATGCCATTCCATTTACTCCATTCCAGCCATTATCATGAGCCGTTCTCCCCTCAGCCGTCTCCACTGATGTCACTACTTTCTGAAGGAACTGTACATGACAAGTCTCACTCCCTTAAGTATCACTCAGGGAATGCAGAAAAATAGGTGTTCTTGATGCGCTCTTGTAGGTATCAAACCCCTTTGTTTCTATTGGTTAACAGGGAGCTTAGGACAGACAGTTTAGGTACAAGGAGAGGAGGACCTCTAAATACTCAGCTGAGGGGCAATAGATCACAACAGTGAAGGGAGAGGGCCAGTAGATAAGTAGTGAGCTGGAGGGAATGTGAGGAGAGATTTGCAAAGGTTATAGAGAAGGGACTATTCATCTGGCAGTCACTTGGAGAGATTGCAGGAGTCCTGGAGGGAACTAGAAAAGGAAGGAAGCACTCATGGACTTGTACTGGAAGTGTTGGGCCCTGAACGCCGGTCTCTCAATGGCTTAGTTGAATTGCTGATCCCCAATGATGTGTTCAAAGTCACAGATTCAGAAACACACACACAAACACACGATAGAAGAACCAACCCACACATGTTATGTTCTTCTTTCCTTGTGGGGACCTAACCCTTACCATAACCCCAAACCTAACCATTTACCCTAATTGGGTACTTTTGGGGATTCTAGGTACCCACAAGGATAGAAAAACCAACACAGACCGTCACGTACACACACACTCACACACACACACACACACACACACACACACACACACACACACACACACACACACACACACACACACACACACACACACGCTAGTTATTATCATGTACAATCTGCTCAGGGACAAGCCGAGGTCGACGCTCCATACTGTACCAACCAAACCTCTCCTGCTGTAGCTAGCAGGGTTCAAACTTGTCAAAAACAGCTAGCTGCTTCACGTCTGTGGGCCCTGCCTGCTTCACTCGTCAGGGATGCTGAGATCTTCCAGTCTTCTCACAGTTAGAGTGTATGTCATGGGGAGACGGGGGATCGACAGGGAAGACGAGGTGACACTCCGTTCTGCTGTTAAGGAGAGATTCTCATCACGCCTCCTCAGGGCACAAGGCTTACCTGGAACAAGAGGTAATTAAAGCAAATCAGTGTCAGTCTTCCAGCAAAGGTGTGGGCTCTGGGGACCCATCAACTACCAACATAATAAAATGTTTCCTTCCACACTGCGGTGTCTAGAACATCTGGGGTGTTATATTGCATTATAAGCGAACAGTGAATTCATTCTGGAATATATTACTGTAACCAAAAGTATTTTTGTTGAATTAATGTCTAGGTCTATTCAGGTTGACCATGACAACATGCTATAGGTTTCTCAGATCATTGTTTACCACCTGACTGGTGCAGCTAGTGAATGGATGTTGCCTTAGGAAAGGTGAACTCAAATGATGAAGAGCATCATGTTCCTGCAGTATTCAGTTCCAAAATAGAATGTTTACTCTCTTTTTGTATGACGAGAGAGAGAGAGAGAGAGATATGACAGAGAGACATACGTTGTGAATTGTGAATTTGATAGTACAGTACCTAAAGCACTCTAGTCCATAGTGATTGGCTAACCTGAATCCCTTGACAGGTGACATAATACAGCTGGAACATGATATGAATACATGAATGAAATACTGTACCTTCAATACGTTCTGTGAATAAGACCCAGGAAGAGAAAATGCCATTAGTGTGACTAAACCTTTACAATCAATTCATACTCAAGGACAGGACCAACAGAAGAGCGTGTTTTCTCCCTCCAAGGGGTATAACATCACCCCCATGATCATGATTCTGGACAACAGAAGGGCCAGAGGCAATCTATAGTACCCATCGCAGTGACTCATACTAGAGGTATTGTTTTGTTCTAAACTAATCCAGAAATGTTAATAGTTCTGACAGAAGTGCTTACAACGCCAAAGGCAATGCAAAACAACTGCTGACAGAGAGAGGAACTTTCAACGCAGCCCCATGCTTCTCGGCAACGTCAAGTGTGTCAAATGGATCACTGTTCTTCTTCCACCCGTTCCCAAGCAACAATGGATGATGTCATAAATGGTGATGTACTCCAAGGATGTTGTTCAGTTTTCTATATGTAAAAAAAAAAAAACACTAAATGTAGATAGTATTATATTTCGAATACAATGCCCATGGTTTCCATTGTCTAATAGTATTTCCTATTCGCAAGCTCTTTCACTGAGTGAACTGGGATCATTATTTGCATACAGTGGTGCACATGAAATGCCAGTGCATGCAGTTTATTTTGTACTGCGTTGAAGAGCAATGTATAACTTTACACAAAGCATAACCCGTAATGGCCCTGAGATTTTATAGAAAGACTCTTTGAATTCTGATGACGAACTCTGTGACTCCCATGCTGCTCTTCTGCTATTTGTTGGCAGTGCACTTTAAATTAGGGAGCACGAATAAAGACACTCCACCATGAGTATGTCTCCACAATCTGGCCCTCGGGACACCACTGAGTAGTGTGCACACACCTCAAAGTGACTTCTGCAGAGTCACGTGTCTACTCGTCTCACCCACCCTTTTTATCTCTCTCCTTCCTGTCGTTCTCTCTCTCAGCCTCTCTCTCTCTCTCTCTCTCTCTCTCTCTCTCTCTCTCTCTCTCTCTCTCTCTCTCTCTCTCTCCCTCCCTCCCTCCCTCCCTCCCTCTCTCTCTCTCTCTCTCTCTCTCTCAATCTCTCTCTCTGTCCCTCTCTCTGTCTGTCTCTCTTTCTCTGTCTTTCTCTGTCGCTCTCACATTCTGTATGTCTCGCTATCTCTTCCCCCCCCCACTCTCCATCTCTTCCCCCTCTCCTCCCCTCATTCTCTCCCTCTTTTCCACTTCTCCCTCTCTCTCCGCTTCTCTTCCACCCCCTCCCTCTCTCTATCTCTCTCCTGTCTCAGCAAGGACACCAGCAGGCTGACTCATTCACGATTTAGCTGTCAGCTCTGTCACCCCGGGGATAGGATTGTACGGAGGAGGTTACTGTCAACATGTTCAGGGAGGGTGTATGGGTGGCGGAGATACCAGGCTTGATTGCTTCATTGCTAATAATTGGAGAGACTACGAGTAACACAGAATCGCAAACTACAATCTGTGTGTGGAGGGTGGTGGGGTGTGTGTGTGTGTGTGTGTGTGTGTGTGTGTGTGTGTGTGTGTGTGTGTGTGTGTGTGTGTGTGTGTGTGAGAGAGAGAGAGAGAGTGGGGGGGAATCTACACATTACAATTTAGAGATTAAGAACAGTATAAAATGATTATATGTTGTGCCAGTCAGTGAGATTAATGGTGTTGATAAGAGAGTATTTTTTTAAACTGCCAACAAACAACTTCTGTTTGGTGGGAAATTGTAATGGATTGTGTTATATTTGGTGATTATATAATCGTGCCTAGTGTGTGTGTGTGTGTGTGTGTGTGTGTGTGTGTGTGTGTGTGTGTGTGTGTGTGTGTGTGTGTGTGTGTGCGTGCAAGTCTGTGTGTCTGTGTATGTGTTTGAGTGTAATGTAAGTAGAGCCTGATAACAAGCCATAGTGTAACTGTATTCTAGTCTCCCTCCAACCCACCCAGACTGGGCCAGACTTGCTCAGAGCATCTGGGCAACAGACAGCCCCATTAGCCCATAGGGTGCCTTACTGCCAAAACAACAACAACAACATATGTCAGCACAATAATTGCATTAATGTTTTCCATGTCTCAATGGGGTTGACTATGGATAAAAACGAAGGTGAATAAAAAATAAAAACTTAAAACAGGAAATTTCAATGATCCCCCAACATTTTCATTTTATTGTGTTCATATGGATCAACTTAACCAACCTTTCAGGAAGAAAATAGCCTTTCGGACTGCATTACAAATGCTAGTTTCAACATATCCAAAGGGGTTAAAGGGAGAGTGAGCTACTGTGAAGCCTTCCCTCCAAAAACTACCCATTTAGTGAGTTCATTACGTTTGCAAGGTACAAATTGTTTTCCTGCCCGCCAGGTATTGCCAATGAAGATGCAAGACGTTTGCTTGGCTCGCATGTAGATCAAACACCGCCTGCCCTGTGGACCCTCATTAATAGGCAAGGAATGTTTTAAAGTAGTTTCAAGTGATCAACATGCTGGCAGGCCATACCCCTGTTGAATAAAAATTGAGTCCCAAAGCTTTGAGAGGTGTAGATTAGACCCATAGGTGGATTAGGCACTGGGGACGTCAATGTTGGTCCGCTTGATTGCCGTGTAACCGTGATAGATAGTCTGCAGTGGTTTATTTCCGCATCAAATGTTCTGTGTCATGAAACATGGGCCGTGGTGGGCTGTTATGATATAATTGTTGTGACTGTCTTCCTATTTATCTTCCTGAGACAGCATTACCGGCCTCTGCATACTCATTCTCCCCATTCACCCTTTGCTGATGCTGGACGCTGTGTCCGCCATGCATGCAACTTTCCAGAACGACTCACAACAATGCCCTACTTCACTCTAATCACCTTCCTCTGAAAGCATGTACAATAAACATGCAAATGAATATGTAAAGGGAGAAAACCAAAATCAAGGAAATCTATGATGAGATCAAAACCAGGGCACTCCAGGTTATGTAAACATGTAGATTGATTTGGCTGCGGTGCTGGTTTGACTGAAGGGAGAATGAGCCAGGGCGGTAGCTATAGGGCAGGGTTCCCCAACTGACAGCCCACGGGACGTATTTGGCCAGCGAGTGATTTTATCCCCCCCCCCTCAAAGTTTTCTGAGCAACAACACATATATTTATATATATTTCAATTTCCGTTGTTGGACATGACTGTAAAAACACCAGTTATTTTTATTTTGGAAACCTGCTCCAAAGTATTCCTACGCTTAATAGATTACAGAGTCCTAATAGAGACACTTGAGCGTATACAAATGTAAGCAAGGTATGGAACGATCATGTTTTTGTCAAATATTATATCTGTCTATCATTCCGGCGGTCAAATTGCAGTCTACAAATGAATTGTAATTATGCCCCCTCGCAAACAAATCAGACCGCGGCTGAATCTAGATAAAGCCTGTTCTAGGGCCTTGGAGGCTGACAGATGGAAGGGCCAGATGATGGGCATCACCAGATTGATGTCTCACGGTGGGAGCCATTGCTCACACCATTTAAGCTGTGAGAACACTCAGGGTTTACATTAGCACCCATTTGGGCGTGTGTGTGTGTACATGTGGGAGCGAGATTGAGTGTGTGTGTGCACGCGTGTGAGAGAGATGAACGCGTTCGTATGTGTGCTTGTGCGCGCATATGTACGTATGCATGTGTGAGAGAGAGAGGGAGAGATAGTGAGTGTGGGGGGGCGGGCGGGGTGAATAGTTGAGCCGCAGTGGGACATCTGCACCTCTCATCCACCTCATGCAAAGGAGCCAGCTCACAGTTTCTGGTTCTACCTACAGCTCCCCCACTCACTCCCTAACACGGGTCCCTATGGTATTGGTTCTCTTGAGTAGCCATAGTAACATGGAAAGTCGCAATGGAAGTGCTGATTTCGAGCAAACACTGTAGATGAATGTGTCATCAAGAGGCATGATAAGACCAGGAACTTATTTCATCACAGCCAGTGAGAACAACGACCGAGTAACAAACCACAGATGAACACACTGGCGCTTGATTGTTTTCAAGTTTATCTGAGGGCTATTTGCTCTCACTCCCCAATTGAGAATCTCAACACCGCCTTTGAAACCAGCCAGAAAAAAAGCTTTCATCTTTAGAAGAATGGGATTCGGAGGCATACTCCTGAGACCCAGCTGACATTTCATTATAAGAAAGAAACAGTGTTTCAGAGGAGCTCGACACGAAGCATTCAACACGCATCCGGCTTTGACACGTGGAACACTTTGGAATATTACGGCAGATCTGCCCGGCAACTGATGCCTCAGTGCTTGCTAAAACCCCATCAAACCAAAATATGTATTACACCAGTGTGACAACCAATAGTTGATGTCTTCTATGTGACAAGATAAAGCGCTAATGCTAACTTCATGCTATCTCTTCAAACATACATGAGCTGACTAGGGGCATACTGGAAATACATGACATCCGACTCTGATTCCACATTGCATCCATTCTGCAAAACTATTTCAGTCATGATGAGGATGACTACAGAAACCATCAAAACTGTAATTCCCACTGCTGACACCAATATGCATTCCAAATAGCTTTGTTACTAGGCATTGATTCTTCTTTGAAGCGATAGTTTGGTATTTTGAAATGAAGCCCGTTATTAAAAGTTTGCTTCACTCACGTTACTGAGGAACGTGATTGTCATTAGGGCTTGATGCAGTGGTACATATGATAGATGTATCTATGACGCTTTAATGTTTTTGTTATTGAAATGTATGTGTCTCCCTCAAAACATTTTATCGTGTGGTTGTGTGTATCTGTAAGTTGTTACAGTATGTCTGATATTTGTCTCAAACATAGTTCCCTACTTCTGCTATCTCGGTTGGACCAGGTCACTCTTCAAAAATAGATTGTATCTCAATGAGACTAACCTGGAAAAACATATGGGGGAAAAAGTATTAATTAAAACTACTTCCCCAGATCCAGATGAGCTGTACCCGAAGACTTCCAGTCTTTGCACTAAGCTAGTTAGCACTGGCTCGCAAAACTACCACTAAGTTCCTTCATACTGGATGCAGATGCATTAGAAATGGTTTGCACAAGTTCATCTGACTCTGAGGAAGTAAAGGGCCTCATTGCCAAAATCCCAAACAAATCACTTTAACTCTTTGGGTTGGGACAACACTTGAAAAGATGAAGTGGCCCTTATACTGGCTAGGTACAGTTTCCACCACCCTCTATCTAGCCGACACCAGACCTGTAAATCATTGTTATGTTTTATGGCACATTTCTTCCACAGTGAGCATTAAAGGGGAGGATTTTAAGGCACGTCTACCAGTGACAGAGAAACATTTTCTGTTCTTAAATTGATCTCAGAAGAGCTTATGGCGTGTCTTTTGCCTACATGACTAAACGTATATTGGCTGAGAATATTGACTCTCCACAGGGAGACTTCGGAGTGTAAATGTCCGTCATACGCGGTACCGCCAGCAATCCGTCATTCCGATTCAACAGCCTTGTAGGTAAAGGATTTTTATTCTCTGTGAAACAATATTTACCTGCAGGTAATTTAAATAGACAATTAATTGATCAGGTGCTTCTTTAATGGTTCAGGTATCTCATGTAAATGCATTTTGTGGAGAGAAGATAGAAAATTGGGCTTGGATCTCAAACATCAACACAGGATCAATACCAATCTCACTTCTAGGAATGTGGATCTAGGAAAATGATTGAGAGAGGAGTCTTAGCCTGTGTACCAAATGGCACCCTATTCCCTACATAGTCCACTACTTTTGACCAGAGCCCATTGGGCCCTTATAGAAAGTAGTACACCATACAGGAAATAGGGTGCCATTTGGGATGCCGCCCAAAACTCCCCTCTCAATGATTTTCCTATACCACGAACATGTTGCAATTGAAATTACTTTGATCAATTCTAATGTCATTCAGGAGTTAGGCAGACACAGCAGGGTTTCAAACTGTAGAACCAAGTTCCTACATTTGAATATAAAAATAGATTTTATCAAACAATCCCAAAGAGGTTAATTGTTACCCGATTTAAATTAATCATGTAATAATTAACTCGTTAGGAATTGGGGCACCACGAGAGTGGTTCTTTAAAGAGTTACCATCTCCTGAATTAAAATCTTAACCTATCACATCTATAAACAGTCAACTTATTAATCATAACCTCGTATCATATCATCATTCTGAACAGTCGTAACCTCCTGCATCTGCATCTGCATTATTTATTTACTAGCTAACTAAATGGTAACACATGATAAACACGCACTTAATACATTAAAAATAGTTCTCTAGTGGACTGACACAATATGGCGGCTTGTTACAAAAGAGATGGAGGGGGGGCAGAGACATAATACTTTGGTACATTAAGAAACTACTCTCACAGTTATCATATACTTTCAACACGAACCGCCGCCCCGTTTGGAGTAAGAAATCATTAATGAATTTACGTGTAAATGTCTTGGTTCTTTGTGTACGTCTGTCAGAACCAGGCCTTCTTGAAAAGGGTGTTGGGCCTTTTCGTGGCACGCTTGTAAGGCTCTGATGGTCCAAAAGGGATCCCCACCCGTCTTCTACTGTTGTTGTCCTCTGCCGTCGTCCTGTATCTGGTGACTTGTCATGTTGTCCTGAACAGAACTACAGAGTTTATTCTACTTCCATTCGCTCTGGAAGATGCTTATTTGAATATAGGCTAGCCAGTCGTATCAATGGTTCCCAGTGGGGTGATGAGTGTAGTAGAAAACAATGGTTTGAAGAGAGTAATAGAAGGGTCCCACTTAAATTCTCTTTTCTAGCTACTTTACTTAGGACAGCTAATCAGCATTACCAGTGACTGTCCGGGAGATAATTTTATCGTCTCTACTTCGTATTTTATGCCCTATATGTTCATTCTTAACCCATAATTGTATACAGTTCCATCAGGCTGACACGCTCTCTGACACCACTCAAGGGGGTGGTGACTACTTACTTGTAAAAAAGTTATAGAAACAATTTCCGCTTACAGTTTCTAAAATCACATCCCTCTCTTAAGAAAACCACTTTCATCATGTTCCATATTTCATGCACAACGCATCGGTTGGACACTTCACACACACAGTGTGTGTACTTAAAGTTACAGTATTTCCTTTATAACATGTTCAATTACATCACAAAATAACAACCAAACTGACATCAGTGTTCTTTTATGGCCCCTCTGCCCATTCCCTACATTCTGTGTTAGAAATAGTGTTCCAGTATTCACTTTGGAATGTGTTAGAGTTTCGGCCAGGAAAATGTCTGTGTAGACAAAGTCACATTCTTTCAGTGAATTTGGAGAGGGAGATAGCTGAATGTCCTGTCCTCGAATTACACCCCCCGGGGGTGAGAGGGGGTCTGGTTGAAGTTATTTATTACAAAGCTGATCTGACCTATTCAGACTCATCCTCCCAGGACAGTCCTGACAACTGTATAGACAGAAAATGGATCTGTGGTATCCTTGACATAGGCCAAACTTTTATTCAGCTATAAGAATGTATTTCCAATTCCAATCTCACTAGTGCAACTAAAGGGGCTTTCATACTAGCTGGATGTGTATCAATCCCCTACCGATTGCCTTGTAGGGGGCCTGACTTTGAAAGCATGCCAAGCTTGTGTTACAAGGATATAGTCTAACATACTGCAGGTGCACGCTAGGCATTATGGGAAGAACCGGCCTCTCCAAAGAGTGAAACTATAACTTATGTTTTTTGTTGTTAGCTATATCGATTCAAACCCAACCTACTGTATACTTCTATTCAGTATGAAGGCAAACAATTGGCATTTATTTCCTCCCAGATATGTTTTGGATTGAAGATTATTTAGCCTATAGTAAATTCCCTGACTGTTCAAGATAACAGTCCAAAAATGTGTTAGTCAATCAATCATTTCCTGGTCATTTGAGGTGGTATTGGTACAAGTCAGTGTATTGTACTCTACCCCTGAGGGTTTAAGACCTTTGCGGGACTTCTCACACCACAGGCAGAAGGGGGGCGGGGCTGTCTGTCAGTCAGAGTGAGACTCAGGCAGTGCAGCTCTGACCTCCAGCACTGTCCTTCTTTTCAGGAGAACAAAAAAGGAAATACTTGCCCAGAGGACATGCAATAATTATTTCTGGGTCGTTGAAGAGCATTTTTGATTCTGCTCTCTCTTTGGTTGAGATACAACATAGAAGAATGTTAGCCTTATACGGATGCATACAGTACTACATTTGAACCTGAAAACTGCAAATGGAACTATGGTGATTTTTCAGGCATTTTGAATGAAGAGCCGTTTGTGAGCCAAATGATGCGGTTCTTTTACGTGAATAGAGCAAACTGATGCGTCTCACTGAAAAGATTCGGAATGCCAATCACTAAAAAAAGGTTGCTTGATTGTACTATAGGGGAGGTGTTTTCAGTTCATACAGGTCATATATACAGTTCATACATACTAACTTCAGATTCATGCTCGAACTCAGACATTCCGCACAAATCAAGTGCTGATGTCAATGTAAGGTTGGTCTACCTTAAGTTAGTATTCAACGTTTAGTCATGCTTAATATTTCCACAAACATTCAGTTGAGGTTGAACTGAAAACACCTCCCCTATAGTACAATCAAGCAACCTTTTTTTAGTGATTGGCATTCCGAATCTTTTCAGTGAGACGCATCAGTTTGCTCTATTCACGTAAAAGAACCGCATCATTTGGCTCACAAACGGCTCTTCATTCAAAATGCCTGAAAAATCACCATAGAACCACGAAGAAATGCTAATCTCTAATGTAAAGCCCAAAAAGTTTTCTACCATTATGTCAGAGCGTGATATGCACGTTCAAATACATTTGTACCTGGCCAAATTATTAGATCACCTGTCCCAAAAATGTTATTTTTTTTTTAGCTTGGACCAGATTGAAGTGCTCTTCCCATTATTTGTTTCTGCAGTGAGGATTCACCAACTTCAGAGAATGATTGTGTAACTTATTGGCAGATAATCGTTGTTTGAAACCAAATGAACGGCTCTTTCACAGATGCAATTCAGTTCCTAACATTCACGAAAAAAGAGCCATTCAAAAAGAGCTGTTCGTTCGTGGCCGACCCATCACCAACATTTCCCCTCCTCTACGTACCTGGCTGGTACGGTCTACTCCAACATCATGCTGGCCATTGGAGGCCTGGACCTCAGGGAGAAACTGGCAGGTCTGATGCAAGATCACCAGAAAGGGGCATGCACAGAGCTACATTTGGCAGACAGACGTCAGCTGGATGAGGAAGAGATACGAAGAGGTATAAGACAGAATTCCCGAGGGAGGGGAACAAAAGAGCCTCCACCTGGGAACCCTGGGGGCCCATATCAATGGGTGCACATGACAACAAAGAATGACCTTCAACTCTCAACACAGGCCCTGTCTGAGAATGTCACAGATAACACGTGCCATCACCGGACTGAACTTCCAAGGGCCTTTCTCTGCAGTGAAAAACACTCATTGTATTCAAATTGAAATAATTGCTGGTGTACAGTACACACAATCACACTCAAATCAATCGAAAGAACCAATTCTCAAAAAGGTAATAGCTACTCATCCATTTAATCAACTCCTTTTATCATTTTTGGGGTGGCAGGTAGCCTAGCGGTTAAACGCATTGGGCCAGGAACTGAAAGGTTGATGGTTTGAATCCCCGAGCCGACAGGATAGAAAATATGTAGATGTGCCCTTGAGCAAGGCACTTAACCTTAGATGAGTAAATGTGGTTTTAACCATTTTTAAAGCAGATTTAACAGAATATTTTGGATGAGCAATTTATGTTCTTCCATGCAGAAGAGAATGGGCTCTTCGTCGTTGTCCACCAATCATTTCAAGAGCAAGTTTTGTTCAGTCTTTTAATAGCTAGCTGCTCAAACGCAAAGTAATCCTACACATGGGAACATTACGTGCAAAGTATGAGCTTCAGAGTGCAATATAATGTTGACATTTCAAATACTCTCTGTTGGCTGGCATCACTATATGTTCCTGAATTTGCTTCTCATAGAAAACTGAGATCTGAAGTATTTCTTTGACCACCTGCCCACCTGTTTTTAATTAAGTATCCCTCTCAAAGCTGAAGCCCTAGGCGAATAAGAACAATGAAAAGTCCATATGAGTCTTGAATGGTGTGTTCCTGATGACTCAAGGAAATAATTAAGTGTGGACTCTCTTTGGAGCTGTGCAATCCGATGCCTCCCACTGTGTATGTAAAATGAAAGGAGTGATGGAGACTGGGTGTGTATGATCTAAAACAACGGCATCCATCACTTGAAATGTGTCATGTGCACTGATGGTGCTCAATAATATATCCCATACAATCACATTCACTCAGAGTATGGTATAATCTTACAGAGTGGATGGCTTGCTTGACCACAGTTACAGCCTTAGTTGCTGTTTTAATTGAATCACTTTGGTTATTAAACTACTAGACCGTAACCAACACTAACACCATGATAGTCAGTTTGACCCATTGGTGACGAATGATATCATATTGCCCTAGAAACGCCCTCAAGGGAACGCAACCAATATCATCATTTATTCAATATGTATAGGTCTGCAATCAAGAACTAGCTCACATGATTAATTTACAAATGATGAAAACCAGAGATAATTCAGATAGTCAATAGTACATCACTAATTAAAAACGTGTTAAATGAAAATCAGAAAAATATTGTCTGCTGTTTGTCTTGAACGTCATGGTCCTGGTATGTATATAGAAATCTTGTTTGAATCTTTTTCAAATAAATCCCCTTTCCAATTCTCCCTGGATTGGCTGTGGAGAGCCTGGTGCAGGTTGGCCTGGGGAGGGCCTTGAGTATTCATAATAGTGAGGATAAGGCACACTACTAATCAGAAGGCCAAGCCTGTGTTGTGTGCAAAAGTTCACCACCTTAGAGTAATCCAGCTAATGATCGCCTTGCAGCTGTAATTAACTCGTTGCCAGTGTCTTGATTCATTGCGTTTGGACTCGCTTTGCCAACCTTTATCAATTACGTGCCACCTATAGCGGCCAAGCTCTTCAGTAAACACTCTCACGTACTCTCTTGCCGGTGCATGGCTGGTGCTGGATCACGGTTGGTGAGGTATATATTATTTACACTTTGATGAGGAGCATGTTAATGGACACAGTGGCGGGAAGATGAGACAGGTATTTAGCACAGCTAGCCGAAGCCAGAGAAGTTGTTTCAAGTCGTGCTAAATTATTTTGTTCTGTGCGACACCAGGACTATGATCAATTGGTTGATTGTGTGTGTGTGTGTATGTGCAAATGTGAGCATGCTTGCATGTGTGTTTGTGATGCTATCTCAGTATGCATTTGAATATCTGAAGCCTTAATGTTAAATTCCTTCACTTCACCTTTTGATGTAATTTTCTATACCATGAGAGACTTTGGTTGCCGTATTCTGTGGTGGCTAAGTCATAACTAGCTATTAGTTATAAAGCAGTATTCTTACACACCTTATTTGGCTAAATCATGACTAGGGCTTAGTTATGACGCGGTATTCTCACACACCTTATTTGGCTAAATCATGACTAGCTATTAGTTATGATGCAGTACTCTCGCACACCTTATTTGGCTACAACGTGACTACTGTATCTATTAGTTACGATGCACCACAGCTTCAGTCTAGACGACACTGTCTGATATAAATGGTTGAGGTAATTGTGTAAATTAGAAAATCGTCAGTTGTCAAATCAAAACATTAAACTGTCGTTGATTACTTCAACACCCCAGCCTTTAATGCCATACATTTATCAGAGAGACATCAGATTGGAATGTCATTAAAAAGAGGGAAATCTTTTTTTCTCGCAACGCTAAATTTGACTTAGTACTCATTCCAAAGTCATCTGGGTTTTGCTTTGCTCCCGAATGGTTTTTATTTCATGTATTTTTCATTACTTCTAATCCATTTTCTTTTTACTGCAACCTGTCTTCAGTTGGGCAAATTAGTTTGCTTCATCCGGCAATTATAAGTGCTCATCAAACGCCAGACAACATTAAGCCAAAGTGGGTTTCTGGATTATTTAAGGCAAATTTTGTTGAAAACAAATGAGTAATTAATGTAAGACATACAGCAACATAGAGGATGAATGAGCCAGAACAATATAAATGTATTATCTAGGAAGCTTTTAATCTTGATTTATGTTTTAAGTAAAGATCACAGACCATAGCTGGACAAGCTTGTTGTGCCAGAAGATCAAAAATGCCAAAATTACTTTGATTTTCTCTCCTCTAATTTGTCTGGAAATTGGGGACATATTTAAGTTCCATTACAACAAAGTAGAACTCAGGTTACTCTTCTAGCATTCAGTTTTTACCCAGTTCAGATAAGGCCTCATATGAAGTATGAGGTTGCCTTGAGTTCAATTCAGTTGATCTTTACAGTGCAGAATTTACTTATAAATGTATACACCACAGTTCAAAAGCTTGGGATCACTTAGAAATGTCATTGTTTTTGAAAGAAAAGCAAAGAAATGTGTCCATTAAAATAACATCAAATTGATCAGAAATACAGTGTAGACATTGTTAATGTTGTAAATGACTATTGTAGCTAGAAACGGATGAATGTGTTATGTAATATCAACATAGGCATACAGCCCAGTATCAGCAACCATCACTCCTGTGTTACAGTGTCACGTGCTTTTAGCTAATCCAAGTATATCATTTTAAAACGCTAATTGGACTTTTAGAAAACCCTTTTGCAATCATGTTAGCACTGCTGAAAACTGTTGTACTGATTAAAGAAGCAATAAAACTGTCCCTCTTTAGACTAGTTACGTATCTGGTGCATCAGCATTTGTGGGTTCGATTACAGACTCAAAATGTCCAGAAACAAATACATTTCTTCTGAAACTCCTCAGACTTTTCTTCTTCTGAGAAATGAAGACTAATCCATGTGAGAAATTGCCAAGAAACTGAAGATCTCGTACAACCCTGTGTACTACTCCCTTCACAGAACAGCGTAAACTGGCTCTAACCAGAATAGAAAGAGGAGTGTGAGACCCGGTGCACAACTGAGCAAGAGGACATGTGCATTAGAGTGTCTAGTTTGAGAAACAGACGCCTCACAAGTCCTCAAATGGCAGCTTCAATAAATAGTACCCGCAAAACACCAGTCTCAATGTCAACAGTGAAGGGGAGACTCTGGGATGCTGGCCTTCTAAGCCTTCTATTTCTCAGCACCAGTAGACCGACAAGTTTCAGAAGAACGTTATTTGTTTCTGTCTCTTTTGAGCCTGTAATCGAACCCACAAATGCTGGTGCTCCAGATACTCAACTAGTCTAAAGAAGGGCCGTTTTATTGCTTCTTTAAATCAGGACAACAGTTTTCAGCTGTGCTAAAATAATTGCAAAAGGGTTTAGAAATCAGCCGTTTCCAGCTACAATAGTCATTTAAAACATTAACTATGTCTACAATGTTTTTCTGATCAATTTGATGTTATTTTAATGTACAAGAAATGTGCTTTTCTTTCAATAACAAGGACATTTCTAAGTGACCCCAAACTTTTGAACTGTAGTGTAGGTACAGTACATACCAATTCTCCCCACAGTCACTTAGTCATCAAATGGTTTGGGAAAATGGAAAAACAGGCCAAGGTCCAGTAGATTATGTGCTATTCACACATTTTTACAATGGTGAGGTTATGTGACGTTAGAGGTATTTACATGACAATTACCAGTCCCCCGAGGGCAACGCAAGTGCCTAAACAACTCACGTGTTGTGGATGGGGTTTGAGGAAGGACTTAACCATGAGCTACGGCTCTGAACATTACTGGTTCAAACCCTGGGCTCGGCACTAGTTTTTTTTAATGGTCATGTTTCTGTTTTAACCCAAACCTAAAATCTCAGAACGAATGCCTTAATTTTACCCTCAAGGGTTAGTTTCTGTTTCACAAGTGAATGACAGTACTTAAGTTGCACAGTTGGACTGACAGGATCTGATGACATGTCACATTTGGTTTGACGTGAGGATTCGTATTTGGTTGTCTGGAAGTTCAAAATGGGGTTTCGTTGTTCTGGAGAAGGTTGCGTTGTGAAACAAATAGCAGGTTAACCTAAAAATAGTCTAGGCATGACTCAACATTCAGGTAGACATGGTGTACATAGAAAGTACTCTGCATGCCTATTTACTCTTTAAAACAATGCCATGGCAGATTGTACTGAATCGAACACTGCCTCAACAACATTCACAATGTGATTGTCTTCCATTCAGCATGTCAGATATTTAAGGATGAAAAATACTCACTGTTGGACAACAACCATCTGACAGACCCACTCAAGCCAGCCATGTGGATTCGCTCTCTGTACCGTAGCTCTGGACAGAATGATAAACACCCACAACACAAAACTTTACCCTGGTATCTTGGCTTGCACCATGTGTAGTTTTCAAGTCTGTCTGCTAGCACAGACTACCAGCTCTATGGCTATAGTTAACATTTTCTCACTGAGAGACTGTAGCTCAATGGACAATGAGTCACCCACTCTAATTGGTTAACCTGAGAGGTATGAAAGTTCATAGTTAGCAACATAGGAATCAGGACTTTGGTTATGTTGTTCTGGCTTTTACTGTGGTCCAATTCAACTGCTCCTTTTTGAATTAGGAAAACTTCACAATATGGCTTTGCTCGTTATGAAAAACTCCAATAATGTCTTTAACAGTGACTACCATATGACAAAAATATACATATATATTATACAGATTCCAATTTATTAACAGGGGACGCCAATCACAAAGAGTGTTTGGGATCCTTTACAATAAATGGTATTACTAAATAAAAAAAGCAATAGCCTAACTCGAATCCTAGTTCTTCATATAGAGTGATGAGAGTGATGTGGAGGTCTACTGCCCCCTCTTATGACTCCACCTACCAGAGCTGTTAGGCTCCAGTGGCGTAGTCTGTTGGTTATTTATACTCAGGCCCTTTATTGTCCCTCGAGAATGTTTAATCAGATTTAACTCCGTCTGGGAAAGGAATGAGGGCAATCCCTCTCCTTTGCACACACACACGCATACACACACACATACGGGTAAATGCACATGGAAAGACACACAAACAACCAACCCCACCCCACCCCCCCACCCACACACACAGAGACTCATGCACACGCATACACACACACACACACATCCAGGTACATGCGCATGGTAAGAGAGACACACACACACAAACGCACACACACTTACAACCCCTCTCCCCCCCACACACCCATAAAGAGCTCTCTGTGAGAGGCAGGGTATGGCCAAAGTGATAGAATGTGCTGCAGGGAGTGATCAATATGTTTGTCCTATAAATAGACCCTAGCGCAGTGTGACGCTACTGAGGAGGGAATGCAGTGGTAATATATTTCATGGGAGAACCCAGCAGGCCCTCGGCAGGAATAACACCTCTGTAGCGAGAGGCCAAGGCTGGTTCCTATGTATCAGCTATCGTTTACTCTAACCATGATCATGACTGTGTAGACATTATTGATATCAGTCACTCTACCCATGATCATGACTGTGTAGACATTGTCGATATCAGTCACTCTACCCATGATCATGACTGTGTAGACATTGTCGATATCAGTTACTCTACCCATGATCATGACTGTGTAGACATTATTGATATCAGTTACTCTACCCATGATCATGACTGTGTAGACATTGTCGATATCAGTCACTCTACCCATGATCATGACTGTGTAGACATTATTGATATCAGTTAGTCTACCCATGATCATGACTGTGTAGACATTATTGATATGGACTCTGCAAGGTGTCGAAAGCGTTCCACAGGGATGCTGGCCCATGTTGACTCCAATATTTGTTTACTACAGATTTTGAAAATGTACAGTATGTCTGTAAAGTAGAAACATATAAAGTATGAAATATTGTGTACTCGAATGTACTGCTAGGATGAGGACTGTCACAAGTACATTTTTAAAAAGCTGATATTGACAAGATCAGAGATCTACTGTATGTAGCAAATCAAAGTGTATTGGTCGTGTACACAGATTAGCAGATGTTACAGCAGATGCAGGGAAATGCTTGTGTTTCTAGCTGCGGTAGCGCAGTAAAACAACACCAATACAATACCAAGTACACAAATAATCCAGAAAGTCCAAAACAAGAATGAAATGCATCCCCAATACATGTATTCCAAATGAAGTGTCTGGGGTCTTCTTGACGGGGGAGGGGTTTTACACTCATTTAATCAAATTGCATTGGACAACACAGAACTGTAATACTGTAATATATGCAATTTGCGTAGCAGACACTTTTATCCAAAGTAAGAACAGTCCACACATTTTGGTAGGGGACCCCAGGGGAATCAAACCCGCAACTCTGGTGTTGCTAGATCCATGCTGTTATGAACAGAGCCCACGTACAGCGCCACTACAATCCAGAAGTACAATACACAGCGCAACACTGTGAAATACAATACAGGTGGAAGTTGTATAATTGCCATCCCCTTGATCGCACCACATTCCTGCAGGTCATGGATGAGGCATGCAATGACATCAATCCAGACCTACTGTTTGTCAGGCTTGGATGCACCATGCTAAAAGGTTCTTCCCCAGGTGCATGAACAATGAGGACATGTATTTCTGCGATTTCGAGGAGAACCTATGGCTAAATGCTCAAGACAGGCTTGATGCAAACTAGTGCCGACTAAACATTATGTTTCTTTCATTTGATTACATTTTGAAAGATGACCACACCTTTGATCACGCATGGGATAGAAATGATGGACATTTGATGATAAGTACACTGTTAATGGGTAGTGCAAGTGTATTGCCTCATGTGAAAACAGTGTAATGTACTGTAATTTACAGTACGGAAGCATACTGAAGGGATTTTTGAAGTATTATTTTGTTATTGCATTAACTGGTCGTTAAAATAACTACATTGAGAAGATATTGTTGGGTTTTGGTGATTAAACCAATAATGTATTCATTATATTTCACAGTAAACGTATATTTTTTTGTATCAATGGTTGCACGGTGAAAGATGTCTACGAACAAAATGAATGCACAATTAAAGGTTTTGAATGGCTGCATTACAAGTGTTAGCAGTTTGGAGTTTTGTACTCAGAGTTTTGAAAATGTACCACATACTTGTAGTAAAAAAAAATAGTGCCAACAACGGATTTGAATTTACACTGGGTATCCTAGATTCAGAATATCCGAAAAAGCCTGTGAAGGGTAACATTATGCTAATGGAGCCAGATTTGAATGATAATCACAACAGACAAGGGCCCCCGGGGACCCATGACAGATGTCACCATTTGATTATAAATGTCAACTCGGAAAAGTGGACCGCCAACGCCTGTCCCTTAATTTCTCATCCAGACACCACAGTTTATCTTCTCATCAGTGGCCTTGTACTTGCAGTGGGTGCCTGCCATTTACGAAGGAAAAACAAGGAGTTGAATCAATCCTCCCACAAAGCCCAGGATGTAAAAGCAAGAGAGAGGAGTGGAAGAGGGGAGGATCTTTAAAGATCAATGCTGCAGCTCATGTCCAGTGAGACGCGAGTGTCGTATTGCAGGTTAATGTGGTTTCGTCCAACTAAGCGGGACGAGCGATTGAAGTTTGACATTCAAATGAAACATTACACTTTCAATATAGAATATTTCATATATTTGTCACACCCTGATCTTTTTCACCTGTCCTTGTGATTGTCTCCACCCCCTTCCGGGTGTTGCTTATTTACCCCAGTGCATTTATCCCTGTGTTTCCTGTCTCTCTGTGCCAGTTCGTCTTGTATGTTTGTCAGGTCACCCAGCATGTTTTTTCCCATATATTTTTTAATGCTCTTTGCTAGTCCTCCCGGTTTTGACACTTGCCTGTTTTCTGGTCTCCATTCCTACCTGCCTGACCATTCTGCCTGCCCTGACCTCGAGCCTGCCTGCCGACTGGTACCTACTGGACTCCGAACTGGTTTTGACCTTTTTGCCTGTGCACGACCATTCTCTTGCCTACCCCTTTTTGGATTAATAAACATCTAAGACTCCAACCATCTGCCTCCTGTGTCTGCATCTGTGTCTCGGCTTTATAATGCCCTTATAATATTTTTTTGTGCCCTTATAATATTTTTGGGAATTGTGGTTAAAGAAAATGTAAACACGCAACAATTGAATCCAACTGAGGCATCTGCATAATATTGAATGTAGTACTTCTCAGTCTTGTCCTATGATTCTGCCTTGAACCAGGAGTAGTCAAGGGACTGAACCAGTACTGTAAGATGAGATGAGAGTTGATGGGAGGAGTTAGTTTAAAAGCTTATTTCAGAGGTTGATTGCAATTCTTGATACAAATCCTCTCGTGCTTAAATGTCAGTAGCATTTCAAATCTCTCAAATGTTTTATTGAAACCTTACTGCCAGTTCACATATCATGTAACAATATTGCTGTAGATTTATATTTTGTCTTTCTCTTGCCGTTGCAAACATCAACAGACAACAAACCACATCCTGCCCTTGAGGATGTTGTAGTACATGTTGTCATTGAAAGGTAAACTACAACATTCATCTTATTGCCAGTAGTGTAACTATACTTTCCGTTACTGAGCAGAGACGTTTTCAGTGTTTCCCCACTTTACAGCAAGGCAATTCAGTGCGACTCCAATTGATTTTTCATCTGAAGCTCTCTTTGTTGCCCGCTGTGTCGCATCACCGCCATTTCATAAGAGTTGTTTGTGATGGCGTTGATTGTTTGTGCGACACAAGGGCATAATTAGGATGGGAACCTGGATGTGCCAAATGTCAGCTAAGCTACCGTTGTCATAATTAGAGTTGCCAAGCGAGCTTTGCGTAATCCTTCATCCCATGGATGTCCCACAGACTTGTCGTCATTCTCAACTTCAAAGGGTTGCTCCTCTCACTATATCCCTGAACGTGATCACATTTTATATACAGAAATAATGTTTGCTCTCTTGTGAAATGGGTGGTTGGTGTAGTCTTTGGTATACCTAATTAGCTACATTTCCTTTAATGTTACACTACCCATAGTAAACACCAACTAGAACATGACGTGACGACATTATGTATTTGAAGCAATGTTTGGTAAAGTATTTTTAACTGGGCTTCGTATTTCAAGAGAGTCTAGTTTGTACTTAGAAAAACACATTGTAACGGAATTCGTCTTCCTCTGACGATGAGTATGAAGGATCGGACCAATATGCAGCGTGGTACGTGTCCGTGTTGATCATTTATTAACATTGAACAGCAAAAACAAAATAACAAGTAGAACGACCGAAAACGAAACAGTTCTGTCTGGTAATGACACAGAGACAGAAACAATCACCCACAACTAAAATGGGGAAAACAGGCTGCCTAAGTATGATTCTCAATCAGAGACAACGAACGACACCTGCCTCTGGTTGAGAACCATACCAGGCCAAACACATAAACACAACATAGAAAAAAGAACATAGACTACCCACCCCAACTCACGCCCTGACCAAACTAACTCAAAGACATAAATAAAAGAACTAAGGTCAGAACGTGACACACATTTCTTCTACCAATGTTGATAATTCATCCAGTGGTATCTATTACGGATGCTAAGGCTTTATCATTTATCTGGATGTGTGAGTTGTAATGGAAGACTGGAAGGTCACTTACGATTAAATAAGCAAGAGGATATTTGAAAGGAAGCAAGAGTTCTTGTTGGCCTTATCTGCTTAAAAAAAATCCCTTTACTCAGTACACGCTTGTGAGGGGCGTCAAAAATATTTAGATTTCATCAATAGATCAAAATTGTAAATTGCACCTTCTCGTCACGTAAAATATGTATTTTTTGTCTTTATCAAAAAGAGAAATGTTTTGCCTCATATGGCAAGCCATGGAGGACACATAGAAAGTCAGAGGTGTATGGCACATATTTTCGGACAGCACCAACTCGTTGTGACTCTGAGGCTGTCCTAATATGGACACCGCAGAGCTGGGATTAATGAAAAAGCACTGGCACCAGACATCATCTTTCAGGACGTCATGGTAACCTGGTGCAGAGACTGGGGTTGGTGTGTGTGGGGGGACTTAAGTGTTACCTGTGTGACACATTCATCATGAGGACGTTATTGCCTACACTTGAGTTGCAGGCAGAAGAATTCCAGTGTGTGGGGAACGTGTGTTGGTTGACAGAGAGGGAGGGACCTTGGGTATTACTGGTGACACATTCATCATTGCCTTAGAGAGAGGTAGAGGAAGAGAGAGGGGTATAGTAGAGATGGAGAGAGGGGTAGAGGTGGAGAGAGGGAGCGTTAGAGAGGGGTAGAGGTGGAGAGAGGGAGCGTTAGAGAGGGGTAGAGGTGGAGAGAGGGAGGGGTAGAGGTGGAGAGAGGGAGCGTTAGAGAGGAGTAGAGGTGGAGAGAGGGAGCGTTAGAGAGGAGTAGAGGTGGAGAGATGGAGCGTTAGAGAGGGGTAGAGGTTGAGAGAGGGAGCGTTAGAGAGGAGTAGAGGTGGAGAGAGGGAGCGTTAGAGAGGGGTAGAGGTGGAGAGAGGGAGCGTTAGAGAGGGTAGAGGTGGAGAGAGGGAGCGTTAGAGAGGGGTAGAGGTGGAGAGAGGGAGGGGTAGAGGTGGAGAGAGGGAGCGTTAGAGAGGAGTAGAGGTGGAGAGAGGGAGCGTTAGAGAGGGGTAGAGGTGGAGAGAGGGAGCGTTAGAGAGGAGTAGAGGTGGAGAGAGGGAGCGTTAGAGAGGAGTAGAGGTGGAGAGAGGGAGCGTTAGAGAGGAGTAGAGGTGGAGAGAGGGAGCGTTAGAGAGGAGTAGAGGTGGAGAGAGGAGCGTTAGAGAGGAGTAGAGGTGGAGAGAGGGAGCGTTAGAGAGGAGTAGAGGTGGAGAGAGGGAGCGTTAGAGAGGGGTAGAGGTGGAGAGGGAGCGTTAGAGAGGGGTAGAGGTGGAGAGGGAGCGTTAGAGAGGAGTAGAGGTGGAGAGAGGGAGCGTTAGAGAGGGGTAGAGGTGGAGAGAGGGAGCGTTAGAGAGGAGTAGAGGTGGAGAGAGGGAGCGTTAGAGAGGGTAGAGGTGGAGAGAGGGAGCGTTAGAGAGGAGTAGAGGTGGAGAGAGGGAGCGTTAGAGAGGGGTAGAGGTGGAGAGAGGGAGCGTTAGAGAGGAGTAGAGGTGGAGAGAGGGAGCGTTAGAGAGGGGTAGAGGTGGAGAGAGGGAGCGTTAGAGAGGGGTAGAGGTGGAGAGAGGAGCGTTAGAGAGGAGTAGAGGTGGAGAGAGGGAGCGTTAGAGAGAGGGGGTAGAGGTGGAGAGAGGGAGCGTTAGAGAGGAGTAGAGGTGAAGAGAGGGAGCGTTAGAGAGGAGTAGAGGTGGAGAGAGGGAGCGTTAGAGAGGAGTAGAGGTGGAGAGAGGGAGCGTTAGAGAGGAGTCGAGGTGGAGAGAGGGAGCGTTAGAGAGGAGTAGAGGTGGAGAGAGGGCGCGTTAGAGAGGGGTAGAGGTGGAGAGAGGGAGCGTTAGAGAGGGGTAGAGGTGGAGAGAGGGAGCGTTAGAGAGGGGTAGAGGTGGAGAGAGGGAGCGTTAGAGAGGAGTAGAGGTGGAGAGAGGGAGCGTTAGAGAGGAGTAGAGGTGGAGAGAGGGAGCGTTAGAGAGGAGTAGAGAAATAACACATATGGAATCATGTAGTAACCAAATATATTTTAGATTTTAGATTCTTCAAGGTAGCCACCCTTTTCTTTGATGATAGCTTTGCACACTCTTGGCATTCTCTCATCCAGCTTCATGAGATAGTCACCTGGAATGTATTTAAATTAACAGGTGTGCCTTGTTAAAAGTTATTTTGTCTAATTTCTTTCCTTCTTAATACGTTTGAGCAAATCCGTTGTATTGTTGTGACAAGGTAGGGTTGGTACCCAGAAGACAGACCTATTTTGTAAAAGACCAAGTCCATATTATGGCAAGAACAGCTGAAATAAGCAAAGAAAAATGAAGATCCATCATTACGTTAAGAGATGAAGGTCAGTCAATTCTGAACATTTCAAAATCTTTGGAAGCTTCTTAAAGTGCAGTCGCAAAAATCCTCAATCACTATGATGAAACTGGATCTCATGAGGACCGCCACAGGAAAGGAAGACCCAGAGTTACCTTTGCTGCAGAGGATAAGTTCATTAGAATTAACTGCACCTCAGAAAATGCAGACCAAAAAAATGCTTCAGACACATCTCAACATAAACTGTTCAGAAAGACTGCATGAATCAGGCCTTCATTGTCAAATTGCTGCAAATAAACCACTACTAAAGGACACCAATGATAAGAGAAAACTTGTTTGGGACAAGAAACACGAGACCTGTGGAAATCTGTCCTTTGAGTCCAAATTTGAGATTTTTGGTTCCAACCGACGTGTCTTTGTGAGATGCAGAGTAGGTGAATGGATGATCACTGCATGTGTGGTTCCCACCGTGACGCATGGATGAGGAGGTGTGATGGTGATTTTCTGGTGACACTGTCAGTGATGTATTTAGAATTCAAGTCACCCTTAACCAGCATGGCTACCATAGCATTCTGCAGCGATACGCCATCCCATCTGGTTTGTGCTTAGAGGGACTATAATTTTGTTTTTCAACAGGATAATGACCCAAAACACACCTCAAAGGCTGTGTAATGGCTATTTGACCAAGAAGGGGAGTGATGGAGCGCTGCATCAGATGACCTGGCCTCCACAATCACCCAACAAGTGCTCAGCATTTGAGGGAACTCTTTCACTGTTGGAAAAGCATTCCAGGTGAAGCTGTTTTAGAGAATGCCAAGAGTGTGCAAAGCTGTCATGAATGCAAAGGTTGGCTACTTTCAATAATATAAAATATATTTGATTAACACTTTTTTGGCTACTACATGATTCCATGTGTGTTATTTAATAGTTTTGATGTCTTCGCTATTATTCTACAATGTTGAAAATAGTCAAATTAAAGAAATATCCTTGAATGAGTAGGTGTGTCAAAACTTTTGACTATTTCTGTAAATTGCAATCTGTGTCAGGTGAGCATCATTTGAAAGCG
Organism: Oncorhynchus nerka; assembly: GCF_034236695.1. Taxonomy (NCBI): domain Eukaryota; kingdom Metazoa; phylum Chordata; class Actinopteri; order Salmoniformes; family Salmonidae; genus Oncorhynchus; species Oncorhynchus nerka. Next base: position 59,066,410 of record NC_088400.1, read on the forward strand.
AGTGTTAGGCTTTCACATGGTAATTCAGAGAAACAGATCGTAATGTTGGTGCACATTTTTTATTTTTTTTAATCTGTTGTTTTACCAGGTAAGTTGACTGAGAACACGTTCTCATTTGCAGCAACGACCTGGGGAATTGTTACAGGAGAGAGGAGGGGGATGAATGAGCCAATTGTAAACTGGCATATAAAGGAACGATGCGTGCATTCAGGTGAGCTTTCCGCTGTGAATTCTCTTCACAATAGAAAAACATAGGGTCATTATGTTCAGAACAACCCAGGTTATAATTCCATGTCATCTTGTAACTGTACATCAAACATAGTGATCATGACCGTTGAAATGTATTCTACAATGTAGAAAATAGTCCAAATAAAGAAAAAGCCTTGAATGAGTAGGTATGTCCAAACTTTTGACTGGTACTGTATAAAAAGTACCTGAATTACCCATGTGACAATGAAGGGTGTGTGTGTGGATGTTTTTGTGTGTGTGTGTGTGTGTGTGTGTGTTGAGTGAGGCTAAGTGAAGCAGCCAGCAGTGCAATTTCTTTCCTACCAGCAACAAGGCACCATCACCTTTAAATTCACCTTCCCTGAAAGTGCCCAATTCAATTCACCTAGTAGCATTGGTCTAGTCGGGACTGAAATATATAATTCTACAGTGTTAGCTTTGATGCTTTCAAAATATTCAATATAACCAGCAGGAGCTTCCCTTTCTCCTATCCTTGCATTTTATTACTGGAATAGTCAGTGAGAGCTTTGCGTACTGTATAAATCAGTGGAGGCTACTGAGGGGAGGATGGCTCATAATAATGCCTAAAAGATTACAAATGGAATGGCATCAAACCATGTGTTATATTTAACTGATTCCACTAACTCTGCTACATGCATTACCATGAGCCCATCCTCCCCAATTAAGGTGCCACCAACCTCCTCTGGTATAAATTTATGAAATGCATATGGTAGAAGATCATCAGGACCATATACAGTACAAATAGAGATCCTATTATTGAGTGTCTGACTACCAAGTGTAGCAATTTATCAGACACTCATCACATTCACCAATACTGACACGTTCAGTCACATCTAATGCACAAATCTGAATAGACAATCTCAAGCATGGCATTACAGCCTGAGCTAGTCTAAGACAACGATAAAATGTCAGATCTTCCTACAAGTATCAGGTATAATATTACACAACCTCCGATACACTTGACTGGCAGGGCCATTAAACTCCTGGCACGTTCAGATAATTCCCACTTCAAAGCGGCAGAGGCGCAACACTATAATGGTGTCTTCTATTGTGCAGGAATGCAGCGTCAGCACCTCTGTTAAAGCACTAGATTATGCAGAGTGGAGCCCAGAGTCCCAAAGAGCTTGAGGGGAGGAACGAACAGCTGGTTGAGTCTCAACGTTGGATACCTTCTGATCGTTGATAATCAATTCAGTAATTACAGTTCTGCTTTGACAAGGGACTAGAAACGGCTCCCTCACCCAAGCATATGAATTGTTATGAATACAAAGGTGGTGAGAATATATTTGACTAACAAAGCATTGCTATATTAATTAAGAGGAGGAGTGTGGAGAGAACTAGCAGATCAGTCTTGAGGCAGCTAGTTTTGTCTTTTGTATTTTACCTGCAAATCATCTGCTCATCCATGCATTAACCATTTTTCTTTCTGGGGAAAACGATCTCAATCGACATTGAAATGACTAAAACCAAATCAAAACTGTGTAGAAATAATGGACCTACATTTATCGACTCTTCATTTTGTCCAGCCAGCTAACAGTCTTTAAAATGAAAGCTAGACAGTCAGGGACCATAGGAAATTCTAAAAGTGATGGATAGAGGACTATCCATCACTAGGAAATATAATACATTTTAAGTGCAGCTCTTTGCCTCTCAGTGAAGACTGAATGTGGCCTGTGGGGAAAATAAGTTTGATACCCCTGCATTAGTGCATTTTCCTGTAGAATAACTTGGGTAAGTAATTATGTGTTCATTAGTTAAAGTTCATCTCCTAGAATTGAATCACTCCAAATTACTCTCTGGCAATCATGAAAACCAAGCATTTTTTTCAAAAGTATTTTTGCAACACTTACAAATATACCTCTAGCTCTGGCTCAGAATGTTAGTTTCTCCATTCATTTTTTTCAACATAATCACTACATCTTAGAGATGACAGGACACACAACAATTTCTTCTAAGAGATACATCTGGGTCTAAGGAGATGAACTATGCCATGTGACGTGAGTTATAGGACCTGTTGCATTTTTGCATCCGGGGTTCTGAGTTAATACAACCTGTTGAATCTGTTACACCCTGTTATATAAGAATTTGGAAAATACAACACCACAGCATTCTACGAACCAGCAACACATAAATGCACAAGGCAACGGGTGAGGATTTAATCTTATGTCTTCATTCGTGATTCTCAGAAACACTCTGTGCCAGTACACGATTGATTACATTTCCTTTTCACCTTTTTGTCTGAGGATTTTATTAGGAGAAGGTCATTTCACCTCTTATACCTCTAGGTGGGTCAATTTCACCTTCAGCCGATGTCATCCATCACCTAGCCGTGTGATTCACATCACACAGGAAAATAGGTCAGAGAATGGGCCACCCAGTTACTGCAGATTAGCACCGGGTGTCAACCACAGCCGCGACTGCCGAAGCAATCCAGAGACAAAGACAGGAGCAAATTGAAAAGCCGACTGCTTTTTTTTCCTACAGGGATCGAGGATGATAAACAAGGACATCTTTTATCACTGCAAGTTGTACTTCTGTGTTGTGCTGAATTCGTTTTGGCTATTGCCTATGATGACGATAGTTCTGTCCCATTTGTCATGTTATACATCTGAGATGTTAGAATTATTGAGTTTACTCGATGGCTATATCTTTAAGACCCCTCAAACTCAACTCTGGACCTATAGCCAGTTCCCGGGCTTTTTTTTGAGTTGTTCCTCTCTCATCAAGGACATATTTAGGCCTGGGACACCAGGTGTGTGCAATTAATTATTAGGTAGAACAGAAAACCAGTAGGCTCTGCACCTCAGAGGGTAAGAGTTGAATACTCTTGTTCTAGAGCAATATCTCAAGAGGAAGCAGTGGTATAGGACATAGTAAAATCATATGATGTGTGTATTGTTTTATTTTTTTTTTATTAAATACAACTCCCTCATTTATCAACTATATATTCATATTACTTTATTGATTGAAACCTATGACATCATTACCGACCTGTGTGCAATAATGTATGTTACAGTTTGGTCAAATGATTTGTTTACAAATGGGCTCCAACCAACTAGGATAAATCTGTTTGGAATTGGACCAGCACCACAAAATGTTGACTCAGCTAGGCCACTAGAGTGCCGTCAGCAAACTGCGTCACGATTGCTTCCTTTGGAGGGTTCCCGCGGATTGACAGAGTGCGTGATCGACATTACATAGCATTTCCTGGATTTGACAAATGGGTGGCTAAACTAAAGATAAACATGTAGTCCATGTTAATGTCATTGCTGGGAATTCATGTGTTGAATATCAGTGTCTTCTAGTGTCTGACTTGCACTTCAGAAATGTTGTCCTCCGTACAGACCACAGGTTAAGTTTGTCATTTTGCTCATCGGGACGATCATTTTATTGAATGCACACCACGTAATGAGGTAATGAGCACACTGTTGCTTGAATAATACAAAGGCTTTAATCCATATTGGCCTCTGATTCTGAGTGGAGTAGAACAATGCACTGAACTAAGTATAACAAACATAGGTCTGACATGAATGGCCGTTCTCATACCCCCACGAAGCAAATGGTTGCACCCAATAGTTCTGTGAATGTAAAAGAAAAACAGTTTGATGATGCTGAGAGTCATTGGTAGGTGCCAATTACCTTAAAAAAAAGTCTATGGCTTCAGCGGGCTCACTCTTGGGGTGGGTGGTCTGTCGGAACATTGGTAGCAAGTGGAGTCTCAGAACTATGCCCCACTGGGCTCACCCAAACATAGGTCTGTGTGAATCTGGATACAGACAGAGGCCCTTTTTCTACCTGTGGTGCAATTCTAAAATTACAAACACCATAAAAAACAGATATTTTATTCTTTGTCTTGTTTAACTCTCAAAATCACACTTTTTTTCCCCCGTAGAAAAACAACAATATTCTCAGTCTACGACAATGCTTAAACCACATCCGGAGACCACTTTTGAGGTCTGAGAAAAATCGTAAAACATTTCATTTTTGGGTGTAAATACCCTTTCATTCAAGTGAGCACCAGCAAGAAACTTGTTTGGTAAGAGGTGTTTCTGTAGCACACATGTGATTGCAGAGTTGTCAAATAAATCACCACTGGATTGATGCAAATAATCATGATTTCATTCTGGCAGGTAGGCATACTGTAGGCTACTTAGTAGCTACTTAGTAGTTAACCTTTAATTGAGAATGTCTTTCTACCATCTACCAGGAGACTTATCATTATTTGCATCATCGCTAACAGCTACACAAAGTGGTAGACAAATGTGCACACCCCGACAGGGGCATTCCAGCGTTACCTCTTCAGAAGTTTTAAGAAAAATATGAATCACTGATGCATTTGTCTTATGATAATCTTTGGAAAATGAATAAATGTTCTAATAAGTTCAATACATTTAGTTGATTTCCGGTACAAAACATTAAGGACACCTTTCACAAGAATCCACATGAAAGCTATGATCCCTTACCGATGTCACTTGTTAAAACAACTTCCATCATTGTAGACTAAGGGGAGGAGACAAGTTAAATAAGGATTTTTAAGCCTTGAGACAATTGAGACATAGATTGTGTGCACTTCAGAGGGTGAATGGACAAGACAAAATATTTAAGTGCCTTTGAATGGGGTATGGTAGTAGGTGCCAGGGCCACCAGTTTGTGTCAAGGACTGCAACTGTGCTGGGTTTTTCACGCTCAACCGTTTCCTGTGTGTATCAACGATGGTCACCCAAAGGACTTCTAGCCAACTTGTCATAACTGTGGGAAGCATTGGAGTCAACAAGGGCCAGCATCTCTATGGAACACTTTTGACACCTTGTATAGTCCAAAAGGGGGACAAAGGTGGGGGTTGCAACTCAATATTAGGAAGGCATTCTTAATGTTTTATACACTTATTGCCTTTAGAAAATATTCACATTTACCTTTACCACATTTTCTTGTGTTAAAGCCTGAATTTAAAATAGAATACGTTTGTGTCGATGGCCTACACACAATACCCCATAATGTCAAGGTTTGGTATATTTTTTGAATTACACTTTGGATGGTGGTTTAAAACAACCAGTAACTACAAGGATACAGGTATCCTTCCCTGCTCAGGGATTTCACCATAAGGCCAGCGGTGACTTTCAAACTGTTACAAGGTTTAATGGCTATGATAGGAGGAAACTGAGGATGGATCAACAACATTATAGTTACTCCACAATTACGAACCTAAATGAGTGAAAAGAAGGAAGCCTGTAAAGAATACAAATATTCCAAAACATAAGGCACTAAAGTAAAACTGCTAAAAATGTGGTGAAGAAATTACATTTATTTCCTGAATACGGAGTTTAATGAGCCACTAAACACACATTGTCATTAAGAAAATGAGATTTCAGATTTCCAAGTTTCCTTAATTATGTCTGTCCCCCATAAGACACTGTAGATGAGGAAGCATATTTCACTTCCTCAATATCCCCAGAATGAATATAAGATAACTCAAGAAATCTGTAATACATTTTTTTTTGTTATAGCTGAGGATGTTTTAGTTGTGCAACTTTACATCTAACTAAGGTGTTTGGTGAAGTATTTCTCAAGTCAAAAACACGTGTGACATGTTGTCTTGTGTAACCAGTCAGAGCTGTTGGGCAGGTCTGTCTCACTGTCTATGATATTGCCTAGACAACAATCACCGCAGCGGTTCACCCCATGTTAGCGGGCAAATAGACATTGTCTAATCAAAACCCAACTTTCATTTACCCGGTGTGACGCACGGATGTTCGAAACTCAGTTTTAGACGACGCGGACTTTATGACCAAAATGATCATAGTTACACTATGTAGTCAATTTCGACACTAGTGTAACCATCTCACCAGGCTCAACTTTAACTCTCACGATATTACCTTACTTAGAGTATCTGAACAGCATGGGATGTTAGGTGAGAAGCACATCTCCAATAAGAATTCCTATTGTAGACAACTAGGGTATTAACTTCAGATAGAATGATTATAGATGTGTTATTATCTAAGGATATGGTTTCCCATGCATTGAAATGAAACTGAAACAGTAAATGACTCCACCAATGCAACAGACAGAATGTTCAAGGTGTATATTAACACATTTTCAATGTACCATATCAAAATAAATACTAAATAATAAACCCCAATGATCTTTCACAACCCATGTCCAAATTACTTGCAAGCTTGGTTGGTGAGATATTCCATGGATACATGAACTCGTTAATCTTCCACAAGCATTTCTCTCCAGGTCTCGCACAATGCTAGGCTAACCTCGAGCTGTCAAATACCTCCACGATGAGATGGTAGCTTCAGTCTACACTAAGTCTTTCTTAACAAAATAATAATAAACTCAATGGACAGGAAATCCATACACACAAGGTTCATGTGTACATATACATATAAACTCAGTTTTTCACATTTCCTGACATTTAATCCTAGTAAAAATTTTGTGTCTTAGGTCAGTTAGGATCTCCACTTTATTTTAAGAATGTGAAATGTCAGAAAAATATTAGAGTGATTTATTTCAGCTTTTAGTTTTTTCATAACATTCTCAGTGAGTCAGAAGCCTTTAAATTGTTTAACTTGGGTCAAACGTAGCCTTGCACAAGCTTCCCACAAGAAGTTGGGTGATTTTTGCCCTTTCCTCCTGACAGAGCTGGTGTAACTGAGTCAGGTTTGTAGGCCTCATTGCTCGCACACGCTTTGTCAGTCCTGCCCATAAATGTTCTATAGGATTGAGGTCAGGGCATTGTTATGGCCACTCCAATACCTTAACTTTGTTGTCCTTAAAGCCATTTTGCCACAACTTTGGAAGTATGCTTGGGGTCATTGTCCATTTGGAAGACCCACTTGCGACTAAGCTTTAACTTCCTGACTGATGTCTTGAGATTTTGTTTCAATATATTCACATAACGTTCCTCCTCATGATGCCATCTATTTTGTGAAGTGAACCAGTCCCTCCTGCAACAAAGCACCCCCACAACATGATGCTGCGACCCCTGTGTTTCACGATTGGGATGAGGTTCTTTGGCTTGCAAGCCTCCCCTTTTTCCGCAAAATATAACGATGGTCATTATTGCCAAACAGTTCTATTTTTGTTTCACCATACCAGAGGACATTATTTCAAAAAGTATGTGCAGTTGCAAACCATAGTCTGGAATTGTTACGGTAGTTTTGGAGCAGTGGCTTTTTCCTTGCAGAGCGGCCTTTCAGGTTATGTCGATATAGGACTCGTTTTACTGTGGATATAGATACTTTGGTACCGCACTACAGTGTCTTCACAAGGTCCTTTGCTGTTGTTCTGGGATTGATTTGCACTTTTCGCACCAAAGTACGTTCATCTCTATGATACAGAAATTGTCCCCTTCCTGAGCAGTATGACGGCTCCGTGGTCCCATGGTGTTTATACTTGCATACTATTGTTTGTACAGATGAATGTGGTACCGTTTGGAAATTTCTCCCAAGGATGAACCAGACTTGTGGAGGTCTACATTGTTTTTCTGAGGTCTTGGCTGATTTCTTTTGATATTCCCATGATGTCAAGCAAAGAGGCACTGAGTTTGAAAGTAGGCCTTGAAATACATCCACAGGTACACCTCCAATTTACTCAAATGATGTCAATTAGCCTATCAGAAGCTTCTAAAGCTATGACATAATTTTCTGGAATCGTCCAAGCTGTTTAAAAGGCACGGTCAACTTAGTGTATGTAAACTTCTGACCCACTGGAATTGTGATACAGTGAATTATAAGTGAAATTATCTGTCTGTAAACAATTACTTGTGTCATGCACAAAGTAGATGTCCTAACCGACTTGCCAAAACTATAGTTTGTTAACAAGAAATTTGTGGAGAGGTTGAAAAACAAGTTTTAATGACTCTCATCGAAGTGTATGTAAACTTCCGACTTCATATGTATCTTTGGAAGTGTTTTCCTCTGTACACAGTGAGCAGAGGACTTACAGGACTCTTCTACTTCCATCTTCATGCGTGGCCAGTAGAACCGGTCTCTGACAAGTCCATACATCTTGTCAAATCTTAAATGACCTGAGTCATCATGCAGTGACTTGAGAACCGTAGTTCTGAACTTCTCTGAAAGAAGTAACTGAGCACGACGAGTCTCTTTTGGCAGATGTGTGATCCTGTACATAACTGCATCTTCTATTTTTAGCTTCTCCCACTCTCTCAGGAGCAAAGAGATGAGTGGATGTTTGTTCTTTGGCACCCTGGTGAGATCATGTTTATTAAGAGCAACCCACATCTCTCCTAAGCAAGGGTCTTCTTGTTGCAATGCAGAAAGTTCCATAGTGCTCAATCTGGGCATGTGAGATGTCAGCATGCTCAGGTTACAGTATGCTTGAGGCACAGCATGCATAGAGGCTCCCAAATGATCAATCACTCTACTAGATGATCCAGGAGTTACTCTAACACCCTGCCACCTGGTGGGCAGCCGAGAGTTACTGGAAATCCAAAGTTTCCTGGGATACCTTCGACTCAAACCCGGTTCCATGAAGAACGACTAGTGAGCCCTGCAATCCAGACGTGCCCCGAATACAACAGGTCTGTAGACCTTACAGTCAAGTGCTTACTTACAGTCTCTAACCAATAGTGCAAAAAATGTGTTAGGTGAACAATAGGTAAGTAAAGAAATAAAACAACAGTAAAAAGACAGGCTATACACAGTGGTGAAGCTATAAAAGTAGCGAGGCTACATACAGACACTGGTTAGTCAGGCTGATTTAGGTAGTATGTACATGAAGATATGGTTAAAGTTCCACTGCAGCTTGCTAATGAGAGTGGCGAGATAAAGCATTGGCATCTATGTTCTGCCTGCCGGGCCTGAACTTGAGACTAAAGTCATAGGTAGACAACACAGGTTGTTATCTGGACTAACCTTGAACATGACCTTATAAAGGTATTCATGCAGTTTATCAACCACTGCCCACTTAAACGCAAGAAACTCTAACTTATGAGCTGGTTAGTTGTGTTCGGAAGTGGTCATGCTTCGACTCATAAATGCCACAGGATGCAGACCCTCTCCATGATCTTGGTACAGTACTCCACCTAACCCTTCGATGCTAGTATCTACATATGGAACGTATGGCAACTGAGGATCAGCAAAAGCCAACACAGGAGCTTTTGTGAGGCTTTCCTTCAATGTCTCGAATGCCAATTCACACTTCCCACCTTGATCCAAATGGTTCCGAGGGGTTGAGTTAGGCTTTCTCCTTTTCCTTGGACTTTCTTCCTTTCTTGGCTGAGGGAAGATATCCACATAAGAGCTGATTCAGGGGGTAACTCACTTTAGAATGGTCTTTCACAAATCTTCTGTAATATCCACATAATCCTAGGAAAGAACGCAGAGCAGTCACAGTTTCAGACCTTGGCCCCTTGATGACAGCTTCAAAATTTGAGGGGTGTGTAGCCACTCCATTCTGGGATATGATATGTCCAACATAGTTGACAGATCTGCGGCAAAACTGACACTTGTCAAGGGACAGTTTTAGGCCTTCACTTTTCAAACGGTCTAACACCTTGAGTAACCTCTGCTCGTGTTCTTCCAGCGTCCTTCCAAACATGATTAAGTCATCGAGGTAAACAATAACTTTGAGTGGGTTCATGTCACCAACTGTCTTTTTCATGACACGTTGAAATGTTGCAAGTGCTCCGGACACACCCTGCAGCATCCTCTCAAATTGGTCAAATCCAACTGGACAGATAAATGCAGTCTTCTCTTTATCTGTGTCGGTCATCGGAATTTGATAGCATCTGTTCTGAGATCTAACACACTGAACCATTTGCTCCCACTCAAACATGTCAGAGCATCCTCCACACGTGGGACTGTGTACTGGTCTGGAACAGTGTGCTTGTTGAGGGTCCTGCAATCAACACACATGCGTATGGTGGCATTCTTTTTCCTCACCACCACAATTGGAGATGCATAGGGGTTTCTCGACTCAGATATGATCCCAGAACGTTTCAAGTTATTAAGATGCTTCCTCACATCTTCAACATCAGTTGGGGCCAAGCGACGAGATCCTTCCCTAAACGGTTTGTCTTCAGTATCTCTGATGATGTGGTGAGTACTCTTTGAACAACCCACATCAAACTCGTGTTGAGAACACTTCTTACCGTTCCATCATCTTTTCACATAACCTCTTCTTCCATTCCTCAGGCACTGGAGAATCTCCAAAGTTGAAGAAGAAGAAGCTGTCAGTTTCTCAGATGAATCCTGCTTACTTTTCAATGGAACACCCGGAGCAACATCTACAGGAAACATTACTGACAGTAAGGGTGACACTGGAGCTCCACAGGGGTGCGTGCTCAGTCCCCTCCTGTACTCCCTGTTCACCCACGACTGCATGGCCAGGCACGACTCCAACACCATCATTAAGTTTGCAGATGACACAACAGTGGTAGGCCTGATCACAGACAATGACGAGACAGCCTATAGGGAGGAGGTCAGAGACCTGGCCGTGTGGTGCCAGAGTAACAATTCAATTCAATTCAATTCACGGGCTTTATTGGCATGGGAAACATGTGTTAACATTGCCAAAGCAAGTGAGGTAGACAACATACAAAGTGAATATATAAAGTGAAAACAATCTATCCCTCAACGTAGCCAAGACTAAGGAGATAATTGTGGACTACAGGAAAAGGAGGACCGAGCACTCCCGCATTCTCATCAACAGGGCTGTAGTGGAGCAGGTTGAGAGCTTCAAGTTCCCCGGTGTCCACATCAACAACAAACTAGAATGGTCCAAACACACCAAGGCAGTTGTGAAGAGGGCACGACAAAGCCTATTCCCCCGCAGGAAACTAAAAAGATTTGTAATGGGTCCTGAGATCCTCAAAAGGTTCTACAGCTGCAACATCGAGGGCATCCTGACTGGTTCCATCACTGCCTGGTACGGAAATTGCTCGGCCTCTGACCGCAAGGCACTACAGAGGGTACATCACTGGGAATAAGCTGCCTGCCATCCAGGACCTCTACACCAGGCGGTGTCAGAGGAAGGCCCTGAAAATTGTCAAAGACACCAGCCACCCCAGTCATAGACTGCTCTCTCTACTACATTGTGGCCAGCGGTACCGGAGTGCCAAGTCTAGGACAGAAAAGCTTCTCAACAGTTTTTACCCCCAAGCCATAAGACTCCTGAACAGGTAATCAAATGGCTACCCGGACTATTTGCATTGTGCGCCCCCGGAACCCCTCTTTTTACGCTGCTACTCTCTGTTTATCATATATGCATAGTCACTTCAACTATACATTCATGTACATACTACCTCAATTGGGCCGACCAACCAGTGCTCCCGCACATTGGTTAACCGGGCTATCTGCATTGTGTCCCGACACCCACCACCTGCCAACCCCTCTTTTACGCTACTGCTACTCTCTGTTTATCATATATGCATAGTCACTTTAACCATATCTACATGTACATACTACCTAAATCAGCCTGACTAACCAGTGTCTGTATGTAGCCTCGCTACTTTTATAGCTTCACCACTGTGTATAGCCTGTCTTTTTACTGTTGTTTTATTTCTTTACTTACCTATTGTTCACCTAACACATTTTTTGCACTATTGGTTAGAGACTGTAAGTAAGCACTTGACTGTAAGGTCTACAGACCTGTTGTATTCGGGGCACGTCTGGATTGCAGGGCTCACTAGTCGTTCTTCATGGAACCGGGTTTGAGTCGAAGGTATCCCAGGAAACTTTGGATTTCCAGTAACTCTCGGCTGCCCACCAGGTGGCAGGGTGACAGGTTTTGTCTGTGCGAACCAGACCGTTCCTCTCTTCTCGTCATCATCATTTTACTTTCTCTCATCCTCTTATATGCCTCCTTAACAGCAGGATGAACTTGTAGTGTGCTAAGGAAACCTTCACCTTCCTTTTCTCTGCAAGCAGTTGTAAGTCTCTTCACTACAGACGTATTTGTGCCGACCAGAATAGACACGTCGCCTTTCATAGCCGGATCTGGACATAACACAAGTGCTTCCATGGTCTCTGCTACACCCACAACCGATCCTGATAACTCAAGCTTGAGTGACAAATAGCCATCATATAGATACTGATCTCTAAGTTTCCTATTGGAATCAATGGCAAATGCGTCATGTACTTGTCATAAAAGGATCTGTAAAGTAGAGTAATCTGAGAACTACTATCTAGTAAAGCGTGAGCATAGATACCTTCAATCTGCACAGGAACGACAGAACTTGTACCATCTAAACCGGTAGGTAGCATGTCTTTCATGTCTTCATACTTGTGGCACTTTGTGGAATCTATCTTCACCAGGATGTCAGACCGCTCCTCTGTAGTTTCCCATAGACCGCTTTTGTTTGATCAGGCGGGTTGTCTTTCCTCAAGTTCTCTTCACCTTCAGAGTTTCTCTTGAAATGGCCATCTTCTCCACATCTATAACAGCACACTCCGGGTTGGCCGTCGACCGCGTCCGTTCCTGTGATGGATTTACTCTCTTCTTTTTTGCTTTTAAATGCAACATCTGACCTTTGTGTGTCAGATTGAGCTGGTGTTACGTTAGCAGACACGAGACACGTCATTTCAGTTTTTAAACCTTTGAGCTCTTTTCTCAGCACTTCTATCTCGGTATTAGCTTCATTGGAAACGGTAGCAAGAAGAGCAACAGCTGATGACTTCACCACACTCTTCCATGAGATCAGGTGCACTTTTGGTGGTACCGAATGCTGTTTCTAGAGCCTTTCCTGTCTTGAAGAACATCACAATGTCAGCGGTAGGCCCTTTAAGACTTTGTATTATTCTGCTTTTTCTTCTTCACATTGTCGGTGCACTGCCATTCCTCTAGAAAATGGGTGGTTTGCTCAGCCCATGCATCATACTCTTCCTCTCAACTAGGAGTGAGTTTCATACCTGAGAACGTACGCAGCTTACGGTAGCTCTGAATCTCAGATGGCACATTGTTGCATTTCTCTACCAGTGAACTTTTGGCAGTAACCAGCTCAGTGTTGAGGTCAGCACCAGAGGCACTTACCAGGCCTTTAACATCAGCTAAAGTCTTCCGTTCATGTCTTAGAAAGGATAATAGCTTCGCCTGAAAATCTTCACCCTCTCTCTCTCAACAGGAGATGTGACTTGCGAAACTACATGTACAGGCCAGGGACCCAACTCTCCAGGTATCCCAGCAACACTTGGCACAGCTATTTCGTTAAGGTTGTTTGATTTCTCTACCAAAACATACAACTTTTTAACAGCTGAATAAGAACAATTCCCATGCAGTCTAATTTTACCAAAAGCCGAAACATAAGTCAGCGTTTCCAGCAAAACCTCATCAGACACATCCTCTGTCACATTGCTAAGGACAAATGCATGATTAGTAGCTAGTTGTTTCAATCTAGACCAGGTAAAAATCTCTTCAACATCCGTGTTGTAAGTCTATGCCTATACAGCAATGTTAGAAAAATAAATTTAAATTAAATTAAAAATGTTCAAAGGGTGAGACAGTGTAGAATCTTAGTATAGATGTCAGCAGTGAAAACAGTAAAGAAAAAATATATACACCAGAGTCATTTCTGAAAATATCCATCAACAATAACAAAAATCCCGGGCGATCCCACAAAAATGTAACTCTCTCACCAGGCTCGAATTTGACTCTCTTACCTTACTTAGAATATGCCAAAAGCATGGGATATTAGGTGAGAAGGACATCTCCAATAAGAATTCCTATTGTAGACAACTAGGGTATTAACTTCAGATAGAATGATTATAGATTTGTGTTATTATCTAAAGATATGGTTTCCCATGCATTGAAATGAAACTGAAACAGTAAATGACTCCACCAATGCAACAGACAGAAGCTTCAAGATGTATAATATTTTCAATGTACTAGATCAAAATAAATAAAAATAATAAACCCCAATGATTTCTCACAACCCATGTCCAGATTGCTTCAAACCTTGGTTCAACCCGTTGGCGCGTGTTGGAGCTCAAAATTGACAGCATACATAAAGTCCTGAAGTACCACACCGTTGTGGTTACTCACAACTCGTAGATATTTCCTCAGCGAAGTATAGCAGCTCCGTGCAGGTGTCCTCACAAGATCCATAGCAGGCACAGCTATCAATGCAAACAGTACTCCTTAGCAGCAACAGATATCCCATGGAAACATGAACTCGTTAATCTTCCACAAGCATTTCTCTCCAGGTCTCGCACGATGCTTAGCTAACCTCGAGCTGTCAAATACCTCCACGATGAGATGGTAGCTTCAGTCTCTACTAAGTCTTTCTAAACAAAATAATAATAATCTTATAAAATAAAATCAGTATTTCCCTTCAGAACTCGGTAGGTATGGGTTTTGTTCTATTTTTATCATCTTCTTTTATTGTTTTTCTTCACCAACACTGACAATGTCTCACCATCCTTTTTTCAATGTCTCTCCAACCTTTTTTCAATGTCTCTTTCCCAGGCCTCCTGTTAATAACCAGGTCAACTCTCCCATTGGCCACAGCTTAACAAGCTACCTTATTGGTCAAAACTTAAACTTAAAAGTAAACCAACCTATTCACTTGTACATTAAATAAATATTTATCCAAAATAAATGCATTAACGACATTACATTTCAGGAGCAATTCGATCACCTTTTAAATCTAACACCAATTAATTATAACAAATGCATCTATGCTTGGTGTTACACTAGAATAACTGTTTGTGACTTATATCGATGCCACATGGGCTGTTTTCAAATTGATTTGTTGGTTTTTAAAGGCAGTTGCTCTTTAATGGCTGTAATATGAGAAATCTGAAGGATGGATTAACAACATTGTAGTTACTCTTCAACACTAATCTAAATTACAGACTGATAAGGCACAAAAGTACAGCAGAGGGAACACCCCCCTATCCACATCGATGGAACAGTAGTGGAGAGGGTAGTACGTTTTAAGTTCCTCGGCATACACATCACAGACAGACTGAATTGGTCCACCCACACAGACAGCATCGTGAAGAAGGCGCAGCAGCGCCTCTTCAACCTCAGGAGGCTGAAGAAATTCGGCTTGTCACCAAAAGCACTCACAAACTTCTACAGATGCACAATCGAGAGCAGCCTGGCGGGCTGTATCACCGCCTGGTACGACAACTGCTCCGCCCACAACCGTAAGGCTCTCCAGAGGGTAGTGAGGTCTGCACAACGCATCACCGGGGGGGGCAAACTACCTGCCCTCCAGTACACCTACACCACCCGATGTTACAGGAAGGCCATAAAGATCATCAAGGACAACAACCACCCGAGCCACTGCCTGTTCACCCCGCTATCATCCAGAAGGCGAGGTCAGTACAGGTGCATCAAAGCTGGGACCGAGAGACTGAAAAACAGCTTCTATCTCAAGGCCATCAGACTGTTAAACAGCCACCACTAACATTGAGTGGCTGCTGCCAACACACTGACTCAACTCCAGCCACTTTAATAATGGGAATTGATGGGAAATTATGTAAAATATATCACTAGCCACTTTAAACAATGCTACCTAATATAATGTTTACATACCCTACATTATTCATCTCATATGTATACGTATATACTGTACTCTATATCATCTACTGCATCTTTATGTAATACATGTATCACTAGCCACTTTAACTATGCCACTTTGTTTACATACTCATCTCATATGTATATACTGTACTCGATACCATCTACTGTATCTTGCCTATGCCGCTCTGTACCATCACTCATTCATATATCTTTATGCACATATTCTTTATCCCCCTACACTTGTGTGTATAAGACAGTAGTTTTGGAATTGTTAGTTAGATTACTTGTTGGTTATTACTGCATTGTCGGAACTAGAAGCACAAGCATTTCGCTACACTCGCATTAACATCTGCTAACCATGTGTATGTGACAAATACAATTTCATTTGATTTGATTTGAGTAAAACTGCAAAGAAATGTATTCTTTATGTCCTGAATTTGTTTGGGGCAAATCCAACACAACACATCGCTGAGTACCACTATTAATATTTTTAAGCATGGTGGTGGCTGCTTCATGTTATGGGTATGCTTGTCATCGGCAACGACTAGGGAGTTTTTTAAGATAAAAATAAACAGAATAGAGCTTAGTACAGGCAAAATCCTTGAGGAAAACCTGGTTCAGTCTGCTTTCCAACAGACACTGAGAGACAAATCCAGGACAATAACCTAAAACACAAGGCCAACTATACACTGGAGTTGCTTACCATATTGAATGAGTGGCGTAGTTACAGTTTTGACTTAAATCGTCTTGAAAATCTATGGTAAGACTTGAAAATCGCCGGCTAGAATTGATGAATAACCAACTTGACAGAGATTGAAGAATTAAAAATTATATTTTGCAAATATTGTACAATCCAGGTGTACCCAGAAAGACTCACAGCTGTAATTGATTCCAAAGTTAATTCTAACATGTATTAACTCTTTGGTGTGAATAATATGATATATTTCTGTGAATTCAATACATTTTCAAAAATGTCTAAAAACACGTATTCACTTTGTCATTATAGGGTATTCATTATAGATGGGTGAGAAAAAAAATCTATATATTACATGTTTTATTCAGGGAGTAACACAACAAAATGTGGGATAAGTCAACGGGTATGAATACTTTCTGAAGGCACTGCATACTGTCTTCTCCACTCTCCTTCCCCTTTACTCCATTCCCTCCCAGTTTGGTAAGATTGAAGCGAATTGAATGTTCTGCCTTGCCAGTTCACACTCACTAAACATCATTTGCATTTCTATTTCACAGATGAAACCACAGCTTATGAAGAGAATACAGACAGCATTAGAGGATCCCTGAATTGGGATTCGTCACGCCGGCTTTCTCCACAGTAAGTTCTTATTAAAGTGTAGACTGAGCACATTGTGTACCACCTGGTAAGAACCAGTCAACAAAGAACCAAATCAACTTTCAGCTATTTATCTGTAACCTGGTGCCACAGGTAATCTGATTTACCCATTGGCTATTCTAGAAAATTGCCTGAGCGTCAAAATAAGGTGGAAACTATGAAACCGATCATCTTGGTCTTTAGAACGTGATTATAAAAATGTTGAATACCCAACAAAAACAGGACGGCATGGAACATTCTAAAAACAAAAATGAATGTGAGCGCTGCTGACAACAGCACACCCAGCTGTGGGGGCTTTTGGGGATGTGTGGGCTTACTTGACTTGGTTGGTGCTGAGAGAGAGGTCCTACCACTGAGCTCCTCTCCATCTTTCCCAGGCTTCAGCGTGCTGTATATAGAGGAGATACATTCTAAGAGGAGCCGTGGCTAAGCTCCCTGTGAATGGTGCCATGGCTCACGGGAAGGGGGGGGGGTAATTAAACAGTGTGAGAGAGAGAGAGAGAGAGAGAGAGAGAGAGAGAGAGAGAGAGAGAGACTGTCTGGATTTGGACTGGTTTGTCATTTCTGCTGGGGGGCTTTATGTTAAATAACGTACCTTAGGAAATGGTTAAAATAGAAAGCTTATGTAAATACTGATGCTGATGATGACATAAAGGAGTATGAGGATTTGGTAGTGATTTTAAAGGGTTATACTGTAGTTTGGGTAGTATAGTAGTACTATTTCTTAGAGCTGTTACTTGTTGGAAACTTCCTTTTCCATTATACCAGAATAACTTACTACTCCTATTATTAACAGAAATGCCATTATCAACCATTACAAAAAAACTGTCCATATCCTGTAGATTCCATTTCCTTCTTGCAAATCATTTCACTCCAAGCTATGTCTAAAGCTTGGAGAGGGGGCAATTTTTGGGGGGGCTAAAACGCCACACCCTTTAATGATATCTGGATGAACAAAAAAACATCCATTTGAAACCCTGACCCTGTGCGGCCTTGTCTCTTGTTGATTTTAGTGAACATGGATCTCTGTCCGAAGAGCACAGATTGACAAACCGGTATGTTCTTGTTTACTTGATCAGAAGAATCCCCAGAGGCATAGCGGGCTTCTGAGTGGGTGTATGCAAGGCAAGAGCAGGCTATTAGCACCATCTCGTCGCTTTTTTTCCCTCTCTCAAACCAGGCTGCAACGGCGAACCAGTGAACATTAGAGAGCTGTTTCTTCTTTTGCCCATAAGGAATTAGGGAATTTGAGACCGTTTTTTAAAGTAGACATGACTAAGTCATCGTGGGCCGGTAAAGAGCTGTTTAATTATCGGGGCTAACATAACAGGAGGGAAGCTGTGAGCGAAACTATGGGCTTGTCTGCCTTCTTATATTCAACACAAGCCTAACTGGTGGAGACTTTGGGTAGAAAATGCTTGGTTTGGCAGTGTCATGAAAGTTTGTGCTCTTGAAAAGTTTGTACTCTTTGCTAGTAGTTTTGCTACTTTTTCCTCAGTGAGAGGAAAAGGGCATAAGGGAAATGTACAAAATAATGTTTGGGTGTTGGGTTGCTGGGTTGATTCTTCTAGCCTTCTGGTAACTTCCAGACATCTTAGAGGTTGCCCAGGCTGCTTAGCAACTGTAGAATGTGAGGTACCGGTGGCTGTGTGTGTGTGTGTGTGCATGTGTGTGTGTGTGTGTGTGTGTGTGTGTGTGTGTGTGTGTGTGTGTGTGTGTGTGTGCACGACTCTATTTTTTTGGGGTTGCAACGAGCACTTAGTTTGATTGCTACAGTAGAACTCATGGACCAGTGGGCGAGGGACCACCCATTTGATGATAAGGTGCATTAAACCCAAATACCAACAGAACCTTCCAGCTGGGAAGAATCCCTAGTGTTATTTTTCTTTATTTCAAACTCATGAGGCACAAATCAGTTTTATACCCTTGCCGTACACTTCAGGAAAAGTAAAACAGCCTCTCCTTAACTGAGGGTCTGTAACGATTGTCGTCGGGAGAAGGAGTAGAGGACCAAAGAGCAGCGTGGTACGTATTCATAATGATTTTAATAAAGATGAATACTGGAACAAAAACAACAAACAGACAAACGAACAGTTCTGCAAGGTGCAACAAAAACACAAAACAGAAAATAACTACCCACACCCATAGTGGGAAAACAGGCTGCCTAAGTACGGTTCTCAGAGACAATGATTGCCCGCTGCCTCTGATTGGGAACCATACCGGGCCAAACACATAGAAATAGAAAACATAGAACACAAAACATAGAATGCCCACCCCAACTCACGCCCTGACCAAACTAAAACAGAGACATAAAAAAGGAACTACGGTCAGGACGTGACAGGGTCGAAAGGGGAGACTGTCATTAATTTGGCCTGAGTTTCATCTTTCAAACTAAACAAAGGTGCCACATTGGCTGCATGAGAGGGCAATGTTGGCAGACTCCACTGTAGAGTTATTGCCAAGACTTAGCGCGCTCTCCATCTCCTGCGGTGGCTCTCAAGCAGGAAATAGTCATCACATGGAGTGGCTCGCTTGTTTGCAGTTAAGCACATTTACCTAGTTATTTTAACATCCACATGAAGCGATCTGGCAGTAGCTGGAGGAGGACATTATCCTTATTGGCACTTGAGACACTTCAGTACTCATGGCAACCACTTTACATTTGAAATCTGTTTTGCTCATCTGTCAAATGGGCTTGTTTCCTCGACAAATTGTTTGTTTGGCACAGATGGAGCACTGACACATGTTCACCATCCTAGATTTTTGACGTAATAATCCTGACCTGTACTGTTATCATCGGGCATGAAATGCCAAATTGCATTGTGCACAGCGATGCATTTTCATTTCAAAATGGTAAAAAAGGAGTCTAAATATCTGGTTCCGACATCTCCCGGCGGGCTCGCCTCAGATCAAAAGAAAGAGAAAGAAAAGAGAAAGAAAAAAACAACAGAGTGAGAATAGAGCGGTGAACCGCACACACCGAGCGAAAACACGACTCTCCTCTGTGACGCGCCGTGATGAACTGCGCTCCTGACAGATAAATCTGATGCAGTGAAAAGGCAGGATGCTGAGCCGGGCGTTCAGCACTCTCCGGAGCCGACGTGTCGGGAATGTGGGAACAGATGCTCCACACGTAGAGCGTGGAGCCTGGCCTAATCGAGATGGCGGTGATGAAAAATGGACAGTGAAAGTGCTTACGCTGCTTAGCCTGCCCTCATCCACTCTCCTCTCTTACCCTCTCTTCACCCAACCCCCATCATCCTCTATGGGGAGGATACATGAGGAGTGGAGTGGCTGCTTCCCCAATAGGTGCTAACTTAATTAGCCCTCCGCCAAATTAAAATCAAATGTATTTATATAGCCCTTCGTACATCAGCTGATATCTCAAAGTGCTGTACAGAAACCCAGCCTAAAACCCCAAACAGCAAGCAATGCAGGTGTAGAGCACGGTGGCTAGGAAAAACTCCCTAGAAAGGCCCAAACCTAGGAGGAAACCTAGAGAGGAACCAGGCTATGTGGGGTGGCCAGTCCTCTTCTGGCTGTGCCGGATGGAGATTATAACAGAACATGGCCAAGATGTTCAAATGTTCATAAATGACCAGCATGGTCAAATAATAATAATCACAGGCAGAACATTTGAAACTGGAGCAGAGGCACGGCCGGGTGGACTGGGGACAGCAAGGAGTCATCATGTCAGGTAGTCCTGAGGCATGGTCCTAGGGCTCAGGTCCTCCGAGAGAGAGAAAGAAAGAGAGAAAGAGAGAATTAGAGAGAGCATACTTAAATTCACACAGGACACCGGATAGGACAGGAGAAGTACTCCAGATATAACAAACTGACCCTAGCCCCCCGACACAAACTACTGCAGCATAACCGGACAGGGCCAAACAGGAAGGATATAACCCCACCCACTTTGCCAAAGCACAGCCCCCACACCACTAGAGGGATATCTTCAACCGCCAACTTACCATCCTGAGACAAGGCCGAGTATAGCCCACAAAGATCTCCGCCACGGCACAACCCAAGGGGGGGGGGGGCAACCCAGACAGGAAGATCACATCAGTGACTCAACCCACTCAAGTAACGCACCCCTCCTAGGGACGGTATGAAAGAGCCCTAGTAAGCCAGTGACTCAGCCCCTGTAATAGGGTTAGAGGCAGAGAATCCCAGTGGAAAGAGGGGAACCGGCCAGGCAGAGACGGCAAGGGCGGTTCGTTGCTCCAGAGCCGTTCCGTTCACTTTCACACTCCTGGGCCAGACTATACTCCACTTTGCATCCCTCCTCCTCCTCCTCCTCCTTCACCTCCTCCTCCTCCTCATAGCTGATCATCTGGACCGTTGTCGAATCACATTTTATTTGTCTCATTTTATTTACGAAATAATAACATGAGTAATTAGTACACAATGAGCAATGATAACTTGGTATTACACACGGGTACCAGTACTGAGTCGATGTGCAGGGGTACGATGTAATTGAGGTAAATATGTACAGTGCATATAGGTAGGGGTAAAGTGACCAGGCAAAAGGATAGATAATTAAGAGTATCAGTAGCATATGTGATGAGTCAAAAGAGTCAGTGCAAAAAAAGGTCAATGCAGATAGTTTGGGTAGCTATTTGGTCAACTATTTAGTAGTCTTTAGGGTAGAAGATGTTCAGGGTCCTGTTGGTTCCAGACTTGATCCATCAGTACCGTTTGCCATGCAGTAGCAGAGAGAACAGTCTAACACTTGGGTGGCTGGAGTCTTTTTAGGGCCTTCCTCTAACACCACCTGGTATAGAGGTCCTGGATGGCAGGGAGCCCAGCCCAAGTGATGTCCTGGGCAGTATGCACTACCCTGTGTAGCGCCTTGCAGTCAAATACCAAGCAGTTGCCATACCAAGTGGTGAAGCAGCAAGTTAAGATGCTCTCAATGGTGCTGCTGTATAACTTTTTGAGGATCTGAGGTCCTGACAAGAGGGAGGTTGGGTGTCTTTCATGCAAATCAGTTTAATACCTACCGGGGATCATAGCAATACACCCCAAGGCAAGATTTGATTTCTGCAATTAAACCATTTGGACATTTATTATAGTAAAGACCATGTGCGCAAGCAGGGTCGTCATGCACCTCAAAAACGTGAAGAGGCACAAAGTATGTGAGGATGGCTAGGGGGTAGTCTGGAGGGGGGCTAGTCCCCCCGACCGGAAATAGAAAAATGTAGCATTTTTCAAACAAGTGAAACAGCGTTTTCCTGCAATCTAGAGCCATAATCATTATGCTTAATTCTATGTAAAACATGTTTATTTTTGAATTATATACAACAACAAAAAAACAGTCAGGAGGATACAGACAGCTCAAGAGGTATGCTTAGATACCTCTTGAGCTGTCTGTATCCTCCTGACTGTTTTTTTTTGTTGTATATAATTTTTTACTAAATATGCTTCTCTGCTCATTTAAGTTAATAAAAAAAAATAAGTATTTTACATAAGAACTTCAGCCAGTTTAGTTTAGTAACATGTCTGCTGCTGGTGTCTGACATCCTTTTAAGGTTTGGACAAACTGTCCAAATACAGCTATAGAGCTGTTGTTAAACGAGACGGTCTGGGCCGTCTCAGCTGCTCTGTCTGTCCTGTCTGCTGCACAGGCTTCTGTTTCATCTTCACACAGCTGGGTGAAGTGCTGATCCTGCTGCTGACGCTGGGCCTCAAGTGTCTCCAGGTATGAGGCCTCGGTCCCCCTCATGAAGTTCAGGTATTCACTTGTTGTGCTCGCAGTGTGTTTTCTCTCCCTTTTTAAAATACACTGCTCAAAAAAATAAAGGGAACACTTAAACAACACAATGTAACTCCAAGTCAATCACACTTCTGTGAAATCAAACTGTCCACTTAGGAAGCAACACTGATTGACAATAAATTTCACATGCTGTTGTGCAAATGGAATAGACAACAGGTGGAAATTATAGGCATTTAGCAAGACACCCCCAATAAAGGAGTGGTTCTGCAGGTGGGGACCACAGACCACTTCTCAGTTCCTATGCTTCCTGGCTGATGTTTTGGTCACTTTTGAATGCTGGCGGTGCTTTCACTCTAGTGGTAGCATGAGACGGAGTCTACAACCCACACAAGTGGCTCAGGTAGTGCAGCTCATCCAGGATGGCACATCAATGCGAGATGTGGCAAGAAGGTTTGCTGTGTCTGTCAGCGTAGTGTCCAGAGCATGGAGGCGCTACCTGGAGACAGGCCAGTACATCAGGAGACGTGGAGGAGGCCGTAGGAGGGCAACAACCCAGCAGCAGGACCGCTACCTCTGCCTTTGTGCAAGGAGGAGCAGGAGGAGTACTGCCAGAGCCCTGAAAAATGACCTCCAGCAGGCCAAAAATGTGCATGTGTCTGCTCAAACGGTCAGAAACAGACTCCATGAGGGTGGTATGAGTGCCCGACGTCCACAGCCCAACACCATGCAGGACGTTTGGCTTTTGCCAGAGAACACCAAGATTGGCAAATTCGCCACTGGCGCCCTGTGCTCTTCACCGATGAAAGCAGGTTCACACTGAGCACATGTGACAGACGTGACAGTCTGGAGACGCCGTGGAGAACGTTCTGCTGCCTGCAACATCCTCCAGCATGACTGATTTGGCGGTGGGTCAGTCATGGTGTGGGGTGGCATTTCTTTGGGGGGCCTCACAGCCCTCCATGTGCTCGCCAGAGGTAGCCTGACTGCCATTAGGTACCGAGATGAGATCCTCAGACCCCTTGTGAGACCATATGCTGGTGCGGTTGGCCCTGGGTTCCTCCTAATGCAAGACAATGCTAGACCTCATGTGGCGGGAGTATGTTAGCAGTTTCTGCAAGAGGAAGGCATTGATGTTATGGACTGGCCCGCCCGT
Organism: Oncorhynchus nerka; assembly: GCF_034236695.1. Taxonomy (NCBI): domain Eukaryota; kingdom Metazoa; phylum Chordata; class Actinopteri; order Salmoniformes; family Salmonidae; genus Oncorhynchus; species Oncorhynchus nerka. Next base: position 59,090,368 of record NC_088400.1, read on the forward strand.
TCCCCAGACCTGAATCCAATTGAGCACATCTGGGACATCATGTCTCGCTCCATCCACCACACAACGCCACGTTGTACCACAGACTGTCCAGGAGTTAGCGGATGCTTTAGTCCAGGTCTGGGAGGAGATCCCTCGGGGGACCATCCGCCACCTCATCAGGAGCATGCCCAGGCGTTGTAGGGAGGTCATACAGGCCCGGGGAGGCCACACACACTACTGAGCATCATTTTGACTTGTTTTAAGGACATTACATCAAAGTTGGATCAGCCTGTAGTGTGGTTTTCCACTTTAATTTTGAGTGTGACTCCAAATCCAGACCTCCATGGGTTGATCAATTTGATTTCCATTGATCATTTTTGTGTGATTTTGTTGTCAGCACATTCAACTATGTAAAGAAAAAAGTATTTAATAAGAATATTTCATTCATTCAGATCTAGGATGTGTTATTTTAGTGTTCCCTTTATTTTTTTGAGCAGTGTATATAAGCAGAAGTAATGACAAGTACAGTACAGGAATAATAAGGTACAGACTCCAAAGAAAACTGAGGGCAGCCAGTGTGAGTGCAGTTTTGTTCTCCAAACATGTATTGTCAGTGTGGGGCCAACCAGATCTACCAACCAGATCAGTGGAGGCTCCTCGGAGGAGGAAGGGGAGGACCATCCTCCTCAAGTGAATTTCGTTGAACTTCTTTTTTTTACATTTCAATTGTTATACTTTTTAGATAAAACTATACTAAATATAATCATGTCACCAAATAATTCATTAAAACACACTATTTTGCAAAGGTCTGCAATAGCCTCAATGGCACTCTGTAGGGTAGCATCATGGTGTAGCCGGAGGTCATCTAGCTTCCGTCCTCCACTGGGTACATTGACTTCAACACAAAACCTAGGAGGTTCATGGTTCATAGACTTCCAGAGTAATTATGACAACTTCTGGAGGACGTCCTCCAACCTATCAGAGCTCTTGCAGCATGACATGTTGTCCACTCAATAAAATGGGTAAGATAATTAATCTGGTAATGAAAGCATAAGCTACAGCTAGCTAGCACTAGCTGTAGCTTTGAGTTGACTCAAAGAAAGAGAAAGACAATAGTTAAACAGTTTTGAACAAATGTATTTCTTCCAAAATGAAGGAGAAGCAAGATAAACAGAGCGAGAGAGATTGTGAATTTTCTTTCAGTTTCACGTACTTAACTAGCAAATGCAGCTAGCTAGTTTAGCCTGCTCCCTGCTCAAACAGAGGGATGCTATGATAGCTAGCCGGCTATGACTTTCCAACACAGCACTGGAACTCTTCCAAGTCAAGGTAAGCTTTTGATTCTACTTATGTATTTCCACCGGGGCCCGCTGGTGTAACTGCTTACTAACTGTACACTATAACATTACTGCACGATTGTAGCGGGTTTACAAACATGTTAGTTCTATTAGCTTTTCTGACTATGACATTACTTTAGCTAATATGGTGACAACGATGTAGGCTGTGTGTAGCGGCTTGGCTTGGAAAGGTTTTTTCTCCTGGTCACATATAGCTGATGTGTTGTGCACTGAAGTCCACAAGCAAAGGGAAGAGGTGAAATTAGAAGAGCTCATAGATACAAGAAGGAATACAACGTGGCTGCAATGAAAGTGAACTGTCTACGCGTGATCAGGGGTATATTCATTCCACCGATTCTGTTGAAAAATTTTATTAAATGGAAGCAAACGGATTAAAACAGGGATAAACATACCTGAATTTGACCAATAGAAACTCTTGTTTGCAACTGCTGGACTAATGATTACACCCTATAATCAGCCAGATGCAGGCAATAGTTTGCAAGGCGGTATTGAAGGTCACCATCTGTTCATGTGTCACTGTCTGTCACATCAAATCTGTTTCTTGACCTGTGTGCATCTACGTTGTAAACTGTCATTCATAGGCTAGGTTGTAGCAACCTCATGATGGGTATAGGGAGAATATGAGTATCCTAAACCTATCACATTGAACTGGGTGTATGGAATATGAATGACAGTCATCCAATATGCTGTAATAGAATCGTCCTTCCTCATCTTAAACTGCACTGACCGACACTGAAGCAGATACACCAGTCACGCAAATAATAAAGATCTTGGGTCAGAATATGATTAATTTAATCAGTGTGATAGTTTTATATATAAATTATTAGATCCAAACTGTCTCCTTTAATAATGTTTAGGAACATAACCCTGACTAAAACCCTCTGTGGATGAGATTGCCCACCCCTGTTGAAGACAGCTAAATTCGGGTTTAAACAAGTGAACATGACAATCAATTGACAGTAAACTGTTTACCAACCAAGAATAGACCCTTGGCACCTGGGGGTGCAGGTCTCAGGGGTTGCAGGAGCATGTATTGTGTCAATGGACAATTGGTGTCTGGTGGTGCAGGGCTCTGATGTTGTGGATTCACTATATAAGCGTAGGTAGGTTCAGCTATTTCCTATAAAAAGTGTGTTTGCATAATGTAAAGTCGGATACTACCAGCTAACGTCAAACATTTAGCTAACTCCACGTGTTAGCCTTAAATAGATGTTTATATGACAAGTTGTCGAACCAAGTTGTCGACGTCTCACACAGTGCTCACTCTCTCACGCTACAGCTAGCTATACTGAAGACATTGGTAACTAGCTAAATAGTCATTTGGTTAAAAAACACTGTGCGTCATCATGGCTTCAAATATCGCTGTCGGATTCACTTTTGTTGTTGTGATCTTTTATCTTTTTATATTCTTGTTTGAGTGTCTTCATCCGTGCACTGTTTTACTGTCAGATGGATTCCCATCTTAGCTAATATATCTGCTTCCATTATTAGTTTGAACTTTAAAGTCCATGGTGTAGCTGTACCACGTTCTATCTGTGGCTGTACCGTTCGTTGTCGAATTGACCTTAACATACGCAACACTGTGACATCATTGCATGAGATCAATCATTGAGTACGGTCATTTGTAACCCCTCCCACCGACCTACTTGGTTCAGAATCTGTACCATATTTCAAACGAGGCTGAATATCCCGCTTGGTTCCAGGAATCAAGCAGGTCATAGGCAAATGGAAATGAAATAGAAACCGTTATATTCACGACCCACCCCAAGGAATGGCCATGCAGTGAGAAAGCGTCAACTTGATTGATTGCTTGAAATGATAAGGGCACTAGTTACCACAGCCACAAAGTCAGAAACTATCCTGTTTCTAAAATGTCTCTTCTTAAAATGTGATTTTAAACCTAACTCTGACCTTAACCACACTGCCAACGTTATATAAAGTACCTATCAAAAGTTTGGACACACATAATCAGGGTTTTTCTTTATTTTTTACTATTTTCTACATTGTAGAATAATAGTGAAGACATCAAAACTATGAAATAACACATATGAAATCATGTAGTAACCATCAATAAGTGCATCGACTACGTCGCCCCCACAGTGTCTGTACGTACATTTCCCAACCAGAAGCCATGGATTACAGGCAACATCCACACCAAGCTAAAGGCTAGAGCTGCCTCTTTCAGGGAACAGGACACTCATCCGGAACGCTTATAAAAATCCCAGATTACAGTTGGCACTCCTTGCGATGAACCATCAAACAGGCAAAGCGTCAATACAGGACTAAGATTGAATCCTACAAACACCGGCTCTGAGCCTCATCGGATGTGACAGTGCTTGAAAAATATTACAGAGCTGCCCAGTGACGCAAGCCTACCAGAAGAGCTAAATACCTTTTATGCTCGCTTCGACGCAAGCAACACTGAAGCATGCAAGACAGCACCAGCTGTTCCGGATGACTGTCTGATCACGCTCACAGTGGCCGATGTGAGCAAGACCTTTAACTTCTTGGTGACTGGGGGGCAGAATTGAGTAGCTTGGATGAATAAGGTGCCCAGAGTAAACTGCCTGCTACTCAGTCATAAAAGCTAGAATTAGCATATAATTAGTATATTTTGATAGAAAACACTCGGAAGTTTCTAAAACTGTTTGAATGATGTCTGTGAGTATAACAGGACTCATATGGCAGGCAAAAACCTGAGAATAAATCCAACCAGGAAATGGGAAATCTGAGGTTGGTCGTTTTTCAACTCATTCCCTATTTAAGATACATTTACATTTAAGTCATTTAGCAGACGCTCTTATCCAGAGCGCCTTACAAATTGGTGCGTTCACCTTAAGACATCCAGTGGAACAGCCACTTTACAATAGTGCATCTAAATCTTTTAAGGGAGGTGGGGGGTGAGAAGGATTACTTTATCCTATCCTAGGTATTCCTGAAAGAGGTGGGGTTTCAGGTGTCTCCGGAAGGTGGTGATTGACTCCGCTGTCCTGGCGTCGTGAGGGAGTTTGTTCCACCATTGGGGGGCCAGAGCAGCGAACAGTTTTGACTGGGCTGCGCGGGAACTGTACTTCCTCAGTGGTAGGGAGGCGAGCAGGCCAGAGGTGGATGAACGCAGTGCCCTTGTTTGGGTGTAGGGCCTGATCAGAGCCTGGAGGTACTGAGGTGCCGTTCCCCTCACAGCTCCGTAGGCAAGCACCATGGTCTTGTAGCGGATGCGAGCTTCAACTGGAAGCCAGTGGAGAGAGCGGAGGAGCGAGGTGACGTGAGAGAACTTGGGAAGGTTGAACACCAGACGGGCTGCGGCGTTCTGGATGAGTTGTAGGGGTTTAATGGCACAGGCAGGGAGCCCAGCCAACAGCGAGTTGCAGTAATCCAGACGGGAGATGACAAGTGCCTGGATTAGGACCTGCGCTGCTTCCTGTGTGAGGCAGGGTCGTACTCTGCGGATGTTGTAGAGCATGAACCTACAAGAACGGGCCACCGCCTTGATGTTAGTTGAGAACGACAGGGTGTTGTCCAGGATCACGCCAAGGTTCTTAGCGCTCTGGGAGGAGGACACAATGGAGTTGTCAACCGTGATAGCGAGATCATGGAACGGGCAGTCCTTCCCCGGGAGGAAGAGCAGCTCCGTCTTGCCGAGGTTCAGCTTGAGGTGGTGATCCGTCATCCACACTGATATGTCTGCCAGACATGCAGAGATGCGATTCGCCACCTGGTCATCAGAAGGGGGAAAGGAGAAGATTAATTGTGTGTCGTCTGCATAGCAATGATAGGAGAGACCATGTGAGGTTATGACAGAGCCAAGTGACTTGGTGTAT